>NC_060154.1:14962557-14976818 GCF_021292245.1 Micropterus dolomieu | reverse complement strand
ACACTCCTGTGAAATCAAACTGTCCACTTAGGAAGCAACACTGATTGACAATCAATTTCACATGCTGTTGTGCAAATGGAATAGACAACAGGTGGAAATTATAGGCAATTAGCAAGTGGTTAATAAAGGAGTGGTTCTGCAGGTGGTGCCCACAGACCACTTCTCAGTTCCTATGCTTCCTGGCTGATGTTTTGGTCACTTTCGAATGCTGGCGGTGCTTTCACGCTAGTGGTAGCATGAGACGGAGTCTACAACCCACACAAGTGGCTCAGGTAGTGCAGCTCATCCAGGATGGCACATCAATGCGAGCTGTGGCAAGAAGGTTTGCTGTGTCTGTCAGCGTAGTGTCCAGAGCATGGAGGCGCTACCAGGAGACAGGCCAGTACATCAGGAGACGTGGAGGAGGCCGTAGGAGGGCAACAACCCAGCAGCAGGAACGCTACCTCCGCCTTTGTGCAAGGAGGAGCAGGAGGAGCACTGCCAGAGCCCTGCAAAATGACCTCCAACAGGCCACAAATGTGCATGTGTCTGCTCAAACGGTCAGAAACAGACTCCATGAAGGTGGTATGAGGGCCCGAAGTCCACAGGTGGGGGTTGTGCTTACAGCGTGACTCCAAATCCAGACCCCCATGGGTTGATAACTTTGATTTCAATTGATAATTTTTGTGTGATTTTGTTGTCAGCACATTCAACTATGTAAAGAAAGGAGTATTTAATGAGATTATTTCATTTTTTTTGAGCAGTGTATTAACTATAAAAATGAAAAGTGTCAAATCTTCACATCTGAGAAGCTGGAAGCAGCAAATGTTGAGCATTTTACTTGAAAAATTGCACAAACTGTTGCAGAAGCATTACTATAGGTTAGAGCAATGGAGCTTACTACCGAATCTGTAGGCCAGTTAGATTTCAAATATATGGCTCTGCCACACTGACCTTTATAACCTGACAAGGAGTTATCTCTCCCTGGAACCAACGTGACACACTGCTGTCAGGAGGAAATGATCGACACTGGAACAGTCCTATTACTTACTTTATATACTATAGGGGGTTTCAATCCCAATCACTATTTCGGTCAGCCAACTCATGTGGAAAAATAATACAGTCTTTACAGCTGACATATGGCATGAAGATATCTGAGCTCATAATTTCCAGCTCAGCACAGCAGAGATTTGGAAGTGACGATAATAAAATCTGACATACAAAACTACATTAGACGCCAGCTGTTATGTTGAATCTACAATGTGAGGGCGTATAGCACCAACTGCCCCAAGGCCATCCCCAAACAAAGCACCTCCAACAACTGCAACGGAGACACACTATCCATTCAGTTGAGAAGTATAAAATAAACCCAGCCAGCCAAAATGAAAAGACATTTCAGCTATGCTGCAGGTAATTAGTAATTTATTATCTAGCTAATAATTTCTTTAATAGAACATTTTGTGGCGATAAGTTACCGATGATGACCATCAGTATATAGTTATAAACTCAAAGTTGGTAATGAGGGTGGCTGAGTGGAGCCGCAAGGTAAAAACATAGACTGTAACATTATAAAATATCAGAGATGCTCACAAGTCTTTGAGCTAGAGTACAGCTGATACTAAGTGTTACCTAGGTAGGTTATAGGCAAAGAAGGAGGGGAATAACAGCAAGCTCATCAGACGTTTCCTAAGAATAAACATTGTTCGGAAGTCTGAAATCTTTTGAGGACGAGTCTTAAGTGAGTCTGAAGTCACTGTGTGTGCGACTTAAGTCGGACTCGAGTCTGAGTCTCAAACTCAGTCCCCATCTCTGTAAAATGTTACAGGAGCCACTAAGCCACTGCCACCATGCTACATAAATCAACAGAATGGGAGAATAATAAGGCACCTGCCAACAACCAAACAAAAAATAAGTGTAATGTTAGTAAGTAAGAAATTAATAACATTACCAAAGCAAATATTACACTTAAACTAGCTAAGTTAGCTAGCTAACGTGCGATTACTTTGAAATTAGCAGCCACAGCCAGCACAAGCTGCACTCAAATTGCCAAGTTAACAAAAAAACAAAAGATAACAAAAAAATAACAGAACAATGACACATAATATAACTTACTCATCTTGGTGAAGCTAAGCATTAATCACCAGCACCCCAGTGGAGAAGAATAACTGAATATGTCCCACACCGACAGGAAGCCCCATCTTCGGCTTGAGGATGACCATTTATGTAATGAAAGTTAAGTTACCCTGACAGCTAAAGTTAAAGTACCAGCAAAAGCAGCAGGAAGCGCAAGGTAAAGACATATATTCCTCCACAAAGCTGTTCTAAAGCAATATTATCTGACTGTCAGTCGGGTAAGTTGATTATGAAATGATAATGCTCATGAACAGCACCACATTAAGTGTTTAGCACAGCTTTTAGAGTAGAGCTAGCAAAGAAGCTAACCTTCTTTTTCTTCTTTTTACTGGCGACTTGCAACCAAGAAGCTAACCTGAAGAGCACTGGCAACTTAAGTAAACTGCCTCATTGCTAAGGGTGCGTTTGATATAAGTTCCAGCAGAGCAGAGTGTGGGTGACCTGCACCCTGAACTAGGTTATGAGCTTCATTTATGCAAATAATTTAACTGTCAACAGAAATTATTATTTTAAAGCATTTATTTCATAATAATATAAATATATTCTGACTACATTCTCATCAGTTAACTAATGAAGGTTATGTGAAGCTTTGCACATTCCCATGTTAATATTCTGCACGTCCGTGCATACAACTGTACATCAGGTCTTTCATTTAAATAACATCCATAACTTATATATTGTTGTAATTGTTTTTAGAATTTATTTTAATATTTTGTCTTTTATATTTATGCTTCTTGGCTTGCAGCCCTTGATTTCATCGTTCTTTATATCAGAATCAGAAAATGCTTTATTGCAAAGTAGTTTTTACACATAGGAGGAATTTGCTTTGGAGATAAGGTGCGACATGTAGACAAACATACAGTTGACATAAATAAATGTAGAAATATATAAATATGGAATAGATTGACAAAATATAAACTAATAATAACGATTATACTTAACAATAAATATGTGCAATATACTGGGTATGTTCAATGATGCGAAATTAAATTTTCTACTTACTAAGTTTATTGTTATGCACCAATATACAAAGACAAATTCCTTATATGTAAAAGCTTGGCAATAAACCTGATGCTGATTCTAGTTGTTTTGTATACACTTTAATATTCAATTAATCTGTATCTTGACAACACAGATTATTTACTTAAAACTACATTATAGGACCACATGTGGACAGGTACCCCGAGCAAGCGAAGGTATAACCAAGGAAACACTAAAACAATAGCTAATGCAGCAACAATATTATACAAGAAATATTTTTAGTTCAGATTATTCCAGTGTATGTTGGTCACAACAGGCAACACATAGTGTAAGCAGGTCTATAGTGAAGATCAGTAAAAAAATATTTTGTTCAGAAGTCATTGTGATGTTGTGAAAATCGGTGTGTCTGTTTCCTTAGGTGTGAATACATTTGTTTTTTAAAAAACAACACCAGATGCTCCTCATTTAGAATTTTAGACTGAAACAGGTGGAGGCCAAAGAGATTTTCATGCCTCAAACTATGTCATGTTTTCCTCACAGTGACTGCAGAGAACACAGAGGATGTCGGTGGAACATGACGCTGATCTCATTCATGTGATGCTCATTCTCTGAATTGGAAAGGTATGTAGGCCACAGGAGGGAGGGATGGAGGATGTGAACGGAGGACGAATGAATTGGATGAGGCCATCGAAGTGCTACTCCATATATCCATTGTTAATGTAGTGGCACACACACACACACACACACACACAGATGTTCAAATTAGAGAAAGTAATGACATTTCTCTGTTCCTCTTTTCTGTATAGTTTTGTGTGTATATGTGTGTTTTGTGTGTCTCTGTGTCCTAGTAACATACAAGTAATTCAACCACTATTAAAGAGTACATTACAACCCTGAAGGTGTTCAGACGTTTGGTAAAGATAAACAATTGCTATTCACCACAAATGTTGCAGGAAGTGTTGTATGGACAACATCCATTTAAATGTTATCACACCAGAAAACCATTTTCTAACTTTGTTTATTTAACTGTTTCGCCACATCCCCACTGTTTTTCGTCATGCGTCTTTGCCACTTGTCGATACAAGCACCATGGCATCGAACATACTGAGCCTGAAACTCTGTGTGGTGCTGGGTCATGTTCACACACGTGTTTTGTACTATACGCTGTTGTTGGCAAAGAAGGGATAGTTTCATTGCTGCTGGTTGTCTCTCATCCATTGTGTTTTCAAAACTTCGGAAGCTGAGTGCTGAAGATATTGAGCTTGACTGAATGAGAGCATGCGCGAGGAGAGGGGCTGTGCAGCATTTGCATGAGCAGTGACTGCCACTGCGTTTGAGACAACTCCTGGCTTTGATTGGTTGTTTTGACTAGGGCACAGCGGATTCTTTCAAATGGCATTATGAGCAGTAGGAGGAGATATATATACTGATATATCTATAGTGACAGTTTCGGCAAATATGACAAAAAGTTATTTTTAAAGAATTCCCTACTGCTGCTTTAAGTGAAAGGTTTCATCAGAATTGAGCACTCACCATGTTGTAGTTTGTTGTTTGTTGTTAAGTTTAGCATTTGCCCAGTACATTAATTTATATACATAATTTTGAATGATAATTGCATTTGTAGAGGGTACGCCATAAATCTTATTTCTGGACAGAGGCTGTACAAAGCAAAGTGTCAGCAATTACACTGACCCACATCTGCTGTGATTCTTAACGTGTTTGTAAAAATGATTGCTGAAATGAAGGGGCAAAAAGCATGTGTCACTGTTATTTATCATCTTAAATAACCTGAGCATCTGTGATGGCAGGCGCCCACTTGATAACCCCAGGAACATACTTCTGCTTTGCTGACCTGCAATAGGAAACTGTAGGATTATTTTTGGTCAGTAAAACTTCTTCATCTACACAGAAAAGATTACTATGATTACCATTTATGACAAACATTAATATGCTGTGGTGCAAAAAGGCAGTTAAGTTGTGATTTTACACCAAACTGTAATTTTAATATTAAATGTGGCTCTGCAGGCATCTTTACTTCATTGTATTGAGGCTGGGATGCTTACCTGATGTAAACCCTCGATGATTCGACTGGTTCTCTGTGTACCATAAATTCAATAACATTTAACCTCGGGCCAACGTTTCCTCCCCTCAGCACTCCACACCAAGGCCAAACTATAGTCAGAAAATGAACAGTGCTGGTAATTAGGGCAGCCGGACTTTACATCAGCTGACATAGTAGCTGAGCCAAGGACGACCTTTCTGTTGATCTGTCTTCTGGCTCAGATGTGTGGCCCACACATCACAAGTCACATAGTCAAAAAAAAAAGCTTAATAAAGACAGATCTTGTTTAATAAAGACAGATCTTGACAGCTGCTTTACTGTTACTTTTGTAAGTACTTTTTCCAGTGTTGAAGCAAGTGAATCAATAATATATTTGTTTTAGCTGACAGCAGCACTTGAATCCAGCTGATCGATTAAAGCAATTTATTTACAGGATGTCTACTGTGTAG
This sequence comes from Micropterus dolomieu, assembly GCF_021292245.1. Lineage (NCBI taxonomy): Eukaryota > Metazoa > Chordata > Actinopteri > Centrarchiformes > Centrarchidae > Micropterus > Micropterus dolomieu. The sequence goes on along the minus strand of NC_060154.1, from coordinate 14,971,214 downwards.
ATGACTCTTGGAGTGGAGAATGTGTTATTATTCTTTATCCATAGAGAAACACACCAGACACCAGCCAGACTGCATGTGGAGATTACATGAAGACAGCATTTTAAAAAAATTCGAGTTCTGACTTTATTGATATTTTCATTTAGGATTCACATTCTTTTTTGAAGAGTTTGACTTTCAGAGGGAAAATTATCAAAGTAGATCTAATAAATAAAGTTTCAGAGTAGAACTAAGCAGGGGAGAAGATTACTATTAATAACCAGCTTATGAACCCAGGTTTGAACCATTTTACAGCTAAAAAAATAATGGTGACCATTATAAATTGCATGCATGTATGTAATGGAAGATATGTCATTTTATAATATTTTTAATTTGTGTTTGAATGTTTTCAAAAGCTGTGTGACAAAATTTTGACTGAAAGGTCCACTATTCAGAGCTTTCCACTGTGTCTTTTAGTCTTCATCAGCGAATGAAAAAGAAGCTGTAGAGTTTCCAGAAAGATGTTTCGTAATTGGAGCTTTTGCTTTTATGCTAGGAGTCATTATAGAGTTGGTGACTCTATGTCACTTCCCAATTTTGTGATATATTTTATAAAGTATATATATACATATATAAATTTAATTGTTTTATTTATATATTGTTTATAATTAATAAAGTTTGACCAGTATTATGATACTGTAGTTGTGAGATCACTTTTACAGTGACATTCACTTCTCAGTGAAACATGTACTGACTTTATTTTACAAAGTTGTTGTGGGTTTTCCTTTTTTAACCAGTATTTTGTAGTTGTTGTTTTTTAAATACAGAATGAAGAACTGCTTCTATTTGTACTTTGCACATTTGTACATTTATTCATTTAGCTGACGCTTTTATCCAAAGCAACTTACAATTGTTATATATGTCAGAGGTCGCATGCCTCTGGAGCATCTAGGGGTTAAGTGTCTTGCTCAGGGACACATTGGTGTCTCACAGTGGATTCAAACCTGGGTCTCTCACACCAAAGGCATGTCTTATCCACTGGGTCATCACCACCCTATTTGGCGGTTGTCAAAAAACTAGAAAAAGAATGTCAACAACCCTAATTTTTAATAAACGGTTTATATTATATTTTGGAGGATTTGCTCCATTGGATATTCAATCATTAAGATGGAAAAAAACAGATTTTATGAGTCATCATCCATCTGCGGAAATTCCACTATGTGCTGCCGACCCTCTCTGCAGATGTTTCCTCTCTCTGTTGTTCTCTCTCATCACCCTGGGGTCTCAGCTTGTGGCCAGCTAGCATAAACAGTTTTTATTTTTTAAAGGAACACAGGTGGTTCGGACTATGAATGTATATTTAAGTGTTTTCCAAATCTGGATGTCTGATTTCCTAGCCATGTTGTGTAATACAGATCCACTCCAAACTGGTACAGGAAGTTACACTCCCAACACTGGCTGTTGGTTTCCTAAAAATTGAACTTTTACTGTTTTACAATGCAGGAAATTATATTTAGAAAAGGGAAATGAGGCAGGCAGCTTACCTGCCATCAGCTTTTGGCTGGTTACAAACCTTGTCTGCCCTACAGGACAGACCTGGAGGCACCTATCTTGCAATGTGTGTGTCTGCATGTGTGTGTGCGTTCCTCTGGAGAGGACATGTTGCCCTTTTCCTCCCTCACCTTTCTCTCATTATAAATATCACGTGCATTGAGCACACGGAGAGAAGGTGGTCTCGTGACAAAGTGGGTTATGGGAATAAGGATCTGAATTTCTCTGTGGGGGTAAATATACACCAGCTTCAGGTATTTATAGGACTCATGAATGATCTTCTCCTGCACGCTCAGCGCATAGGAGCATGAATGTCTAAAACTAGTGTACCCTGACTGTGTTTGACTAACGAGGTGCTCTGATTTCCGTCCAGAATAGAAATGGGGACACAATAAGTGATTTTACTATAATGTCTGTAATTTATAAATTGAGACTAGGGGATATTCTCAAATCACATGTTTTGGTTTGGAAATAGCTATTCTGTTTCACATCAATTACAGTCATTTGAAAACTGGCATTTTCTTTGCCTAGATTTTCTCATCTGAAATAGAAGGGTAGTTTTTATGTGCAAATTTCAAATAGCTTGCACAGAAACCATCCTTCCTCAAACCAGCAGATTCCTCTTCATCTTCTTCATAAAAGGATGCTTCTCTGCTGCTTAGTCCAAGTGCTTTGACAACTAATGATGCAGCGCAGGTTCAGAAGTCCAATATTTACTTTTTTAACGAACACATTTTGCCCACTATCCAGTGAGAAACCTATCAGAAAGTAAAAAGATAATACCACTATTTCTCAGTTTGAAAAACATATTCATTATTGCTGTGTGCAATACTTCAATCAAAATAACTCTTAAAGAGTTCTGAGCATCATTGATAATGTATAACATGCTGAAGTGGACTTTTATACTCTTAAATCCAGATTCAAAAAGCTGTATTGTGACAGAAATATAGCTTTAAGGGGTTTGGTATTTTTGGCCTTGGTGTGTGTGCTATGTTTTTGCCGTCTTCTAGGAGGTGCTGGCCATGGGCAAAGCAGGGTTTCCTTGGACATGTTTTTGAACACAACAGGAAGAGAACAGATCAATAGAAAGCTCATCACAAGATGTCTAGGCTGTCTGACACGTGCACTACTTCAAAATTTAAAACATTCCTGGGAAAACTGTAAAAGAAACTACACTACTACAAATGATGTCCATAATAGCAAAAAAAATGAAAAAAGAAATACGTCTGCTGGGCAACTTTTTCAACAAACCAGACAGCATTCATTCGAACATATAAAACAAGGTTGAAGGTTTTCTAATTGGATATTTCCTCAATATAAAGCCATGCACTTTAAGATTAGAGAAAGATCATGTTCATGGTTTGATAATAAGAATATCAGTGTAACTATGAGATGAGATCCTTGTTTACTGTTGAAACTGTCAGTCTGTATGTCTGGGTGTGTGTGATGTTTGTTTCTGTGTAAAATAACAGCTTCAGCTTGAGGCAGTGGGAGCTAAAAGTGGTGAAAACTTTATGGGTCGTGTCCTTGTTTCTCCCAATAGTTTATGTTGTGTACCATCACAGATACAAACCAGATGCTCGAACAGGCTGCAGAGGGCACATTATTAATTTTATTTATTTATTTTTTTTGTACAGATTTTCAGAGTTGGGTTAGGAATGACAATTTTGTTTAATAGTACTGATACAAAAACTTCAAATTGGAGAAGTAACTGAGTTAGATTGACCTAACAATGACTAACATCACTGCCAACAGATGTCAGGTATATCGTCCAGCAATTTCAAGTTAAAAAAAAAAGCATTAAAAAACACAATTTTCCTTTTAAAAAACATTCAGCATGTCAGAGGAGGCAGACATAAACTGTGCCTTAAAACATAGTGCAGAATCTACTATGGCAGTGCAAACTGTGTGTGCATTCCACAATAGGGCTCCATAATGAACATGTACCCTGTAGGTGATGAAAGACTCCACAATTCATACCCAAACCGGACTGGGTTGCCCCTGAGGAATTGCTTGCAACCATACATACCAAAGTAAGGTATCATACTTTCGTCAACTGATAACCATTTTGGGTATGGCATCATTTTGTAAGACTAATTCAGTGCACTGAAGATGGGCCGTACTTTGTAGAAAGGGTCGTTTCACTCATCAAAACTAATTCCTTGTCATTGCATTTGAGATTGCTTCATTGTAGACATCAGGGTCATATGACAAAGACATGTGCCGCTGCTGCACAGAACTGTGATTTGAGAGGATGTGAGAAGAGAGTTGAGGCAGAGCAGCCAGAGGACATCAGAAGGAAAATCTGAAAATATTCACTTTCCTTCATAACCGTAAAAGCACTTTCTGTGAGACATACTGCCTTCAGCTCTAGCTAAGCAAAGGAATTAGCACTTGGTGTTGTGTTGGACAGTGAGGCTAAAGCCCTGGATATACTTGCTTTTTAACAATGCGTAGGCATAGACAGGCGTAGACATAGACAAGCATTGGCATAGACATGCATAGGCATAGACAGGCGTCGGCGACGCAAACGGCTTTGTTCACATACTTGCCTGCGTATTGTGCGTGTACCTGGAGGATTAAACCTGAATCCACTAGGGGGCAGACCAGGACCGGATCATCCCTCGCACCATCCAACACCGGATTATCTTCCTTGACAAACTCTGAATTTGCACATTGTAAACAAACCAAACATAGTGACACTTGAGCAGGTTGTGATTTTAATGAGACATCATAACGATCTCTGTAATTGCGGACTAGCTCCAGGAGTTTTACTGTAAACATCCCGCCATAAATCTCCTTTTTTAAAGTCTGCTGCTGACCTTCTTCTTCTTTTGCGTTTAATGACGATTGGCAAACCAACTGCATACCGTCACCAGCTGGGCTGGTATGTGAAACAGTACATTGCTGCTGACCTGCCGCGTAGCGTTCATTTCTGGAAACATGCACAACCTACGCTCCAAAGGAACGCAGGATACGTGTGGCAGCCATCTTGCATACGCAAACGCGTAGTTAAAAGCAGTTAAGAGTGGTGTATACAGTACACGTTCAGTAGGCGGGGCCAGGAAACATACAAATGTGTGCACAAACATACTACTGCATGATTTCATGAATGAGCAATAAAAGCATGTATGTGTTGTGGGCCTGTTTTTATCTCTGTGCACAAACATGTAGAACTGAGTGTTCATGTGAAGCAATATGTTTGTGTTTGTACATCTCAGATTTTTATAGGATAAACATTGTGTATATGGCTGTTGTTCTGAGTCTCTGAGCATCTGTGTGGTTGTGTGTGTGTGCATATATATTATGTAACTGTGATATTTAGCAGAACATGGCTTCAGGCCACATTGCTGCAATCCTAGATGAAGACACACTGAGACTAACCAGCACATTGTGCTACTCTCCCAGTGGACAGCTGTGACAGTTTGTTTTAGACAGAGACATGTTTATGCAGCAGTACTTCCACCAACCTCAACGTAACCTGCAACCCCCATGGGCGGAAGTAGCTGAAAGTATAGAGAAGTGGCTTGTTTACAATTTAGGTTTTTCAACCAACTGTGAAAACCTTGATAAGAGAATGATTTATACTTTTCCTTCTCTCTGCATCTGTCTACAACTGTTTTAATTTTTTTCTCTGCCCAGCAAAGATGCAAAAAACACAGATAAATAAAGCATAAACTAGTGTGCAAAAAGCATACAGAAATAACTTAAATTAATCTGATCTGTCTTTTTCTTGGAGGAAATATTGGCATGTCAGTAGGAAAAAGCACTGATGTAAATAACACAATAATAATGTATGTGTTGTGGTGGCAGCCCGGCTGACGGTGAGTGTCCTGTTTATCCTTTTTTCTTGTGATTCTGTTTTTCCCTTGTGTTTTGGCCTGTCTGTCTGTGTCTCCTCTGCTCCCCTTGCTTGTGTTCGCCCTCTCTCTCTCTCTGCTCCTGAGCCCAGCTGACGATCCACACCTGCACCTCGTTAGCCACCTCCTCTGCCTGCCACACCTGCCAGCAATCAACTCCATCACTGCCAGTATTTCAACCCCAGTTCTCCACACAATTGCTGCTTGATTTATCGTTCCCCTAACCTGGTGCCACTTCCTCACTTAAGCCCTTGAGTAACCTGCATCACCTGTTTCTCTGTTCTTAGTTTTCCCTGTGTCTAACCCTGTCTGTCTGCCTTTCCCCAGGTTCACTCACCCTCGTCCTCTGTCAAGTCAGCTGGGCTCGCCCACCTTCCCTCTCCCCTTGGACTTCCACCACGGCTTCCTCCCAGCTCTCCCTCATGCCTCGCCAGTCCGCCTGCCACCACACTCCTTCCCCCCTCGGCCTCCTGTTTCCCTCGGCTCTCTCGCCTGGATTTCCCCTGCCTTGCCAGCTCCTCGGTCCCTCACGCCCAGGTCCCCCGGTGTCCATTTCTCTAATTATTATGTTATGTCTTCAGCCATGATTGTCTTGTTTCCTTCTTAATTAGCAGGTAATCAGAAAACCTACATGAATGAAGTTGGTTCCAAGTGCAGAGAATAAATGTAATAGATTTTGTTTCTGATATTTATGTTTCTTGATTGCCTGCCAAATTCATGTAAGAATGGCCTATTTTAACAAAATTACCATAATTTGAGAACATGGTGTACAATTGCATCTAAATTTAAACATTTTCTATCCGTGTCAAATCGATGGCATTTTGCATATAGTTGATAAACTGAATTAGCCATTAATCTCTGGTCATTGGTACATTGACACCAGTGAAAACAACTTTCATCCTCCTCTTCTTTGCTGCTGCCTAAGAGGTAAGAGATTTCATTAATAGCTAGTGGAGCTGCTTAGAAAATAGTTGTTGGGTTTTTGTTTTTTTTTATGATGGCAGTGGTGACAAGAAAAAAGACCTGGTCCTGTCAATTTAACTTGGAAAAACGTCTTGAAAAACACTTCTCTCTGCCTTAGGGAGTCTGTTTTGACATATTGATACTGAGTTACTGATATTGACATGTTCTCAGCAGAGAGCGTACATGCATGGTTATAGTAAGGTCAGTGTGATGAGGTCATACATAAAGTGTAGTGGAAGGTTTGGAGATCAGTAAAATCCTGGAAAGACAAGGCATCCTACTGGGAGAGACTTCTGCCATTTAACCGTGACATTGCTGGTTTGGATTCCAGATCCAGGTTGGCTCATTTTTAACTAAGTGGACTGAGTCACAACAAGACAAAGAGATGATTCTTAATCTTTGTGTTTCGCTGAGTTGTGCACAGTTAGAGTCCTGGCAAGTCATAAGACTTAATTTTCTCTCTGTATGTTTCTATTTTTTATCTCTGGGTTTGATTTTATACAACTGTGTGTTTAGATTTAAGGCCACCAGACTGCAGAACTCAAAGCAGATACGTGACCACACTCATAATAGCTGGACACACAAACACCATCAGGGGACTAAAAATGTAAGTAATGTTTTGATAGGAGATATTGAGCTGAACAGTTCTCCCCACACAGATGAAGGTTTCCTTCTGTACTGAAAGTTAACACAGAGCTTTGTTGCATCCCGGTGAACTGTAACTGTTTGTTCACTGTGTTTATAAATCCTTGCTAATTTTGAAATCAGAAAACACAAATATGGAGAAGTTTCATAGCTATATCACCCCAACTTTTCTCTTTGACTGCACAGCAATAACATGTCTTAAAAGACACATGGGACTGTGAGTGATTTTTGCCAAATTTCGGTAGGACATCTCCTACATCTCAGCTGTCCAACAAACCCATACACATTTAACAAATCCTCTTCTATCCTTGTACTTAAAAACTCTCATGGTGGTTTTGCTCAGACAGTACTGTTGTTGAAGTCCAGACATTAACTTGCAATGTTGCATGTCGGATCCCGGTCCTGATTAGTCCGGTGGCCAGATATTCTGTACAGGCATAAATTAGTGATAAATTAACCTGAAACTGTGTAATCTAAGTCTACATTCAGAGAGGAATCTTTATTGCTTAGATTCTGATATTAAGTTAAGTCATTTATGGTCATCTTAAATTTGCTGTTGTTCGTTAAGCTGTTCAACATCTTAAATTTTGTGCTTCACTTTCACAAATCTGTATGTATTTTTGACCTTCTGTCAGATCGTTTATGTCTTGTAGTGTCTGTTTTCATCATTTCGCATTTATATTATATGACAATCTACACACTGTAAACTACAAGCACAGCGGAAATGTGTTATTAGCTGAATAGTCCTAGAGTGTAAAGAGTCTCCTTGGTATTTTTAAACATTTATGTTTCTCAGCAAAGTACAACAATTCAGTTCTTTATCTGATCTTACAAATAAACACTGTATGTCATTAATACTGTCCCTGTTTCCTTGAAAATTATGTTGTTACAACTTTGTGTTCCTGCAAACTGGCCTGGCTCCTCAGGTGAAGTGTGAAGCAAGTTGATTTCACCAGATTGCATCAGACACAGCAAGTGCGTGTGAGTTGATTTGAATGTGCAGTCTCTTGTGTGGCTGGCAGGCACAGCCTCGGTGGGTCTTTCAGGTCCAACATTAGTATGAGACAGACGTGGACGTTTCAATTTGAAACATCAGATTTTGGTTAAATACTACAGGGGGTGGGAAAATATCTGCTCTGATTTGTCTTTGTTTGTGTCCAGATGATGAGATCCTTCAGTTTGTTTCACTAAGAAGATCCACTGTGTGAAAAATACGATTTTTCTACAACCAGAACAACCATGACACGTGTTACCATAAACAGAGAGGCTGTGTGTGTGTGTGTGTGTGCGTGCGTGCATACATTGACACACTGACATTCAATAATTGGGAATCATTGATTAACTAATTCAATAGTGATAATGGACGATTCAGCAGCTGCTCCGGGACCAAAACACAGTGCTTGAGTCTACTGTATGCACATGTCCGATGGCCTGGCGGTGGCTTTACGTTTTTCAGAGAGAGACATGAGACAGAGGTAAAATTCAAGCACAAACGTGGCATTTTTTGTCTTCCATACCGACAAAAGGAGACACTGACACCAACAAGCAACAAAACAACTTGCACTGGAAGTAACTTGCTGCCTTTTATACACTCGTATACGTAATTAAGTGGGTAAAACTACTCAGGTGGGACCCCCCCCCCCCCCCCCCCCCCCCCCCCCC
>NC_060154.1:14951758-14962537 GCF_021292245.1 Micropterus dolomieu | reverse complement strand
GCGGCCCCCCCCCCCCCCCCCCCCCCCCCTCAGCTTCATGGTTTGCTCCTGCAGCTCTTAAGCAGGTGCTTGGGCCTACAACACTCCTTTGCCTCCGCTCCCTGCTGAAGAGACAACCAGGAAGAGGTGAGTACTTACATTGTTCGTCTTCTTGTTTAAACTAATTTAACAACTAACTGAAATGGAGTAAAAGCAGTCAATACTATATCGTGAACCTTGACTATCACTGATTGAGGTTTCTTTCCACACAGGCAGGATGGCCAAACCCCCCCCCTGTGGAACCACTCACAAAGACGGCTATAAGTAGTTTCACAAATTAAATAAACAATCAAAATAACAATGTGTATGGCTCCTGCTTTATCAATAATCCCCACCTTAATACTCAGTTGACTATTTCAGGTAATGGAACCCCTGGTCTCCATTACAGCACACATTTAAGGTTCTAACTATTTTATGTGAGTAGTTGGCTTTGAATAAACGGAACTGAATAGTCGCCATGAGCAGTGACCATCACAAGACAAGAGCATTCTATGGATTTTCATTTTGATCATATTAATTTAATTACAAATTATTGATTAATTGCAGTTTATTTGAGCAACTGAGTTACTATAACCTGTTGCAACATTTATTCCTTTTGCCACAATAATTTTAAGTCATCATTGTATTATTGTGTCCTAATATGTAACATGAGGCTCTGCTTTCTGCCCATTATTTTTTGTTTACGTCTCTATATAAACATCATCATAAAATATTCATATTTATTTTTATTTTCATCGATCATCGGTAGCATTACGCAATTTTTGTATGTACGTAGGGTTAGACTACTTGGTTCAGACTAACATTAAGGCAAGACACTGCAGGAACAACATTGCTTTATTGTCAATTTCAGAAATGTTGGACTAATTTGTTTCTTTCAGACTAGTAGAAAGAAAACTTCCAAAATACACATTTAAGTGTTTACTATACTTTACTTCCTATACTTATTATAGATTCCTATCTATTCTGAAGGTTTTGAACATTTTATTTCTAAAAACAAGGCAAAAACTGTTTTTTTTTCTCTGTCTGATGACAGTATTTTCTGATTTATGGAATGATACATAGAGATCCAAAATTCCATTGACTCTAACAAGAATTTTTAACCTGGCTTTATCCAATGTTAGTAATCAACTGGGGAATTTTCATGGTGATCTCTGTCTCTGTGCCTGCTGTTTCTATGTTAAGTATTGTTTATTGTTAGTTGTGATGAAATATTTTTTAATCAATTTGAATAATGTAATCCATTTCAACTGTTGGCGCACATTGCATTCGTGACTCACATACCTTTTCCTGATGGTCATCTCAGAGTTTATTCTTGCCGCCGTATGTCTTCACCTCACCATTCACACCGCGAAAACAACTGTATTATTTTTGTATTTTGAGAAGCTGGTCTGCGCTCCCCTAGTCACAGGGTGAGCTGCTTTTGTCATGTACTGCTGGGTGAAAGTTGTGAGATGATCAGAGTCATTGAGAAAATTACTGATCACCACACCCTCTAAATAACATTACACTTAGTAATGGAATATAAACAAAAGTCGCACACCCATTCTGGTCATTCACACATGAACTAGTGAATTGCACTGGTTTGTGTGAAACATTATAGTAAACACTGGAGGGGGGGTATAGATTACTTTTGCTCAGGCTATAACCCGGACAGTATATATATAGGATAGGATATATCAGTAGAGATATGTCTTGTCTCTGGCAACACAGAACTCAGACAGAAATGAAACCTCTATCTGGTTCTTTATCACCTGCCATGATAAACCTCACAATCTACTGATGTTGTATTTTTAGCAACACACGCTATGTACCTGTGACAATATGTGACAGCTGTTATGTGTAGGGAGAGAAGTAAATTTATATTTCTGCTTCTCTGTGTATGAACACCGATGTATTGGCTGCTCAGTTTGTGCATTTTGTCTGTTCATTGTGCTTCTGTGTGTTACCTTCTCTTGGCTGCCGTCCAACCAAGCAGTTTTTTTTTTTTTTTCTTTTTTACGAAAGAAGGCCTCCAACTTTTTAATCTTTCCTGCACTTGATGTCTCCCTCCCTTGGGTAACATAACAGAGATATGTCTGCTGACTGTTCATCAAGTCAGTGAAATAGGTTAGCGGTAGATAGACCTCTGCCTGACAGACACATAAAGATATGGGTCATAAAACTTGCCTGGACAGAGATTAACAAAGCTTTGCTTCTGTAGCTACCTTCTCCACACCATGCTTACCTGGAATATGAGCTTCCCACTGAACGACTTAGTGGACAGCGCGGCAGAGCAGTCATTAGTGTGAGAAGCCTTTATAATATGACCCTTCTTTGGAAAAGTCAGGGTCACATTATACTCCAAACAAAATCAAATGTAATGTGTTTTCTTGTTGAACACAGTGCTGCATGTAGCTCCTTCCTTTGAGCATCAAACACTCACTCCCCTGTATACTTGAAATGTTGCTTCTTTGCAGAAGAAAGCAGTATAAGCTTGCTTTCAGTTGCATTGGAAGAGTGGAGAAAAAACATTAAAACACCCAAAGAAATTTCTCAAACTCCCCCTGACCTATAATCCACTTCTCCACTGTCCACCCATGTGCTCATATGTTCCACAAAATAAAAGGTACCCTTTAGCGTGACAAAGCAGCGTCGTATTTGACGACCTGGGTTAAGAACTTATTGCATAATTTTAGTAAAATTATTACGAAATATACTGTTCATGTTTCAGTCCTCACACAACCTCTTCAGGCTGCAAGAAATGTGCCCAATGGCTGAACACGACATGCTCAATAGTGTGAACCACAGTCAATAGCATAGAGTTGTAGAACTTGTTCACAGTGTGCGTTGCTGTATTGCTGTGACGTTAGGTGATTTTGAAACTTGGATTTTGACTCAGATTTTGCTAGTTTGTCTATTTATGCGGTGTCAAGCATTCCAGCAATCTTCCTAGTGTTCAGTGTTCCTGGTTTTTGGTCTCTGCTAGTTTTCCTGACCTCATCTTAGATTTCTACATGCCGGATTTGTCTGCCTTTATCTCGGACTGATTACCTGTTTACCGAACGTTTTTTGGCAAGTAAAGACTGTGTTTTTAATCAAGTTCCTGTTGTGCTATTTGAGTCATTTTGCCTGGAGTTTCTCCAGTCGTCACACACCAGTAAGTGACATCAGTTCTGTTTAAGGCCCGAGGATAAGTATTAGCAAAGCACCATTAAATCCCTCCTCGAACAATTACTGCGAAGTGGCCTTCTATAAAAGCCCATTGAAAGAGATATTGAACTGCTGTTACATAATCGTAGTTAACAGATGTAACACTGAATGGACACCGGCAGTGAGGCCAGCTAAGGCCTTGTTTTGCTGATTTCTGCATCCTATTTGGACAAAAGAAGGTTTTTGTTTCTAGGAAACCACGATACATTTTCATCATTGGTTTGTCTGAAAAAGCAAGGAAGATGAGGATGTTGTGTAATTTTGGTACATTGTTCAGCTTCAATTATTTGACGTCAAATGAATGTGATCACATTTAAAATGATCCTCTGACAAACACAGAGTAAAGCATTTTGGATTTTATTTCAGCACACACGCATAAAAATATTGATTCTTAAATACACTTGCAAGCAGCAAATCAGAAATCCAAGCAAATCACATCAGAGTATGCTGCACAAAAGCACAGAGTACTGGTCTACCCTCTGACCAGTTGTGAGTGAAAAAACCATTGTGGAAATATTGTTCACTTCCAGTGCCTTTGATGACAACTTGGTCAAGATGTTACATTGGAATTGTTCATGATTCACTCGCTTCTGCAAGAAACGGATTCATCCATTCATTTGGAATTGTGACTCATGATGACCTCAACTTTTATAAAATGTTTGCACACCGATTTAGAGAGCACAGTTTTAATTAAATTAGCCTACAGTATTTTTCTAATTTCATTGTTTTTTAACCAATACACCATGACTTGCGTGAACACTAAGGATTTTGATATATAATATAATATATGTATATTTCTTCACATTCTGTTGATCAGGGTAGTTCATTTTTGTAATTTTTTAAACAAAAATTCTGGCCAAATCTTACACATTAACTAATGTCACCTAAATGAAGTCAACTTCAATCCCCATAATTATTTGTGTTCTCCCAGTTTCACTATGAACACTGTATAGAGATTTAAAAAAATGAAGACAATTTTTGGTGGTCCTCATTTCTTCAAAAGGCTGTTTGAGGGTTAAGACTTATTTTTATGTTTAAGGTCAGGTTAGGTTGGTGTTAGGTGTATGTTAGTTAAGGGTAGGCTTACTGACTAAGGAAAACCCTATGTCTGAGAGGATCCTCAAAAGTAAAGTAGTATAAACGTGTGTGTGTGTGTGTGTGTGTGTGTGTGTGTGTGTGTGTGTGTGTGTGTATGCATCATGCGCTGAAAGGACTAGTCCAAGTTACTACATTTCTCATTACCAACAGTAATGTAATAATTCTCTGTGACATGATCTTTTGGGTGCAAATGGCTTCACTGGAGCTCATCTGAAGAGCTAAAGTGTTGGCAAGGATGCAAGCGATGAGTCCTGTGATCTCTTCAAAGAGAGAGTAAGAGTTTGTGTGTGTCTTGGAGGAAGAGGAGGTCTTAAAGTGTCAGGATGGACTGATGATGTTCAGATGCCATATAGAAATCCATTAAATATAAAACATTAAGAAAACACTAAAACTGCATTTAAAAGAGAATAAAGACAAAACACGAATACAAGCAAATCATTTAATTAATTAATAATTACAAATAAGTTATGTATGCAGTTTATTGGAAAGCCACAGCCCGGATTTAAATGAGCTGGCAGTTTTAGTTGACCTCAGGTATTCAGGAAACTTAGGTGCTTCACCTTGCTTGGTTTTGATCCAACCTGTTCAGATGACCTGATGGGTCTGGACGCTTCATAACAAACAAGGAAATCAGAGATGTATTTAGGCTGCGACCACTTAGTGTTTTATAGACAAGTAATGACACACAGGAAGCCTGTGTTGTGATTTAAGGACCGGTGTACTGTACGCCACCTTGTTGTTGTTAAGTGAAATGGTACACTCCCTTTACATACAGTCTGTGGTACATTTAGATGAACTGCATCATCTCTGCTGATATAACACATAAGTTTAGACCGATACCTACCAGGCACCTATGCTGGACTTGTTACATGTAACTGTAAAAGATATCTATTCCATCAGTTGTTAAGAGTAAAATAACTGCTATGATATAGTGACAATTGGAAGGTGTCCTAAAGTTCAACATGCTGTAAAACTTCAACTGCTTATTTGAGTGGATTGTGCTGTCTTGAAACTGCGCTGTTATGGGATCGGGAGCAAGATAGTGACATTTCTGGATGCTACTGATGTCAGAACCACCTGTTCTTATCAATAGGGTGGTTACAGGAACTACATGCGTCCTCTTCTTTGATGGATTTCCCAGAAGTAGTGCCTGAGTTATGGCATTTCTTAAAAGATTGAGAAAGGTTTATGGCTGTGGACCAAAAACAGGATATGATACAGCAGATTCTCGACTGCTTCCATCAATTAAATTTTAAGCATTTTCATACTGTATGTGGTGAAAACAATTGTATTATATTGCAAAGCATTTTCTAACTTTTCTCTGCCATATGCAAATACTTAAACTAGTTTTTTTATGTATAAATGTGCAACGTAATGAGATCCTAATATGTGCTTACAGCAGTGTGTTGTGAAACTTGGATATGAGGCAATAGGCAACTGGAGCATCTTGATAGCTGAATGGTTATGGCGCATAGCCACATGCTGTCGCTGGTTTGATTCCAGCCAGTGACGTTGCATGTCATACCCCTCTCTCTCCCTGTCACTATCAAATAAGGGTAAAAAAAATGCCCCCCCAAAATTGGCATGTTTCAGGCTATTAAATGAAAATGATGTGCAGGTGCTAATGTAAGAATACAAATCATTAAATATTCCTACTGAATTAATATTTTGTATTTTTAAATAAAAATATTAATTTGGAGGTTTGATGACAAATTGTCTGGAATGCCCCATTTACCAAGAATATCACAGTACAGTGTACAGTAAATGAAACATAAAAAGTGTACAACAGTACAGTAAAAAAACAGTAGATTTTGCACAAGGCCGGAGGAAACTAAAAGACTGTGTCAACATCAAAAACGCAACAAGAAGTCAACCAAAATTACAGTCAGAGCAAAGGGTGGGGCAATAATGCATTTGCTAAGTTTATCAAAGGTTGTAGAGAGCAAAGTTGTAAAGACTTGACTTCACCATGCTCTACAGACACACAGGTGAACGTTTAGAGTCCCGGATCAGTACTATATCTGTGATTTGCTGCCTGTGGAGAAAATTGGAGACAAGTGGGATCATCAAGTGGGAAGTGCATTGCAAAAAAAACACAGATGTGGTATGACGAAAAATTCTGTTCCTGTATTTGTCCCCTCCGGTCAGACCATCCTGAGGTTTGCGTAAAATCCTAGATGTGTCCAGATGTGCAACCCAGCAGAGATTACACATCAGTTTCACTTGAAATTCATAAAATGTCTTTCAGCAGAAAGCAACCTGGAATGGAATGTGTTATCACAAGACAGTGACCCATGGATGTACACAGAAATCTTAAAAGGGTTTCACTATCAGTTTTACTGGTACAATAATTTGTCTTCTGTGTGTATCAATCTATGTGTGAACGTGTTGTAACCCATTTTACTAGAGTCATGCTCTCAAAAACTGTAGTAATCAGTGTGCTGTGAGGAATGCATACAATGCAAACATGCAGCTCCCTGCGAGTCAGCTGGCACAGAATCAAGCCGGTCACACAAATTACAGACTCCAAAAGTCAGCAGAACGTCCTTGTAGCCAGCGGGAGGTGAACACATGAAAAGTTTTATTCAGTGGTGCCAGATACAATATTCTCATGTTTATACATGTTTTAACACTCACAGCAGCAGGCAGAGCATGTTATCAGTATTATTCACTGTGCAGACTGGTGCATGAGCAGGAATTTAGGAATACAGATCTCAGGCTAGTCATATTCTATATTTTTCTTATTGTCAACACATCTCACAAAAAGCTCAAAACCAACTGTAGGCTTCTAACAAGTACTGTGCCACAGACTCCCATTGTTGTACAAACTC
Source organism: Micropterus dolomieu (assembly GCF_021292245.1). Classification (NCBI taxonomy): domain Eukaryota; kingdom Metazoa; phylum Chordata; class Actinopteri; order Centrarchiformes; family Centrarchidae; genus Micropterus; species Micropterus dolomieu. Next base: position 14,955,380 of record NC_060154.1, on the reverse strand, counting down.
TGTGAGCTGTCACAGTTGCTCTGGATGAGATGTTCTTTTATTACAATGAATATGTTTATTCTGAGTCAATCACACTAACAATGTCCTGCAAATATTAGCGCACTAGTGCTCCTGCTTGAGTAATGTTTATTGACTACTACATAGCCTAATAGGTTGAATTTTTGCTTTCCAGGGGCACCAAAGCAGGTTAACCCGGCCATGTTAACAAGGACAACAAGCTGTCTAGGTGACGGGGATATTGTCAGTGTCAATCATCTGTATTCTCTGTATTCTGTGCAGGATGTGTATGTGACAGCAGGCTAACATGAACACAGAAAATTTACTTTCACAACATGCCAGTATCTTTCTGTATATATATACAGTGCTGTATATAAATATATGGATATATTGCCAACTATATTAATATGTGTCTCCTGCTACACTTTTTAAACTGTTCACACCTCAGAGGGACTGGGACAACATGAAATAATAAAGTATTACAATTTTATCAGTTATATTTTATCAGTAACGTTCTGTTCATCTCTATCAATTATTAATGTACTGCAAAAGTGATTAAGCCCATTCTCAGTTGAAGAAAGCTTTTATTGTTTTTGTTCTATGGTTAGTTAGCAAGAGCAGGGATAGACAAAGAACAGAGCTTCATATGCTGTGCAAAAACTCCAAAATTGTGAACATATATTCAAGGTCTGTCAAATCAGTCATTAAGTGACAGTGTTATGTAAGAAATAGATACATTATAGGCTCATATCTCTTATATTCTTAGGGAGCAGAAGGATGACCTAGTGGTCAGACACAATGTCCAGGTTTAACTGTAACAGCCACTGAACCGCCCACTCCCTCGTGGTTACGCTGATAATAGTATCAGTTACTGAAAGTATGTTTATGAAATAGTGAAGTGAAATAGAGATTATCTCTCTCCCAGGTGGCACTGGCAGTTTCACAGATGTCATGTTTTCAAAGCATAAGAAAACATCCAGACTTATCTTTCTGAAATTTTGAGGAAACATCACTCAATCTTAGTGCGCTCTAAAACTTTCAGGATCAAATCAGGTCACTTTCTTTAAGGGCTTGACTGCTTCTAACATCTTTAAAGGTTTATTCCTGGAGTTGCAGTTTAGACTGCATGAAGTCAGGACCCCTGTGGTTATCTTTGATGCTTAGTCCTGTACTTAAACCTGGCTGCTGCTAAAAATACCATATGTAAACTCGACACACCCTACCTAGAGGCACGCCCCTCACAGCTCCACCACTTACCACATGCACACATTTCTATGGAACAAGAGGAGGTTCTGGTAAGCTTGTTGGTTACTGTGAACACGACCAGTAATGACAGCAGCAGCAAGATGTCTAAATGACACACACATGATGTAATCTGCCAGTGGCGAGGGCAGATCAGGGTGACTGGTAGGTTGACAGTTCAGTTCTTCAGAAAAAATATGGGTGGGGACGGTGAAGAAGAAACACTCCTCTCCCAGGACAGCACCCGCTGAGGTGTGACTGTGATTGAGTATGTGGATGTTAAACAGCACATTTACAAAAGAAAATAATCCAACAATTTCAAATTAAAAGAATGCAAGTAAAACAGGGTTAAATCGACATCCTCTCAACTACAAACTTTCCTTGTTAGTTCAACAGCAACAAAAAAAAATGCTGAGTCCGCTATATTGCCAGCAGCATCACAATACACAGCATCCTGAAACATCAATGGCCCTTTGTGTTGAATTTGATCAAAAAGAGCGATCCTTTACTGTCCCACTTTAAACAAAGCTCTGGGGTTCACGGCCAAATTGTTGTCTTCAGAGGCCCCACTGATTTAAACACCTCTGGAGGGCTTTTTCCGGAGCCACTGAGGACACGAGCCAGAGCCCAGAGTAGAAAGGAGTCAGGATCCTCTGCTTTCTGTCTTCTTGCTCTGGGCTGCATCCTGAGGCCGGGGTGGCGGCAGTGGTGGCGGCGGCAGCTGCTAGAAATAACACAGACATGCAAGCCAAGTCAGAGCAGAGCGCTGTTGGTGTTGTCTCCTGTAAGACTTCCTCAGCCTTGCCGCTAATCAGCAGAGACAGAGGAGGATACAGGGCAGGAGCCAGACACAGATCAGGCTCTGCTGGGTGGGGCAGACGGCGGGAGTGTGCATGTGTGTGGAAGTATGTGGGTGTATATCTGGGTGTGCACGCATGCTTACCTGTATGCACATGTGCATGAGTAACTTTGAACATGTGCGTACATGTCGAAAGGGGACAAGGGAGTGGCACAGTTCAACTGGGATTCTATCATCTTCCGCAAGAAAATAATCTGAATACTTCTTCCACCAGTGCCTTTATCTCTGCCACCTTAAGTTCTGTCCATCTTCAGTCCAGACTGCACTCAAACTGAAAATAATCACAGCACAGTGCAGCCAGACTGAACAGACCCTGTTCAATCAGTGTCATAGCAACCTACAACAACAACATCACTGACACCTACACTATGTACTTTTCCTCTGACGCTCATGATATTTGAGTTTTATTTTATTTTTATTTAACCTTTATTTAACCAGGAAGTCCCTTGAGATTGAAATCTCATTTCCAAGGGAGATCTGGCCAAGACGACACAGACGGACGAAGTACATGTTCAAATTAGACTTGACTGTATGTTTCTCTACCTATTCGCATACAACAGACGGCAAAGCAATCAAATGAGCAGATTAGCAGTTGAATAAAGATGCCAGGGAGTGAGAAGTACAGATGCTGGTCATATAATTAGAATATCATCAAAAAGTTGATTTATTTCAGTAATTCCATTCAAAAAGTGAAACTTGTATAATGTATACATTCATTCCACACAGACTGATATATTTCAAGTGTTCATTCCTTTTAATTTTGATGATTATAACTGACAACTAATGAAAACCCCAAAATCAGTATCTCAGAAAATTAGAATATTGTGAAAAGGTTCAATATTGAAGACACCTGGTGCCACACTCTAATCAGCTAATTAACTCAAAACACCTGCAAAGGCCTTTAAATGGTCTCTCAGTCTAGTTCTGTAGGCTACACAATCATGGGGAAGACTGCAGACTTGACAGCTGTCCAAAAGACGACCATTGACACCTTGCACAAGGAGGGCAAGACACAAAAGGTCATTGCTAAAGAGGCTGGCTGTTCACAGAGCTCCGTGTCCAAGCACATTAATAGAGAGGCGAAGAGAAGGAAAAGATGTGGTAGAAAAAAGTGTACAAGCAAGAGTCTGGAGGAAGAGAGGAGAGGCACAGAATCCACGTTGCTTGAAGTCCAGTGTAAAGTTTCCACAGTCAGTGATGGTTTGGGGTGCCATGTCATTTGCTGGTGTTGGTCCACTGTGTTTTCTGAGGTCCAAGGTCAACGCAGCCGTCTACCAGGAAGTTTTAGAGCACTTCATGCTTCCTGCTGCTGACCAACTTTATGGAGATGCAGATTTCATTTTCCAACAGGACTTGGCACCTGCACACAGTGCCAAAGCTACCACTACCTGGTTTAAGGACCATGGTATCCCTGTTCTTAATTGGCCAGCAAATTTGCCTGACCTTAACCCTATAGAAAATCTATGGGGTATTGTGAAGAGGAAGATGCGATACGCCAGACCCAACAATGCAGAAGAGCTGAAG
>NC_060154.1:14886360-14951658 GCF_021292245.1 Micropterus dolomieu | reverse complement strand
CGCAGCCGTCTACCAGGAAGTTTTAGAGCACTTCATGCTTCCTGCTGCTGACCAACTTTATGGAGATGCAGATTTCATTTTCCAACAGGACTTGGCACCTGCACACAGTGCCAAAGCTACCACTACCTGGTTTAAGGACCATGGTATCCCTGTTCTTAATTGGCCAGCAAATTTGCCTGACCTTAACCCTATAGAAAATCTATGGGGTATTGTGAAGAGGAAGATGCGATACGCCAGACCCAACAATGCAGAAGAGCTGAAGGCCACTATCAGAGCACCCTGGGCTCTCATAACACCTGAGCAGTGCCACAGACTGATCGACTCCATGTCACGCCGCATTGCTGCAGTAATTCAGGCAAAAAGAGCCCCAACTAAGTATCGAGTGCTGTACATGCTCATACTTTTCAGTTGGCCAACATTTCTAAAAATCCTTTTTTTTGTATTGGTCTTAAGTAATATTCTAATTTTCGGAGATACTGAATTTGGGGTTTTCATTAGTTGTCAGTTTTAATCATCACAATTAAATGAACTAAACATTTGAAATATATCAGTCTGTGTGTAATGAATGAATATAATATCCAAGTTTCACTTTTTGAATGGAATTACTGAAATAAATCAACTTTTTGATGATATTCTAATTATATGAACAGCACCTGTAGTGTATTCAATTTCATTTCACTTCCCCTTTTACCACCTGCAGTCACTAAATTAATCCACACAAACACATCTTCTATCCACAGCCAATTACAGTGCAGAGCTTGACAACCGAACTATGTAGTCTGATCTTTTGTTTTCTGACCTTCTTTTCTCCCCCTAACAATGCTATCTGAAGGTGCTGAGCATGTACTCTCTAGCGTTTTAAAAGTGACATCAGACATTTACTTTCACTAGATGACTGTACTGTGTGCTCTGTGTTTTTACTTGTAGTTTTGCCCAAGGAGAAACATTTGCAGCAATATCAGGTTTCCATTCTGTGACAGTTCAATCAACACTTCCTGATTAGATCAGATGTTTTTGTGTTAGTTCTCTGGTTTCCGATTTCAGAAGAGATGTGTTTGTGTTGTTGCATTTCAGGCAAGTAGGCTGCCGAATGCAAACAGTTTGACACTTCTTTGGTTTGCAATTTCTAAACGCGTCGACTTGTTGAATTCACAAGTACACTGTTAAAATTTCTGTTCTTTTCACTTTTCAGACTACATTGTTGCATTTGAGCAGCTATTTGAAAGATGAATAATAACAAATGGCTTTCATTACAGATACTTCAGGCATAATAATAATAGATTTGACATCAAAAACATTTGATCAGATTGCGCAAGACTCTTGAGATCCAAGAAAGACATGTGATAGGAGTATGTATTGTGTAATTTTTTGTACTTGTGTTAGTAAAAGGATTTAAATATGCATACAGAATGTGCTAAATACAATCTGCTAATGTGAGGTGATGAAAACCTTAAAGGTTCCCTGTGGATCTTTTGATCTCTAGTAGTGCTTTTGAGCACTTTTTTATGAGCAGTGTGTCCAGGGAAGAAGAAACAAGTTAGTACACATGGATGTAAACAATGCAGGATTTAAAGTACTTCTAAAATAAAAGTAAAGTAAAATCTGCTTTACAAATGTTTTTATTAGGAAGGAAATCCATTCAACACATTTGTTAGCATTGTAGCTAGCTGTTTCCACCTCCTTGTAGCTAACTGACTGCTGGCGATAGTTTCATATTTACTGTACAGACATAAACGTGCTATTGGTCTTCTCATCTCACTCTCGCCAAGAAAGTGAATTATATGTCCCGAAATGTTGAACAATACCTTTAAACAGATCTCTGACAATCTGTGAGATCTGATGGATTTACGTGCCATTTTTGTTGCTCTTCCCCGGACTGTATCTCAGTCTGATTGACCTAATTTTCCAGTGTCTCCTCTCTTTGTTCATTTCATATCTCAGACAACACTCACATTTGGGTTCTATTTTGATGGACTGTGGCATTTCAGTCCAGGCTTTTTGAGGGGTGCACTGCATCATATCTTCATTTGTCTTTCTGCACATTAGATATGATAACACAACAGAAGCGTATCCCACTGCAGCACTCTTTGTAAATCACTGTGGATAAGACTGTCAGCTGAGCGATTAAAAGCAAACAGAGGATTTCAGCATTTGGAGCTGCCTTGCGCTTCCCTACTGGCTGCTCAACTATATTTTTGCATTTGGGAAAGAGGTGTTCCTTGTAATAATCCTGAAAATCAGTTAATCATCCACCCAGAGTCATAATCTTATCTTGTTGACTGCATCAAGTCTGCAAAGCTCAATGTGTGAACGGAAGTTCACTTTTTAAATTTCCGAAGAGTATGGCGTCACCTCCAGCTGACACTACTGTCCTGAGTGTGTGTCAGGTCAACACACAAACACACACACACACACACTCTGTCAGATACCAACATACATTCCGATGAGGCCTCTTTATCTACAAGAAGAAAGAGAGAGGTGGCAAATGACAGGGCAGAGGAAGTTAAAATCACACATACACACACACTCAAAAAAAACCTCTGTCCTGTTTCCTGTTTACAGCATAATGATGGCTATTTCTGTCCTCTAGATGTAAGAAACAAGGCCTTCAACTTTAACAATAGAGCACGGTGTAAAGTGAAGAGAGCAGCCATATAGACTGACAACACACTTGAGTCAACCACAACAGTCATTTCTTATCTGTTTCCTGTTAGCTAAAGTGAATCAAACTCAGATTGATTCAGTCTGCCCTTAAATTCTACTCCTTGTCTGATCTTTACAATTCATCCATCTCACATATTTGGTTTATACATTAACGAACGCTTTATTTTATGGCTCTCATTGCTGAGAGTTAGAGAGTGGATTGATACCACTCTTATGTCTGTACTGTATGAAGCTACTACCACAACATGTACCTTAGCTTAGCATAAAGACTGGGGGGAAACAGCTATCGTGGCTATGTCCAAAGGTCTCTGCTCTGTCTGTCTGTGAAAAAATAGCCAGGCAAACCATTTCCTCCTGTTTCCATTCTTTGTGCCCGAGTTGTAGTGCATGGTCTTGACTCAGCGACCTCAGGTACAGGAGGCGGACGCACTTGGAAGGAGGCTAAAACCCATGGGCACTAGCATCTGTTGCTAGCGCATCTCTTAAGGCGCCAGGGAGTGACGTGTACTCACTGCACAGCCTAGCTGACTACTGTTATACTAAGCTAACCAACTACTTGTTGTAGCTTTATTTTTATCGTACAGACATGAAAATGGCATCAATCTACTCATTTAACTCTAGCCAGGAAAGTGAATAATGCCCACAATTTTGAACAATTCTTTTGAATTGACCCCTGTTTAGCTCTTCCTTCAAAGAAACCAGCTACAACATAACTTACACAAAAATGTGTAAAACTTATTTGGCCTTATAGGGTACATCTGATGCTAATATGCAACCACAATAGCTGAGTATTTAGTAGTTTAAAAAATGCAAAAGACGAGCTGTCATGAAGGGATTGGCTGAGGTTCATTGTTTTTTCTTCTTCACAGTAGAAAGGAAAACGTCCTCACTCTATATTTGGAGGCGGGTCAAAGGTGATGTGGGAGGTTGAAGAGTGCAGGTCGCTGAATCAAGGAAAACATTTCAGTGCAGCGGTCTGTTCTGGCCCCACTGCCTTCCGCCATGACGCCTGTTCATGGATCACACTTCCTGTGCGTGTATGCTGGACAGCTTGTGTGTGCGTGTCTGTGCATGTTTGACCACTTTTATCTAAATCTTTGTGTTTCTTTATGTTTTCATTGCTCTGTCTCTGCCCCCCCTGCATCATTTGTAATGTCTTTGTTTGTCTCAGTCTCACACACACACACACACACACACACACACAAACTGATAAATCACAGCTTTGTTAAGTGCTAGTTGTGCCAGTTCAGACCTGGGAGAGAACATTTCTATTGTGTAAAGAGAAGAACTGAGAGGGCAAACAACCACACACACACCTGATAGAGACAAGATAAACACCCTAACCTGCTACCAGCTACTGAAGGTGTAGAATACAAATCCAGGCATGCACATATATAAAAGCTCACTGTATACACGCACATTTAACTTTGCATAGAAACAATGCAGCATGATTCTACATGTTACAACATATTATTGTAAGTGTTTCCATCTACATGGTCATTCCCAATGTTTTTTTGTATTTTTCAGTTTGTAACATACATGTATACAGTAGATTCATACTGATGGAAGTTTTTTTTATTATTCTTTTGAATTTGATACTGATCCTGAATCTGAAAAAGAAAGAGATGTGTTGCCAAATGTGCATGACAACTGCATGTGTTCTGAGTAGTTTCTTTCAATGATATTAAATGTTTTATACCCACATACTGTTTGTTCATACACTTATTGTCACTTCAACAAAGAGCAAAATTTAGTTAATGTGTAGTCAGCAGCAGGCAATTTCATGCAGGGGCAGCTCCAAGTGGCTGTGGGAGTTCTATGTTTATTGAAAGAAGGCTGTGGCCTGATCAGAAGTCATACCCATAACTTCTGTAAAAATGTGCGCTACTCTTTCTTCTGAGTGACAGGTTTTCCAGCTCCATCCAGCTTTCTCAGAATACACAGGGAAAGTTTGCAATTTGACAGCTCCGAGTGAAATCTCAAGTTGCAGCAATTGGATTTGTATACTGTACATATTTTGATTGAACACATAGCACATGGAAGCAAATCTTGAATTTTTACTAGATTTTATTTACTAGAAATCTTTGTTTGTCTTGAGTTCTTGAAGTCCCTATTGGTCCCAGAACCATTATCAGTGACAAGTCTTTGCTTGTCAAGTCTCTGAACAAGAAATACAAAATGTTCTTAAAGAAAACTTTCCAGGTGCAGAAATAATCAGATTTTCACGTGCTGTACATGTGAGTGCTGACATTGAGGGTATTATACATTTCAGGCCAACAAAGATGTGGGATCCCAGCTTCATTATCCTTCTCACCACAGGTGCTCAGTGTTGGTGTGAAAGGGAGATTACGCATTTCCAGTGGTGGAATGTAATTAAGTACATTTTCTCAAGTACAGTACTTAAGTACAAATTTGAGTAACTTGTTCTTTCTTTTCATGCCACCTTCTACTTGTACTCCACTACACTTTAGAGTGAAGTATTGTACCAAATAAATAAAAGTAAATCCTTTTGTAAACATTGCAGCAGCCTCTTGTGGTGGCTGTTGCTTTGGGGGCAGAATTAATTTTCTATTGGTCAGGTTAGGCAGTTCAAACCCCGGTGTCCTGGAGCAAGATACTAAAATCCCAAACTGTTCGATGGTTTGTGGCCATGTTAACTCCACCACCTATAACTGCAATCTATTTACCATTGACTGAATCTTGACTTTTATATTTATATATATATGTATGTGGTTTGTACAACACTGGCCAGAGATTATGGATTAGTCAATGCATGTCTGTTACCCTGTGTAAAAACACTTTGGGTTTTTGACACACTGGGTTTTTGAGTGAAAGTGGAGATACAGACAGAGAGGGGATCACCCTCATGCCCACAGAATCTTTATTAAGCTACTCTAACCCCCACCCCACCCCCTCTTTTTTTCCCACACAGCAGCCAAAAATGCAGCAGCCCATCAACAGGCTACTTCAGACACCCTGTGTTGGGTATCTATTTTTAACCACACGCTTGTGTACTGGGCAACTTCAGCTTTGTGTGTTTCTTAGTGCCAAGCTTTGGCATTTGCAGCACAAATGCTGTAAACCCATGTTTCCCATCCAGCCGCAGAGATAAGATAGTTTCTGTTATTCGGGCAGACAGGCAGCCTCTGCACAACAACAATGAGACCCGCAGAAGACACACAGAACTCAGACACATGCAAAACAAACACATACTCACGCGCATTCTTTCTGTGTGTGTGTGTGTGTGTGTGTGCGCGCGCGCATCCCCAACCCCCACACCCACACACACCACTATAAACAAATGAGCAATGTGCATACAAGGTTACTTTGGTTATTATTTTTAGACTGAAGCTGCTGTTATCATGTATTTTTAAATATAACCATTCAGAAAAATGACCTTGATGAATCATTTTGCTCAGAATATTATTTTTGTCAGGGTGGAAAATCATCTAATTTTAACTTTTACACCCTCTTTAATAATAATAATAATAATGATTTGAGTTGTTAAACAACACAAGCAAATCATTTAGAAATCCACAATATGAGCACAGACTGGCACAGGCAAACACATGCCAGCAGATAATACAGAGAAAGCATACTCACACACAGTCGTCTGTATGTCACTTTGTTCTTTAGACCCAAAAGTGTTTACTAAAGGTGTGATATGTGACACCAAACCAGCCCCAGCAGCAAAAACCTTCGTTCTTAGGGGAGGACGCCCTCGTAGCTGTAGCTAGTTGTTGTTGTTGTTGTTGCAGCTGTTTTAATTTGTGTTAATGCATATGCAACACTTGCCTTAAGACCTGACCTACTTTAACCTCCTGTATTTTCTCATTTCATTCATCTCTGATTCTCATTCATCTGCTACTCTGTCTTTCAGGTTTGATGGAGGAAGAAAGGATGAGACAGCAGAAGGAAGGAATTTGGCAAGCAATTAAAACTGTAAATACAGGTTAAGGACATTCCTAGAAACCTAATCAAAGTCATGCCATGGATGTGTTATGAGGCTGTGTTTCAGCAGGTTATCTGCAGGTTATCACAAGGGAGTTGCCCTGGTAGCTTGTGATCTTGTGTCCCAAGCTGCTGCAGATGTTCTCATTTGAAAAAGTCCTAACAGCCTAGAAACATTGTGTTGGAGGAATATCTGTAGTTCAATAAACACTTCTTTGAAGCACCGCAGCCTTTTCAGCTAAATGCTAGAGTTGGTGTGAATGTAGTTTGGTAGTCTGTTTTTGTCTTCAAAAGTCACTTTTAAACTGCCCAATTTCCTCATTAATTATAATTAAAATGGCTTGAGAAGAAATGACGATAATGATTTCTCTGCAACGTACAGATTATGTAGGAAGAGGATTATACAAATGCATTGCATTCATTAGTTTGATTTAAAGCCTCTTGTCCACCATCTATCCAGTGTGTCTGTAACAAAGGCAATGGTTAACTGCAGCTTAACCGTTAGACAGGCTCACGTATTCCATACTGAGAGAGTCTCACTTTAATTGAAGGTTAAGTTTCACTTTTCTCCTGTTCTGCTGAGCAGAAAGGTCAGAGGTCACATGACAGGTACAGAAGAACAACTTTGGTGCTTTTATGAATAAATCGTACAGGGATTTGTCAGAATGTTGGTTACTGGCCAAGACCGGAAATACTTCTTAAATAAGTAAAAACTTAAATCAAATTTGGCACTCTCTCAGTCAGCTCCAAGTTCACTAGCAAGGACCACACCATCAACAAGATGCATTTCAATGATTCAAAAATGAAAAATTATTCGTGATAGGCTTAAAACTTGTAGTTGATTGTGTAATTCATGCACCATAGGTAAAATGTAGCCTACACCTAGCTGTGTACCCTATACCGTAGCCTGACGCGCACCTCCCCAAAACTGTAACTACACATTGCGGCAACAAAGACTGCAAGAACTGTGACTGGCAGCATCACATTTCATCTAAGCCCCCAGCAAGTGTTCTGTGCCAATTCTACTAGTGGTCAAACCATTTTCCCATAGACTTATACTGTGAAAGAAGCGGCAGTAAAACGTTACATAAATTTTTTTGAGCATCACAACCACTGCAAAACAACTCGTTTCACTATCAGAATTTGGTCCCTTCGGTCCGATAATATTTGGAAAGTCTAGAAGAGCCACACGATTATCATTTTAATCATTTCATCACTTTACCCCCATTCAAGCTAGCAAAAGGCTAGTTCAGACGTTAGCCGGCTCAACTGGAGGAAGTCAACACAGTGAAATGTAGAAACCTCACCGCCAACTAACATTTTGGGATTGTAATTGCAGAGCGAAGCAGACACCAATGCACAAGTATAAATGCTTACTACAGCGTGGCTACATTATTTGGCGTATAAATCAGCCTTTTAGGTGGATATTTATTGGAATACCAGAAATGGCACAATTGAGGTGTGGTCCTGTCCCTGAAACTCTGCTAGATAGCTTCAATAAATGCAGTATACACACATACTCTAGATAACGACAAATAGTGTTTAACTAAATCTAGTATAACTTTGTGGAAGTAAGCTGTGTCAGTGATGACCAGCTGCAGACAACTATAGGTAACGATTTTGATACATTAGGTCTTCCAACCTGCACACAAATGCTGACAGAAGTGTTGTGTGGCCATGCAGATGTTGAATTTTGCAGTGAAAAGTGGGATCACAGTGATGTTTTTGGATTACCCACAGTAACCAGTGAATTGTTTCTAGAAAGTTGAGCTGCTGTGGTGTTTTTCAAGTCAATAAATGAAACTGCAGTCATCTGCATTGTATTGAGGTGGCAGAATTCAAAATCTCATTAGATTAATTTAAAACTATTTGCATAGCCAAATGCCACTATGAGTAAAAAATAGCCTAAGCCTAAAAATATATACTTTTTTTGTGATCTAATTACCTGGCCCTTTAATTTTGCTGTTAGTCTGGTGTAGTGCCATAAAACACCCAAACAGGCATGTTTGATCTGAGGTATTGTCAATACTTGTAGCTTGTTATGTCACATGTTTCCATGTTGACAAAGACTATCAGGTCAGATCCAACAAAAGGCATTACAGACAAAGTGACACATTTCACACTAAGTTTATATTGTTCACATACTGAAATCAAGCACAAAGCCCACTAGTTTTTCATCATCTGTCTCCATTTTTTCATCGTCTGTCTCCATTGTCAGCATTACTTTTATGAGCCTTGGAAATTAATGATTCTCTTCTTCACTCTTCTGTCACTCAACAACAGTAAAAACATAATGACAATGTAAAATAATCTGTAAGCAATGGCATACATTCAGTGTTTCGCCGCATCCTTCACGTAAAAAGTATACTCATTTCATATCTGTATTCTGTTATTTCTGTAATATATGCTAATGAATGGAAATTTGAAAATCATTTCCTGAACAAGAGACTTAGAAAATATAATTGAGACACAAACAGAAGAAGAGATGAGGTTGTCTAGCCCCTTAATTTATATTTCTATCAGTCTTTCTCACCTCCTGTCTCTTTCTCTCTCTCTCTCTCTTTGAACTTCTTTCTCATTTATTTCTCTTTCTTTCATCTCCCCTTTTCTCAAGTTATTGGAATAATGCCAGTCTTCAGAGAGGCCAGATTTGAGCAACACTGCATTCCAGCCTGCTCCGTTGTGTCGAGATGGACTGGTTAGAAAGGCGGGCGGAGGCACGTGATTCTTCTGGTGACAGATGGAAACAAGACCCAGAGGAATCCACCTCTGCCCCCATTCCCTCCAACCCCGGCCTCACCTCGTCTCACTGGGGGTTTTCAGTTTCTCCTGCTCTCCTTTTCTTTGCCCCCTTAATATCTCGTCATAGCACAGTTTAGCCATGTCTTAGTGTCCCATGCTGTGAATAGAAGCCTTTACACTGCAGGTCATTTGAAACATGTATTATAGACAGGATAGAATAATAGAACATAGGTCCCTGTCCAGACTCAAACTAGGGACACTGTGGTTCATTGTAGCCACGGTGGTGCCTCTTTTCTGTGCCTATTTGCTTATGTGCCAGTAAATCAGTTTTAAATATTCTAGAAATAAAATGGTGTGAACCATGTAGTAGTGCCCGAAATTAAGCGTTAATTTTTTAGAAATGTTTGACCAATACAACAGTCCATCCCTAGCTTTAACCAAGTTCTTTGAATTGCTTCAACATCAACATAACAACATTTGAAATACTTTTAGCACATTTTTCAAAGATGTTCACCATGAACGCTTGTACATGAACATTTTTAGGAGACAGGGTTGATACACATTTTGTGTTTTAAAGTGATATTTGGGGACTTTTGGGGTGCTTTTGAATTTGTAGGAAAAAGTAAAATTTTAGTTTCCTCACAACATTAGAGATCTGTGTCTTTTGTGGTTTTACAGGGTTATTGTAGGTTGTTTTTAAGTTTGGTTTGTGCTAGATTCTTTTGACAAAACAAGCTCATGAACACACACACAAAGCTATATCCCTTTCACCCTTTCAACACAGAGAACAATCCCATTTAATCACAAGAATCCTGACTGGGAGCATTCCTGTCGCACAGAGTTTTGCTTATTAGAGCAAACAATGGTATCTGTCAATTTCATTTTCATAAGCTGAAGATTACAGAGCGATGTGCTTATCCTCTGTATCCAGTCCAGCGCACTGCAATTCCTCTGCTTTCCCACGTCTCATAGGCACCATGTCATATGTGTTTTTAGCGAACTGATTGTCAGCTGGATTGAAACTCTGCTGATCTTTCCCATCAAGTAGAGCTGGACATGTTTTATTAGCTACTACATAAACTCTTTCCCTACACATCCAACGGAAACGGTCGTATTCATATTATAATACCATGAGGTTAGCGTAAAACCACAGAGGAGGATTCCTGTTATTGTTTAAAGGTACTTTGCTGGTGCTGACGGCATCTCTCTTGCTGTGCCGCTGGCCCCATGTCACAGTGGTGCCATTATTCAAATTAAGGAGCACCCTCTCAGATGGGATTGCTCTAGTATTACAGAGACGCCTCCGTTCAGACCTGCTGAGTCTCATTGTAATGACCTGCTGCACTTGAAAGTCTGCATTGCTGTGTTAGCCACACATATACGCTGATTCAGTGAAGTGGACCCATTGACTTCACCTGAGAAATGATTAGTGACACACAAATGTGCACAAAGTGTAATAATATAAGCAGCTGTACGTGCACTGTATACATTCTTACATATGTTATACCAACGTGGACATACATAAGCTCAAAATATTGTAAAGTGTGCACAAACATGTTCTGCCCATTTTACCACAAACCCTTAAGAAATCATACAACATACACAAACAAAAACACACACATGCACACACATCATTTGGTAACAATGATTTGCATGTTATATAGAAGTGCATTCATGAATATGAATGAATGTAAGCTATGTTTATGAGTGGACGTTTGCAGCAGGGCTGGATAACTGTTTCTTTGTTTCTGTGAAAATCCCGCAGATGCACCTGCATTGTGTTTGCTTGCTTTTGTGTTCAAAAGTATGTGCATGAAAATGATTTTGTGAGCTTGTTTGTGTGGTGTTTCAGATTCTTTGTGTGTGCGCGCGTGTGTGTGAGAGAGTGTTTCCAGGTGGAGGAAAGAGGGGGCAGTTTGCAGCAGGGGACTGGCGAATGAAGTGAAGGAAACGGGAAGGAAGTGACGAAGGCTTGATCTCTGAAACAGCAAAACTGCCACTCTCTCTTTGTCGTCCTGTATGGAAAAATTGACACACACACACACACACACAGCCTGTTGTTGTTGTGACTGTGATGAAAACTCTGGTACACAGGATCTGAGACACAGGATGGAAAACACTAAACATGGAGAATAGAGGGAGATAAAGAGTACAGAGACAGTGAGAGTAGAAAGAAAATAGATATTGACTGTACAAAGACAAAACAGGAAAGACAGAGTGAGAAGCAAAACCTTACATTACATTTATAAGAGTTATGCTACTTCACAACACCTCGTAAACATTTTCTCATTTCATTCAGCACTCACAACGTCAGCGTCCCGTTTTTCAAATAGCTGTTGTCTCTGTTGAAATTAAGCAATTTAAACAGATATTCTGAACCGGGAGCAGGTAAATCATGTTCAAATTAAATATTTATTGCACATTTGTCGGCTGAGCAGTCGCCAAATAAAGCTTTTAAGCACATTTACTTGAGTAGTGTAGGAAGCCAGCGCTTCCACACTGATAACCCACAGGGCAGCGAGCTGGAGTGGCGACACAAACATCACTGTGGCCGCCACAACAAGATGGGCCTGGATCAAACACGGCCGGGAGACGTTTCCTATTGTTTGTTTTAACCAGCCTGGAGTGCCCGATCAGCAGCATTAGCAGGAGAAATGCAAATTACAGAAAAGCTACATTCCTACAGTATTTAAGAATGTTTCTCTTTGACCTTGACATTCAGGTGCTCAGGGGCAAGCATGATTCATCTGCAGAGGCTGATACAAAAACAAGAAAGGAAGGTCAAAGGTCACTGCAAGAATGTCTTGGCATGTTTGTTATCGCACATGTGCATAACTCAGCGTATGTGTAAGCACACACACACACACACACACACCCACACACACTTTGATGTTCTGGAGCAATGTGTGTTTTTTGGAACAATCTCATGTTTCATCTCAACAATGTTGTTTCATTTAGTTTGTTCTGTGAAAATATTGCCTCCAGAATGAGTTTTCTTCATTCCTGTAACAGAGTTAACAATGTTCCCCCCTTGGGCTTATGAGCATTTCATATTTGATACAGAGATGACATCTTGTTTTAGTTTCTGTGTGTGTGTGTGTGTGTGTGTGTGTGTGTGTGTGTGTGTGTTTGGTGGAAATGCATGTGTGTCTGTGTGTTTGTATGTAGACCCCAGTCAGTTCGGATTGGCGGACTCACCTCCTCCACTCTAGTGCTCAACGCGGGAGCCCCCCAGGGCTGTGTGCTCAGCCCCCTCCTGTTCACGCTGTACACCCACGACTGCATCCCCAGACATGAAGAGAACTCTGTTGTGAAGTTTGTGGATGACACCACCATCAACGGCCGGATTTCAAATGATGAGACTTCATATCAGGAGGAAATTCATAATCTTGTAGAGTGGTGCTCAGAGAACAACCTACTACGAGAGATTTAGAAGTTTCTGCTGCCACACCACCAGACTGCAGAGCAGCTTTTTTCCCCCAAGCTATCAGACTCTTAAACTCTAGTTCATCCTCAGCACTGCTCCAGTGATTATAGTTTATTTCTGTTACCATTTTTCATAATTGAATTTTTATTAATATTTACTGTCTGCTATGTAGCAGAAGGGAGTTACAAAACTCAGTTTCACTCTGTAACTTGTTGTATTTTGACAATAAAATCTACCTACCTACCTATGTTTCTATGTCTGTGCTTTATGTTAGCATGTAATTTGTGAGTCCTGTATGGTTGTTTGTCCTTGAGTTACTCTGTATGTGTTTTAGTTCATTTCTGGGTGCAGCACAAATCACACACAGTAGACTACATTCTGTGATATAAAAGTAATTTCATTTTGTGCTATCTGGTAGCAAATAAAAGCTCAAGACAGATAAACTAAAGCAAACTAAAGGCATTTTGATTGAGCCACTATGAGAGCAATTCCAAATGTCAACTGATGAGTTTGCTTTCTAACTACAGCAACTAAAATATCTTAATCAGTAATGTTTTTATAAAGAGAAATCTGCTCTGTACTAGTTAATATAACGCAAAGTCCACCCACTTCACAAAATCCTGCTGGTCTAAGCAAAAAGTGTTAGGTAGCTCTTTCACAGGAAAAATCCCCTGGTGAACAGGAAGTGATGTGTTTTATGTTCTTGGCAGCACCAACAGGGGAATAAAAGAAAAAGAAAAACTTTGTAGTTGGCACGACATGCAAAAACAACCTGGACTAAGCTCAAACTTTAATACAGAACATTTGCATCAAGTATGGTAAACAGCAATAAACACAAATCAAAGATCACACTCAAGTGCTGCCACTTTAAGGTGGATCAGGTAAGCCAGGCGACAATAAAGTGGGCATAGCAACAGTCAAGGGCACTGCGCATTTCCTAGATGGTGTGTGGCTCATGAGACCTGATGTTAACTCCACAGAGGCAGCGTTGTAGGAGGGGGAGGGGGATTACATTCTGGCAAAGGAAGTCCAACAAGGTTGCTCTCTTGTTTCCTGAAGCTCATGGCCTGGGTCTTAAGAGGCTTTAAGAGGCTTGGAAGAGATGAGCTGCCATCTGGCTAAATCTGAAGAGCCAGCCACACATGGTTGGGAAAATGTTGCTGCTGGTGGGTGAAAAGCTGTCTTAAAAGTGTGATATGCGATCCTAATCTAATACATGTCTTTTTGTCAAATCTGTAAATGGGAAAACAAACAAATGGACCCCGCCACACAACACTATTACAGCCAAGATTTGTGTGTCAGTTAATGTTAGATGGTCTGCCCACAGACATTCAGCTTACTTTGTAGTTCTCCAAGACATGCTGTTGTTGTGATGTTAGCTATAGTAGTAGGAAAGCTGCATCGTGTCGCTGTCTGTTGCTGTTGTGCTGGCTCTGGGACCATCTCATCCTCTATGCATGTTAGTTTTAAAGCAGCAACTGTAGAGGCAGTTAACTTAGCTAACGTACATTACTTGCTGTGTCGTTGTTCGCTCTAAATCATGGTATTTGTCATGGAATTGGATTTCTCCAGAATCACATACCACACCAACTGAGAAAAGATGGTGCTTATCTAAAACGCGTTTTGTAAAAGCTCCTTTTGTTTGATTTACACTTGCACATTGCAAAATGTGTTTTTTACTAGACTGTAAGTCTTTTTAAAAAGTATAAAATAACTTATACTGAGTGACACTGAGTCAAGAAATGACAAGTAAGCCTCGTCAGTTTTATTTTTAACTGTTGCTGTGCAGCCTTGGCCTCTTCCAATAATAGTTCAAGAAACATAATCTGAAATTTAAAATGTTATCTGGTGGGTGTGTGAGTTCACCATTCTCTATAGAGTAAGTATCACTCTGTCTTAAGGGTTTGCCAGCTGAAACTGTTGAAATGTTGGTTTTGGATTCTATTTTAACGAGTTAATTATGTAAATAACCATATGTTATCCGGCAAGTTGATACAAAATGTTAGTAAACCCAATACAGTATCTGCTCGTAGCAACTAAAACACAAAGTATTTGTTTAGGAAGTCACAGCACTTGGTTAAAGTTAGAGAAAGATCGCAGTCTTTGTTTCAACCTGCGGTGTGGAACTTTTATCTCCTTTGTGCTCATGACGTATGCCCACAGATGCCCCAGGCTCGTGTTCAGAAATAGTTACAAAAATACACTGAAATTTTCACAGTTCCAAGATAACGATCCAATATTTTGGATATTTTGAGTACATGTAATGGCTATTTAGTCTACTCCAAATATTTTACAAATACCAACCTGTCCACTAGCAGCAACATGACATCCGTGTGTGTGCGCTCAGTCCCTTCTCTTCTGTTAGCGCTCTCCAACAAGGAAAAGCTACACCAATGGTGATCCGTGTTCGTCCTCACCGTCAAACGCTTTCTGACTTTAATTCTTTTTCTGAAGGCTGTTTCTTTTTAATCTAGAGCATCAGAAATTTTTTTGGATGTTCCTTAGGTTCTCTGCCAAAGGCTCCGACATACTCCTAGTTTCTACGGTTGCTGTAGAGAGAAAGTTGTCCCATACAATTTCAATTCAAGTGGGTTTGTTGGCATGACTGCACACAATACATTACCAAACGTTCCGTATTACTGATACGCCGCAAAGACAGAGTGCTGCTTTTTGCACCCTGGTTGTGCATGCATCTTGGTGATGACGTTGCACAGAAACCCGTCTATAGGCTACAAATTTAAAACTCCCGCACTCCAGCTTTAAACATAGAAAAAGGCCACAGCCCTACATCCTTTTTTTGTCTTCCCAAAACTGTTTCATCTGTTTTAACTATGAAAATGAGAGCTCTGCCGTCAGTCATGCGCACTATGAGCCAATCAAGTAGACTCCTTCAGTGAATCAAGGTGACACTACAGTCAAGTACAGTGTAAATACTATCTGCTAAGATCCATGCACCTACATTTTGTGGTGTGAGTCAAAGGAGTGGTTAAGACAAAGCAACAACGGATTAACATTGCTGGGATTTCTGCAAACAAAAGACTATGTTTTGTTTACATTCCCCTTGCAGGAAAACACATGGTTGGGACTGTCTGCCTGGAGCAGAGATACTGAATGCTGCTGTCTTCATGCAGTGTCTTCTGAAGTTTGGCCCTGAAAGTGACATCAAACTATCAGAAAAAAAATCATTTCGAAGGTGCCCATGAGCAAGGCATGGTCTGTGGCCAGCAAAAGAAGACTGTTGACAAGCTGTTAAATGACTTAAAAGAGGGCTGCTGAAAAAGAGCAGATCTTCTCTCAAACTAAGTAACATAGTTTCGAGAATTTTAGGCTTTCAGAAGAAAATGTGCTAATAAAATGTCTGATACACAAGGAATGATGCACCTACACAGTACCACATCTAAACTGTATTTAATAGATTATTGTATCTTAAATCAGTGGTTCTCTAACTTTTTAAACCAACACAAATTAAACTACGGACCCCCATTTGATAAGATTTTGTCCCAGGGTCCCCCATCTGATAGGATTTTTGCTTTTAGATTTTTATTACAGTAATTTGTATGAAACCCATCACCAAAATAGTCAGACGTTCTGTGCTACTTCTGGATAGAATTATAATGAAAAAAAGGTTTTTGCTGGGGACCCCCTGGAACCACTTCAAGGACCCCTGGAGGTCCCCGGACCCCACTTTGAGAACCACTATCTTAAATAATGCCAAATGGGTGAAGGTGTTTTGCCTACCTTCATGCTTATAAATTAGGTGGACAGAATATTAGAAACACCTCGTATAAAGCAATACATTTCAACCGGAGTGCAAACTGCAGCTTCCAAAGTGACCATAAATTTTAATCAAAATAAATTTCATCATGCATTAGTTTTAACTGTACCTAATACACCAGCAGTTGAGTGAAATTGGGCAGACAGTATTAGCCTTAATCGACAACTTGCCTACCTGACACAGTGAACGGTTCTGAAGTAGTAAACTCCACTAATTTGGTATTCCATGCAGAGAAAAAAGGCGTACAAATTGTTTTCAAAACATATTTGTACCAAGCATGCTCAGTACATATTTTTGTTTCTCAGTCACTTTGAACTTGAAACACAGTCCAAGCTTTTGTGTCATTTGTGCACATATAAAGCATATTATGTCCCCTCAATTTTCTGTATTCATTGTCTCCACTCCTTTTTCTTTCATGTTACCTCTGACCCATCATGGTTCAGTACTGAACCATATCATGATTTAATGTTTCTACTCCAGGGGAAAGATAGATTACAAAGATAGATCTGGTTGTAAAATAAGAAACAAAGACATTTTTGTCTGCCCTTGAATTCTTGACTTTTAACTCATTAATGGCAGTATGAACTTTAGTTGGAAAAATGCCATGTAGTGTTGTATTGATAACTCTTATTTAATTGATAGAATGTTTATCTGTGTTTTGATTTGTTTTACATTTGCTCAGGGTTCTTAAAATCACAAGTGAGACATTCTTTATAGTAGTTTATATAGTAGTTAGATTTTGCATTAAACGTTTTTGTCTTCCTGTCTGTAAATTTCCCTATCAGTATTATCCCATGTCTGATTGTATGTTGACCATGCTTTGTACCTCTGCCTAAAGAGACTAATAAGTTTGGGGCTGACCCAAGAGACATATCTACCCTTGACACTTAGCAGTTTTCAAAGGATCACCTTCCCTTAAGATTCTATTCGGGTGTTAAACCAGTATCCAGTCAAGCAGAGTTTGGGTTCTAGGGGTGATTTGAGTAGGCTCATAATTAGTTGGGTAATATTTAGACTACTAAAGTACCGTATATGTTTTTCTAACCAGTTTTTGTTAAAATCACCGAGTAGAAAGATGTCATTTCTACAGGAAATTGAACTGATGGTGAAGATTGGGCAATTAATCCATTAATATATTTAACATGTTATTTCTTTTATGATACCATTATCTTGTCTTACAGTCCCCTCTAAAGATTTCACTATATCAAAGTACTAACATGTGCGTGGTGGTGATGGGGCAGCGGAGAAGACACATGCCGTTGGTGTGAGAGATACGGGTTCGAATCCCCTGTGAGGCACCAGTGTGTCCCTGAGAAAGACACTTAACCCCTAGTTTCTCCAGAGGCATGCGACCTATGACATATATAGCAATTGTAAGTCGCTTTGGATAAAAGCGTCCAGTAAATGTGTGCAAAATCTGTATTTTGGGCTGGACACCTATTCGTGGATGTCAACTGAGGCTGGCAAAAACCTTTGAATCGAAATCCCACCCAGCAACAACAGAGACCCTGATCACTTCTCACAGCAACAGTCAATACGAGGCGGCAGCATGCTTGTACACAATGCCCTGTACAGAATTGATCTAAATGCAGTGGCCAGGTCTGTCTGTTACAGGTCATGCAGCCAATGGAAAACTGAGATTTGTCTAATCAATACCTCTGAACTCTGGGAGTCTCTCAGTAAATATGTCACTTTGTTTCGAACCAGAGGACCATCTCCGATATATAAGGTAATGACATTTAGGAATAATCCATGTAAGTCTCAAAACACAAACACCCTCAGCACAAAGTGCAGCTTTCAAAGCTTTTATAATAAAATGACACGTGTTGAGATAACAGCCACATGAAACCACAACTAGGTACAAAGCAAATAAACATAACTCAGGAATTTTTAGAGTAGCGTAAACCTTTTCTCAGGCTGCGGGACATATTTGTATTTTGCTCCTTAGATCCAGCACTGGTGCCCCAAGCCTTTCTGTCAGCACATAAACACTCACTCCCACACAGAGAAACATGTGCATCCTATGGGACATGCCAAAGACCTGAGTTGTTGGACATTGCATCTGTTTCCTGTCTGTATTTGAAACATGTTGATTTCACCGTAGTTTCCTCCTATTTGGAATGATCTAAAAAGTAGGCCACAGTATCTGGTGAATAAAGTTGCTCAAGACCTACTCTGACTTTGCGTTTGTCACCAAACAATAAAAGCAAACAGATGCAAGTGTTTTGGGGGCATGGATGTTTTTCAAATGTCTCCCTACACAGAACGTGCTGGTGGGTATCTCATTAAAAAGCCTCACAAATCCCAATTTGGATTCTGCATTCTGCTCAGACAGCAGGTCTGTCCGAGGGTCACCCCGTGATTTTCTCTCTCTCCCCTGTTATTATTTCATTTCCTCCCTTGTGAACGGAAAGACCGAAATAACCCTGCTGAAATCTATGGCTCTCCAGGGGCAGAGCTTTTGTGTTGGAGCAAGTGGAAAACAAGAGCAACAGTGGCTGAACGGGACACTGCAAGATCTAGAGTTTCACGGCCTCATGGGGCTCGGCCCACAGAGACAGACATGGCTCATTACCTGAGTAGACTGTATGAGACCGACTGAGAAGTGTCGTGTGAGACACTCAGCATGTATGATTCAAGGGGGAAATTGTAGGCTGGCCTGCTCAGCTGGAAGCTCAATGATGGCTGAGTGCACAGTGATGAAATATCGTGTAAGTACCAACAACTGTGTATGTGGTGAACTAAGGCAGGAGAGGTTATGATCCGAGCTGAAGGAAACAAACGTTGAGTCCCATAAGACTGTTTCTCCCACACTTTATCCTTTTTGCTTCTCCCCTGACATTGGCGTCCCTAGCTATGGATGACCATGTTGCTTGGTCCACCACTTTGGTCCAGACTGAAATATCACAAGCCACTTTGGATGGATTGCCATGAAATTTGGGGCAGACATTATTAGTGCCCAGAGGAGGAATCTTAATGTTGTTGGTGATCACCTGACCTTTCATTTAGTGCCACACGCAGGTCAAAGTTTTCACTTATCCTGTGAAATATCTCAACAACTACTTAATGGATTGGCACAAAATGTACTGACATTCATAGACTCCAGGGGATGAATCTTGTTTAGTTTGGTGAGTCCTTGACTAGCGCCACCACGAGACATTGTGGTTTTCAGTGAAATGGCTCGACGACTATTGGATTGCCATGAAATTTGGGACAGACATTTATATCCTCATTTGGACAAATGGTAATGACTTTGCTGATCTTTTCATCTAGTTACGTCATCAGATCAAAATTACACACAACAGGCTGACAAACTAAACCAGGTTTGTTAACATGGTACACACTACCTGCTCAAAAGGTTGGCATCACTGTGAGCATGCTAGCATGCTGGCTTAGCATTTAGCTCAAAGCACTGGAGTGCCTACAGCCTCCTCGCAGAGCTTCTAGCATGGCCGTAGACTCTTTTTGTCTTTTTTTGCCCCTATAAATTTATTTTTATTATCCGAGATGTTCAGTTCAGATTATGTGACCCACCTTGCCAGCCACCGGTGCATTAAACACCTGACTGAATGTTTTACAGACATAGTCGCTTTTAATGGATGCACTTTCTCAATAATTCATTAAAACATGTCCTTGCCAGTTGGTGTATCTGTCTTCCACTTCAGCCAGAGCAGCACCTTAGAGGACGCAGAACATGAAACAGCGGAGTATTAAGGTGACCTGTACGTGCAACACATAGTGCACTAACATGCGTACACACACGTAGACAACTCTTGGAGGACAGCTGTCAGATTCAAACTAATGAGAGTTGAGGCTGGCACCATAATGGATTTTCTGCCTGTCTCTGTCTTTCTCACATTCACAGTATCCTGATTAAGACATTGGTGGACTGACACTGTCTGCCTGTGAAGCACAGGGTCACAACTGCACAACTTTTCAGAAAAGGTCTGCTGCACCTCTAATTCAATGTTGTGTGTAAAATTATTTCTATCTTTGAAGAGCGTGTTAATTACACACCTTCGTCCTACATCCACCTCACCTGCCCCAAGTTCTTTGTTATTGTCTATCTACGTAAAGCATCTGATTATGATCTGAGGGCATGCTGGGACATGTTGCTCTTTGATACTATTTCTAGAGATTTGTTTATATGTTTCCACAGCCAAGGGAAGGTCACCATCCCTCTGCGCTTTGATTCAACCCCTCTGACATCTTGGTGGTAATCAGATCCAGGCACAATAACGAACGGCTCTGATAGATGAACAGATTTTCTAGCATGGTTCAAAATGAGGCTGTGTGTCCCCCTGGCACTGGTGAGAATATGGCACAGTGATGGCCCACGGCGGCGTTCCACTAGCAGATAATTAGGAGGGCTTTTCTGCTTCTGTTTCAGACCAGACTGTAACCGCCAGGTTCATTTATTGTTTGTTTGAGGAAGGTTAAGTGATCTTAAAATCAGAAGTTTATAGTGTGAATAATTTTGACAAAGGGTCTTCAGGTGTTTACAGGGCATATTTGAAGAGAGGTGCTCAGAGCATACTTTATGTTCATTGAACCCAGCTGTATACTTGTATACAGTGACAGGACGTACATTTACTCTAGAAATATACAGTTTTAAGATAATTATGCTTTACTTGAGTATTGCAATTTCAAAAGAAAATATTGTACTTTTGTTTTATTTGACAGCTTAAGTTACTAATTATTTTGCACTTTTTAAATTATATTTGTGGGCTTTTTGCCTTTATGAGAAAGAACAGCTGAAGAGAGAGGGACAGAAAATGTGTCAGAGAGAGGGGATGACATGCAGCAAAGGGCCGTGGGCTGAAATCACACCTCGGTCACTGCGGTAAGGACTTTCGAGCCTTGTTTTTGCACCGGCTCTACCAGGGGAGCTATCTGGCACACCAGCAGATTGAGATTTCACATAAAAAATAAATGACCTTCTGAAAATATAATGCATGTTCATAGAGGATTCATAGTAAAAGATTAGTCATTTAATCAGTTAGTTGACATCAGTTAATTGAAAACAATTTTGATGATCAATTAACAATTTAGGCCTAACATTTCCATGTTGCAACTTTTAAGTATAGAAGATTTGCTGATTTCCTTTGCCTTGTGTGACAGTTAACTGAAGATCTTTGGGTCAGGAACTGTCAAAGGAAACAAGTAACTTGAAGACGTCATCTTTAGAGATAATTAATCAGGAGAAGAATCAGCAAATTACACAATAAGAAAACAATATATTGTTGCTGCCTTGAACTGCAGTTTTGTTGTTTTTATTATTTTTTATATAAAAATATGTTAATTCACATGGTTATTACATTTTATTACCTTTTAACCTTTGAAACGCTTAAAAGACACAGTAATGTCTTTTTAATAATGCATGATCATCTAACTGGAAAATAAGAACTCTTCTTTTCATTCCTGGATGGCTTGTTTCACAACACCATGAAAGAGGGGCACGCATTAAAAACCAAAAGCCACACACTCGGCCTGTGTGTCTGGCACACAATTTTCTTGTTGAATGCGTAGAGTTTCCCCCCGTGACTGACACATGCCTGACAGTAGGGAAAGCAAACACCTGAGTGTTTGTTCGGGAGAAAAGCGAACGTGACTTTTGAATATCAAGGCTTCTTTTTTTAAATCCTCTCTTATCAGCGAGGAACTCCGCTCTCTCCCATGGCAGCTTGAAACGTGTTGTACAACCACTTGACGTCAGCAAACACTTTCAAACCTTTAACTGTGTGAGAGGGCTGGCTGCACATGTGGCTAACATCCAGGTAACCCTGGAAGATTCTGAGACCTCTTTTGCGGAGTGACTGCATGAGAATATAGGTCAAGGAGAAATATTGGACCATGAATGCTGTAAAAAGCAGGAACAGCAGGCAAATGGCATGTTGCTGTGTCTTTAGGTTTATGTGGTAAGAGCCCTGGCTGTCCACTAATTACATTAAGCGGGGCACATGCTGATGATGTCATGCTATCTTCGCAGTATATGGGTGACTGCTGTGAGGCTGCAGCTGTGTGCAGCAGACAGGGCATAACACCACATCAAGAAGAGAAACTAACTGATTGGGTTTCTGAGCTCCAGTTGCTATTTCAGCCCACATGCACGTTTACCATTTGAGAAGCCACAAATACAGAAACAATGTAGAGCTTGTGTGTGTGTCTCCGGAAAGCATATCAATTCGTAATGAGCCACTGTGAGGCTTTTTATAGGACTCACCAACCACTGGCTTAAATACATTAACCCTCTGTCTGTGGATCTCATTCTAAATCCATGGTGGGAGTGTTTTTGTTTTCAGTGAATACCTCAGCATGGCCAATGGGATTCTGACAGCTGGTAAAACACAGTCTATACAGATAACAATCCCCATATCCACCTCCTCTGGGCAAGAGTGAGCCTGTTTTCCCCCTCCTTGTGTCTTATTCAGCCCTGTTAGTGTGCAGCGTCAGTGCTGGCAGTGTTAGTGAGAATACGCCCGGCTCTGCAGGAGGATCCCTGCGTGCTGTGGGCTTTGGGGTGTGGCCCTGGCTAACTAACACTAATGGCCTACGTACATCAATATCTGCGTGCTCCAGTTGATACTGTTATATCTGTGTTGGGGCGAGTGACTGGCGAGAACTGTGTGGTGCGTACAGGCCTATTGCTGTGTGTGAAAAGGAAGTGACATTGACAGGTCTTCCATATTTAAAGCAGCATGAGATGTGGTGTCTCTGCCACTAAGTCACTTCGTCGCTGACCACAGGCGCTGGCATGAGGGGTGATTGTATCTCTTCACCACTGTAGGTGTCAGTACACCTGATTTACTGGCATTTAGCAGAAGGAAGTAGTGTAATCTTTTATCAGTTTTATATCCATTTCTTAACTGGTATTTTGGGGAAGACGAATTGACAAGTAACACTACTAATGCAGTAAGTAGGGCAAATATGAATGAAATGTACCCGCTGGGTCAGATGTAATATTCCACATATGTGATACATAAAACATAGATTTACAGTACTTCTCTGATTCTCTGCAGTGTCTTGCCAAAGGAGAACGGACGTAATAGCAAATAAAAAAACAGTCAGCATGTTGTTAAAAGGACTCTGGTGCATGTGATGTTCTAACTGCGTGTGCTTGTGGTGACGTCCTCCTGTGTAGCCTGGCTTCCCTGAGGCCAGGCGAAATGAATGGGCCTTCAGTACCATAACTCAATAACTTCTACAGCCTGTTCCCTGAAAGCAATCTGACGAAAAAGGATAAAGATTCAGCTAAGACTATTACAGCCTTTTGGAACCTTACAGCTGAAAAACGTCTTTCTCTCGATGTGACTTTTATTCAGCAGTGCGAATCCGACCTCAGTCTGAGACTCTCAAGGTAAATCCCCACTCACATCAAAGAGCACCAAAGGAAAATATGGCGTACTTGTTTTCCAACACAAATCTACACATAAACCTTACTGACTTTATATAATTTTCTTTTTAATTGATAATTCTATGAGGTTCACATAACAAACCACATTTTTATTCTTTAAAAAATAACATATTTATACTTAAAACATCTTACTTTACATCTTAATACATAAAGGTGTTTTTCCTTTTGCACAGCAAAGATATGGCATTTATGTTTCAGACAACATACCAACAAACATTATGTACATGTAGTCAACATAATACTTGAATGAATTCTACAACAGTGCAAAATAAAATAATTATAAATCCCCCTGACAGAAAAATTAAGGATCCCTGTTAAGACCCACTGAGCCAAGTAGGAGAAAAACAAAACATGCTTTAAAAACTGACTGTTTTTTGGAACTTGATTTTTTTTAACAAAAAATTGGCATTTTCAAGAGAACAAAACTTTAGGTAAACAAGCTTGAGGCAACAACAAATCCTCTTAAATAAAAGAGATGGAATTAGTTCAGTGCGTCCTAATGCGCACTGGGATTTTGTCGGTTCACCCAGTCATCTCTCTAATAGACATGCACTTGTTTTTCTTTTTTTCTCTGTTTACACAATCTTAAAGTATCATTCAGTAGCCTACTTGTGTGTCCATGTGCGGTAATTGTCCCAAAACCTTAGATGATCTTTTCTAGATCCTCTCAACAACACGTGGGGGAACAGATTAGATAAACACTCTCCAACACAAGGTTGTCGTTAGAGGAAATATTTCTTGTGGCGACATCGTGGCTCAACAAAAACAATGCGTCAGAGGCGCCCAGAAATACCTAAAATAATTCAGGCAATATCCTGCACCTTTACCTCCTCGAACCCATTAATGAGCGCAGGGGGCTCCTGGTTGCTCTCTATAGAGGATTCGCTCCCCGTGCTCTCTCCAGACAGAAGTCTGGTGACTCTGAGATCTGCTTTCAGTGTCTGCACATCGTTTCCTATGCTCATCTCTCCCAAGTCATTAATAATCTGAGTCAACTCCTGTTTACCGTTGGCAACACAATCATCGTCCGTGTCCAGAATGTCCTCACACTCAAAGTGCATGGATTTCTCCTCCTCCTCCTCCCCGACCAAGTCCTCTGTGATGGAGCCCAGCTTGGGCGCGCTTCGGCTGCGTTCCACCGGGGGTTTGTAGTAACACTGTCCGTTCAGCAGCTTCCTGAGTGGGACCAACGGGATTGTCTGTTCCCCTATGAGCTGCTGCTGCTGGTGCCTGGCGTCGTCCCTCCGTTTTAGTCTTTTGAACTCGGCCAGGGCCGTGGCCGAGGTCTGGTACAGCAGCAGCGCCATGGCCTTTGCCTTCTCCGGCTTTGACACCAGCACTGCGTGGCAGCGCAGCATCACGGCCTTGTGCTTCATTTCGTGCCTGTAAATCCAGGCGAAAATCTTGGGTAGCCTCGGGTCCGCGACGCAGTAGGTTATCCGGTGCAGCAAGTACAAGTGTCCCGGCCTCCTGGCCTTTTCGTCCACATGCACCATCCGGATGCCCTGCGAGCTGATGGTCAGCCTCATCTTGGTGCCGTTCTTGCCCATTTCACTTTTGCCCCAGATCTTGCTCACCGCCACGTCCGTGCAGCCGTCTCCTTTGGACTGTATGGTGGTGGCATTCCCTAGGTAGAGCACCGTATAAGTGGGGTCCTCGCTGGTGATCTTCACCTTTTTCCTCTTTGACTTGAACATGCTGCCCACCCTGTTGAGTGCGCTCTCGGGGCAGGACTTGGCGAAGGAGGTGAGCGCAGAGTAGTTGAGACTCACAGCATAGCCCTTCTGCTTGGACTGCTTGTCTTCCTCAATCAGGTCGAACTTATTCTTCTTCCAAGGCAGCATTTTATTGCTGTTTCCAGTCAACAGCAACAAAGTCTACTGAGAGAGGAAGGAGGAGAAAAAAACTTTGTATTACTACTAAATCCTACAAGTTATTGTCCCGTCAGGTCATTTATGAGCTACTCTGTGAGAAGTGAACGCAAAGAGACTGTACTTTGTCTGTTTATCCTCTAAAGCTCTCTTGTCCATTTTAGTGTCTGGCGGCGTCACTCAACGTAGGGCAAAATACGATATGCTGTACAGAGACGAGCTTCTCAGTTTATATACAGGGATAAACCATTTGAATGTGACTATAGGGGGGACTGAACCAAGTGAGAACAGACCTGTATTGATTTGTGTTGATTTTGTTCGTTGACACAAAACTCTTACGTTTGCCTGCTGTTAGTATAATTAAGTAAATAGTTAGGTTAATATTTATGGTTTATAGATAAATAAAAACAAAAACGATTACAGGCACAAACATTGACCATTTAGTTGAATGCAACAATTATACAATGACAGCAGTAGAGGTAACTAGGAATGTCATTACATTTCTATAAACTTTTACTTTACAGAAAATATGAATATTGTACCTTAATAGTGACATTACAAGAAATAAAGTTTTTTTGAATTAAAATAAACGCACCAACAAGTGCAAAGTAAGTCCCCATATATTTACAATTACTGCAATTTTAATGTCTTAAGCATAATCATACCATATCCTCAACCCACCAAAATCACGTTGTCTCTCATATTATTTCAAGCAAGATTTAAGAAAAGCAATTTCTCCTTTAATATATTTTCTAAAACTTCAACCTGGAATGTGAAGTGTGTCCTCTCCTTTTGAGATGAAACCAACACAATGACCCTCAACAATATTTTGTAATACATTTTAATAATGAAAAAAATGGTGGCGATAATAAAACACATTGATTTTACGTGAAATTTAGAAATATAGCAGTGTAATATAAAGTATCAAATATTTACTGTGTCAGTTTATTGGTATATGTGGAGATGAGGCAGAGTCGTTCTGATAGCCTACTGCAGTTTTATGCTTCCATCTATTGGTTCATAGCAGAAGTGCGTTTGTTGTGTTTGTGTGATGATGGAAAATTGTTTACTTGTACAATATTTACTTACAGTACTTTAGAATACTAACTTTTTTTGTGAATTTGAATCTACTTTGGGACTATGTTTATATTGACTGTATTTGATTGTAAAACTGACCGCGGGAAGGAATGAGGAACGAATATTGGTCAGATTTTCTTCAGGGCACCTTTGATAGCTGGACAGACAAGTGGACTGTACCATAGACTGTACCATAGCTAAGTCACTATAGATGCTTAAAATAAAACAGAAACTACCGTTAGAGTCTTAGGAATTATTATTCAGATATACTATATGAATTTTTAACTTCTTAAAGATAAATATTCTAATCAATATCTCCAAGTAGTTGAAGTCGACTCGTCCGGATATGAGTCTCGATTGGTTTGTCCCACTTCCGGTTTATAGGACAACAACGTAGTGCACATGAGGCGCAGTACCTGGTCGTAGATACCGTTTTTCCACCCTTTAGTTATATTGTATTATAGTGTTTCGTGGATAGTGACAACATCAGCAGTTAGTATGGGTAAAAAGAAAGCAGGAGGAGGAGGAGGAGGAGGAGGACTGGGCAGATCTCTGATAAAGGAGAGACTCCAGGCAGGCCGAGGAAGCAAGAGGGGCGACTCATGGGTATGACAACTAGATTACAATAAACCTGTTTAAACGGTCTTAACTGTCACTCAGCTTCTTCACTACACGTGGAGTCAGTAGATCTGAAAGGGTGGTTTGATGTCTGCACCAAACCCCCTTAAGAAAATATGATTTTGTCGCTGCTTTGCACATTGTGACCGTGAAGTGTATCTTTTAATAACGTTAGTTACGTTAGTTAGTGATAGATCGGTTCCTGTGGTAAATTCGGTATTGAGATCAATTATGCGTTAGCATTATTTTTGCCGCACAATCTCGAGATTATTAGAGCTGGTTCACAGGCTCCACTACCATTACCCACGGTATGTTTTCATGTAAGATAATTATGGGGGGGAACTACCATGAGAGATATTCTATATGCTTTTTTAAGGAACCATCTGTTACCTTAGAGTTATGTGCGGTTTGTTATCAATGCAGCACCTATTTGACCCTTGTTTCACATTTACAGCTCCACACCAGTGAGCTGAATGATGGCTATGACTGGGGACGGCTGAACCTGCAGTCAGTGACAGAACAGAGTTCGATGGATGACTTTCTGGCCACTGCTGAATTGGCAGGAACAGAGTTTGTTGCAGGTAAGCTATACCTCACTTAACTCATGTAGTCCTTGGGTTGTATGTTGTTCTACATGTATGTTGTGGCAGAAGATTGTCAGTAATTTTTACTTACCGAGCATGGCATGGTGTATTCATAGCCCCAATACATGTAAACATTGAATAAAACTGAATGCAGATATAGAAGGTAATTTTTGGCTCTCAAACTAAGTTCACACTGGTTGCTGCACAGCAGATTCTGGGTTGAACCTGTTGTGCTGGGTCTATCCACGCTGTTGCTCATGGCCCTAATATTGTTATCATTGAGCACATGGTTTGGTAGGGTCACAGTGTGCCGCACCGTCACTGTCTAGAGGATCAGAGATATATTTTTCCTGTGTCCTGGAGGAAGTTGGAATTTGGGCAGCAGCTTTGAGGGTGTTCAAATATATTTTGTCTTAAGTGTTACTGTGCAATGCACTGCCACTAACCTCTGTCCTTTAATCTCTGACTTGTTCTTGCTTTGTTTTCTTAGAGAAACTCAACATCAAGTTTGTGCCAGCAGAAGCTAGAGCAGGGTTATTAACAGCTGAGGAGAGAACCAGGCTGAAGAAGCTGCATGAAGACAACAAGCATTTCCTCAGAATTCCTCGACGGTAAGTAGAAGAGATCTAGTTCATTTTATGAAATTGCTGTAGCCTATGCGTGTATGTTTTGCCTTTAAAGGTTTTTTGATATCTCTCCTCAAATTTTAAGCCCACAATGGGATGACAGCACCAGTCCAGAGGCGCTTCAGCAAGCAGAGAAAGACAGCTTCTTGGAGTGGAGACGGAAGCTTGCACAGTGTGTGAAACTCTGTAAACTCAGTCATCTTTGCTCTTACAAAGATTGTGTTCTTATAAGCAGTCAGTGTCAGCCATCTAACTGCAAGTGTTTCTGCTGTAGACTAGAAGAGGAGCAGAAGTTATTTCTCACCCCGTTTGAGAGGAACCTGGAGTTCTGGAGACAACTGTGGAGAGTGATCGAGAGGAGGTAAAAAAAAAAAAAGCCGTCAGCTCACACCTGTCTTTAATAAGGAATGTGTTCTCCTTATGTAATACTTCTGGGAAAACTGTTTTTGTGTTTTCCTGTAGTGACGTGGTCGTTCAAATTGTTGATGCCAGAAATCCGTTGCTGTTCAGATGTCCTGACCTGGTAAGTACATTCAGCAGAGTTGCTTTAGCGGGAAACTCTGCTTAATGACATTAAGCAGTTACTAACCCCTGCTCAAGGGGTAATAACTAAACTGTGACTACACCTTCCAGTTTTTTTTCAATTACAGTTAGCCCTGCATTTACCTACACATTTTCAAAAGGTTTTCTGTCACCCTTTATACGGTGTGTTTTCCTTTGTATCTATCGTTATCTTTCATCTTGAGTTTTTCCTTCAAAGATTTGTCGAACATTTATACTTAATGTAGTTAATTTTAAATAAGCAAAATAACCACATTAAGAAAACTGAATTAAACTGCCTGCAAAAATACTGTATAAAGATGAACTGAACATTTCACTTCAATTTATTCAGCATAATTTTTCTGTTGTGTGCTGGCAGGAGTTGTACGTAAAGGAAGTGTCAGAGCATAAAGTGAATATGCTGTTGATGAATAAGGCAGACCTGCTGACCAGGGAGCAGAGGCGAGCCTGGGCCAGATACTTCCAGAAAGAGGGGCTGAGGGCAGTTTTCTGGTCTGCCCTGGCTGAGAGCGAAAGACTGGATGCAGAGGAAAAGGTGCGGAGGTGGAGGTTTGAGAAGCTGTACTGAACATCACCTGTGAATTATAATGTGTGGGTTAATACATTTTTTCTTGGGAGAAGATAAAGTCCACATTCCTTCTTCATGGGGAGATGGATGTTACCAGTTGCTTGTGAAAAGCCGTGCTCTTTAGCGTCTTCAGACTTGTTGCTGCCTTTTAAACCCAGTATCAAATTGCAAAACGTCTCCTTGCAGGGCATGGAAGTGGATAATCAAGAGTGCGGAGAGAGTGACCCAGAACAGGAAGGACAGCCAGACAATGAAGTGTCGACCCAAAAAGGGGCAGATGGAGAGGAGGAGATGAAGGAGGAGGTGGATGGAGAGGGAGAAGAAAGTGGTACAGAGGAAGACCAGCAGGAAAAGATATCTGTAGAGGAGGAGGACTGGCACACCTGCTCGGAGGGTGAGGAAGAGGAAGGGACTGCCGGTTCATCCAGCGACTCCTTGTTCCGCAACTCCAGCCGTCTGCTGCGTAAGGACGAGCTGCTGGACATGTTTAAGGCTGTTCACAATGGGCCCAGGTGGAAAGATGGACAACTGACAGTGGGACTGGTGGGTAACCTACACTGTACGGCAGAAGGAAGTTTTCTGATTTACTTGAACTTGGAACGTATACTGTGTAGAGTAAGAACACTGTAATCCATTGCATGCTTCCCCAGGAATGTTTTTCCTGAGTGTCTTACATAGAAAATTGCTAGCTCTTATTTTCACACAATTTGAAATTGCTAGAACATGTATGGGTTAATTGGGTGATTGTAAAGCAATTCCATTTTTTTTCACATATGCACTCAACAGGTTGGGTATCCTAATGTGGGAAAGAGTTCCACCATCAACACTATTCTAAGGAATAAGAAGGTGTCCGTTTCAGCCACTCCCGGACACACAAAGCACTTTCAGGTACAGGATGGCTCTTGAAACCTCTTAAAGTCATTCACTCCATCAGAAGAAAGCATAAGGTGTAAATGTTTGACTTGCCTTTTCTTGACATGTATCTCAGACGCTGTATGTGGAGCCGAGCCTGTGCCTCTGTGACTGCCCAGGGCTGGTCATGCCCTCCTTTGTTTCTACCAAAGCCGAGATGATCTGCTCTGGGATCCTGCCCATTGACCAGATGAGAGATCACGTTCCCGCAGTCTCCCTTATATCCTTTTTTATGTTTTTTGTTTTTGGCGCAGCACCTGCAGAATGGCAGCAGCAGCTTTTTTTCTCTTTTTTTAATTGTTGATAAAGGTGCTATGTTATGAAGTCATTTTTTAATGAATTTTATTTTATGATTTTTTTTAAATACACAAATTGATGGTAATGTTTAAGCACTTGTGAGCGTTATCTAATAGTAGATGACATAGCATATACAAGAAAAACACACCAACACCAACCGGCAGCGTGGTCATATTTAACATATTACAGTAAACATCATAGCCACACCCTTCAGGTCAAAATATAAATAAATTGAAAATTACTTGCTCATAATATGCAATTTGGGAAAGTAGAATTTGTCACGGTGGAACGAAGGGAAGTGCGGCCTGTGGAAAAGTCATTAGCAGGAGCTGAAGAAGCAGAAACCAAGGGGGCTTATGGAACATGTGGTCCTAATGCTTAAAAATACAAGATATAGATTGTTGTCTGGAGTATGATGTGTATTTATAGTAGAAATTCTGACAGTGAACACCTTACGGTAACTGTAATCACACCAAACCCATACTATTCTGTCAGTCATTGTGACAATAGTTTAATTTGTTTACTGCAATAAATTTAAATATCTATAATAAATTTTACAATGTTCAATCAGTGTTCTACCTAGAGTATTGTATTTGAACAAGATGAAGATAACAGCACCTCCAACTGTAAGGATTGCTCGGATGCTGACGTAGGTTAAGTCCTTAACAGATTTGTCACATATGTCAGACGATCCCTCGGCTCGTGTTAGAAGGCACCTATGGCATCAACATCATCCGACCACGAGAAGACGAAGACCCTGACAGACACCCCACCCATGAGGAGCTGCTGATGGCTTATGGATGTGAGAATATGGGACATTTATAGTGTTTCCATAGAGCAGTGGTTCTCAAAGTGGGGTCTGGGGACCCCCAGGGGTCCTTCAGGGAGTTCCAAGGGGTCCCCAGCAAAAAGTAGAATAATTTATTTTTGTTATAATTCCATCCATAAGTAACACAATGACAGAATATATGACTACTTGAGTCACAGGTTTCATACACCTTCTGTAATAAGGTCAGAATGGGGGTCCGTGGTCTAATTTGTGTCAGTTTAGGGGACCTTGATGTGAAAAAGTTTGAGAACCACTGCCATAGAGAATAGGCCAAAAAATGCACTTGTATGGAGATGCGCTGTGAGAGGGAACCTTTTTATGGACTTGGTTTTATACAGTATTTGCCCACTTCATCTTTGTTTTTGTCAACATAGTTTCTCTTAAATGTGTTCTCTTTTTCTGCTCATTTAACATTTTTTGTGTATTTAAAGCGTTCTAAAGAAAACTCTGTTCTCAGGTAAGGGCTGTATAAAGTGTATCCTTGTGTTTCCCTCTATTTTAGACATGAGAGGCTTTATGACGTCGCACGGCCAGCCAGATCAGTCCAGATCAGCCCGGTACATCTTGAAGGATTATGTCAGCGTAAGTGCCAGATCCAAGTCAGAATCGGAATCAGAAATACTTTATTTATCCCTGAGGGGAAATTCTTGACTGCAACAGGCTGCATTCACGGTCGGCGCCTGCACACTTAACAGCATTAAAAGTTTACAGTTGCTAGTACATTTTGTAGTAGTTTTGCCTACTTGTGTATAGTAGGAGCATACGTTTGAATGTCTTTAAAGTTGCCACAAGTATGTTAAGTTATAAGTTATATGAAATTGTTTTGTATCACATAATCATTGACTATCCATCCACACATTAACTTAAAATATTTGCATTTTGAATAGACTTACTCGCCATACTAAAAATATTGACTCCCTACAGGGCAAGCTTCTGTACTGCCATCCTCCTCCACATATTAATGTTGAAGACTTCCAGCCACAGCACAAGAAGTTCCTGAACAGAGACTCAGAAAGCTGTGACCTATCCGCATCAAACAAACAACAGAAAATCAGGAGAATTGAAAATGTGGTTGACAAGAACTTCTTCCACCAGGTATGATACATCTTCTGTCTTATTAGTAAAAATAATGCCTCAATAGTGGTTGTCAGAAAATCATAAAAATGTCCAAGTATGGCTGCTGCGGAGAGGCTGTTGATTGTGAAATGAAATGATTTATTGATGGGATCTCTATCTCCAGGAGAATGTGCGGGCGCTCTCCAAGGGGGTTCAGTCTGTCATGGGCTACAAACCAGGCAGTGGACCTGTCGGCCCAGCAAAGGCTGGATCAGAGGTGGTTGTGGGAAAACCCTGGAAAAAACACGGCAACAAGAACAAGAAGGAGAAAGTACGCCGTCTTACCAAGCATCTGGACGCCTGAGGATGATCTGATATCAGAACACTTTAAATTACAGATCATTTCAGCAGGAATGGGAAAATCCTCAATTACAATTCACATGTGATTCCAACGGAATTAATGCTGAGCGGTATCTGTAGGTATCAGGCCCCTTAATCCCATGAGTATGGAAAGGTCAGGCTGCCTTTGATATTAACAAGTGAGGTGCATAATCATGTACTGCTCTGGTTAGAAGATCATATTGGTGCAAAGCATTCCAACTGGATCACCAGTTTGTACTTCACATCCCACCACAGTGTTTGAAATGGACTCAACATCCAGAGGTTGTGAATTTTCTAAGAGATTGAAAAGGACATTTTCAATTTGTGTTTTCAAGCAATTTCAAAAGACACATTATAAACCAAATAAATGACTATATGTTGGACACGGTTTTCATCCATATAAGGTTGTGAT
This sequence comes from Micropterus dolomieu, assembly GCF_021292245.1. Taxonomy (NCBI): domain Eukaryota; kingdom Metazoa; phylum Chordata; class Actinopteri; order Centrarchiformes; family Centrarchidae; genus Micropterus; species Micropterus dolomieu. The sequence goes on along the minus strand of NC_060154.1, from coordinate 14,917,893 downwards.
TAATGTAATTAAGCCGGATTATGAAATAAATTGAGGTTTTCATGTTGGTGTGTCACTTCGCTACTCTGTTTCCATGAGGTTATTATTGGTTGAACACAGAGCAATACAGTGCAAAGGTGGGAAGAGAAATTGTATATTTATTTGCAAATGTCATGGAAAATTCAAATCACGTTAGACACAACAGAAAAATTATCTCAAATAATTCATCTACAAGGGCATATGCATTCACTGTTGACTGTTGCATGAAAGCGGTACAGGTTTTTACACCCACGCCATGGGTGTAAAAAGTAAAATAGAAATCCCCTCCATCACCAGGACACCCCTGTGGGCCTTATTTTAACCTTTGTTTAGACTTTTTTATGTCTGGAAGCGTTAGTTTCAAGTAAGCCTTCAAAGGTGAGACTTTAGTGGTTTATTTGAACATACAGTAGGTGCATCACAGGTGAGCTCCTCCCTAAAACACGCACGCCCCTCTCCATTACGCTGTTGTGGAGTTTGACGCGCGAGTTTGCACGTCGGCTACATGGCTGCATGGTTGCTCCATGGATTAGTTTACCTAGTTGCACGAAATGTAAACACATTTGCAATTAATATGGAAGGGCGTGTATTGACACGAGGAAATCCCAACACTTTTCTCTCCGGTCTGGTTGAATTTTGCGTGGATTCAGTCGCCACCTGTTTTTCCCAGAACGCAGACGAACGTTGCGTCCCCGTCGGTCTCATCTCTCTGTCTGCGCTGCTTTTCCTGTTCTCATGCGTTCTGTAAGTAGTTTTGGATACAGCATTGGTGCCGTTTATTAAAAAAGTTTCTAGCATTAAAACCCCGTGTTCACCCTGTAAGGCTCGTGTATCAGAGGTGCAGATTTCGGATTGAGTACCCGGGAGAAACCATCACATTCATCTACAGCCTCCTCGGTAACATGTGCAGCACAGTTGGAGCCATTCTGTCCAGACAGTTGCATATTCAGGTAACATAGGTGTAATGATGGCACTTGGCATCTTTTGCAGGCAGCAATAACTAATAATAATAATCTGCACCCCTCTCTGTAGATATTAATGGGTGCTATTGCTGCTACTGTGGATGCTGCCAATTTTATGTCTTGCTGCTTCCCTGTGCTTCTGTGCTGGAACTCAAAAGCGGGTAAGTTTAAACCTTTTATACTTCTCAAACAAATCTAACAACTGTACAAAGTGGGAAATGTTATGTTTTAGGTTTGGCACCCAACTGGCCAAACCCTTCAGTCAAAACAGTGAGGAGACTTATCAGAGACGCTCTACAGATAACCAAACAAATGAATAGACTGTCTCATTATTTCCAACTGCAAAAAGTCTGTCTGTGTGTTTGTGTGTGTGTGTGTCCTTTCTGCCTCAGAAAGGAGGCTGAGGATGATGAGAAGCCGGAGGGGGCAGCACCTCCTTGCAGTGTGTGTGTTGATGGTGGTTGCAGGAGGTTTTTTGAATTCCAGGGTCACCCACCACCCAGCAGAAGGCCCTCTCAGCGGGAGGAGACTGCTGCACATCACCATCCAAGTAAGCACACACCACCACAGTGATTATATGTAGTCCTTTTAATGGTATGACGTAGAGTGGCTCAAACATTCATATTTCATGTCGTAACAGGAAGGCCGTAGCTGCTGAAATAATCTGCCAGTGTATTAAATTTGTGTGTGTGGTGCTGTGTTTTAAAAGCTGTTTAAATATATTCACTGCATGTTCAATTTGTGCTGTGTGGATGGATATTTATGTTCTTAAATCAGGTCTATTTAGACTGAATGTCCTTACCTCGTATTGTATCTGACGTTATAGCAACTTCAAACTGTTCTTCGAACAGGACAACACTGAAATCCTGGGTTACATACTTGGCCTGCTTTCCTTTGTCATCGCCTGTACCTCCAGGTTCCCCGCACTCTTAAGAGCAGTAAGTGACAAACAATACATGAGTGCTTTGGTGTCAGAGCCTCTTCTTATTGCTTTACCAAAATTGCTCCCAGTGTTAAATTGCTTTTAAGGGAATGACTTTTACTTTTTCCCTTCAGTACAGGGGACAGATGTTGACCTGGGCCAATATGTTCTCTGGACTGATTTGCTCACTGGCTGGAGCCCTCTACGCTGCTGCCATACTCCTCTATGACACTCAGTTTGGGTTTCTTTTAAGAGTCATGCCGTGGCTGCTGTCAGCGATATGCTGTGTCACCCTGGACCTTCTTGTATCCTTATTTAGTGCAGTGTGACCGCATCTTACTCACTCTGTCAGGCTCAGATCTGTGAGTGTTATTCTGGTGTTAGATCCCTAACACCAGAATAACACTCCTGGGGGGAAAAAACATAACCAGGGCTTTGGCCACAGAACCGGTAGCATGTCTAACACAATATTGAGCTTCCATGAGTTTAAAACTCTTTGGTAGCTTTTCCCACAAACAGAAAACCAAATGTCATCAATACAAAATGCAAAAGGAGGACATCACAATAATAGCCACAGTGTTTGATCCCTGGGAAATAACTTGCAGTACACTCAGATTTAAATAATGTCTTGAATTGCGTAAATCTATGTGAATAGTGACTTTCAACCGGGTGTGATGTGTGGACCTTTAATCCAACATCGTCAGGTTCTAGTCGTCCACTGGTGCAAGAGAGGAACCAGACAGCAGCCTACCAGTTTTTCTCCAGACACAGAGAGCCTTTTAGGTGGCTCACACATCCCCACTGAGAATAACGCTGTCATGAAGAGACAGAGGAAACAGCAAGTTCATTCATCAGCGCAAACAGAAGTAAGTTTTCATACTTGACGTGTTTTAGGTTAGGTTGGTTTTCCTAAACTCTAGCAACCTTTCAAAAATATTCTGCTACATTTATTGCATGGACAATATTACCGATTGAATTTCTGTTAAGAGATTTTGATCGCAACAAGTCTCCCTGAATGAAAAAACTACTAACTAACCTGTTGTTTTATGTTTAACTTTGACAATATAGAAATGGTACATTCTGTGCCACTTCACTCCTTAATGTCTGCATTTGTCAGCTTATATATGCTTGAAAGTTTGCAGGCATTCCTCTGCACGATTTGAATCATTTTCATAAACATTGCTTTTTTTCACTAATGGCTTGGTTTGAACATTGGTACAATTCAACCTTTTCTTCAAAGACAAAAAATGTCCAGAAGATGACTGAGATGGGCCGCTATATGGATGTCAGTGTTCAACCTGCAAGAAAAGTAAGTAAAGAACCTGTCAGAACAACATCAGTGCAATCGTTATGAAGTCTTCATTGCATATTTTCTTGCAGTGGAATATGACAGTTTATTGTTTTTTGCAGATATGCCTTAAGGAGTTGACGATGTCCAAGGAGGAGGAGCAGCCTCTCAACAGGAGGGTGCGAGTGGACAGTTTTTGCTCCTCCGATACTTCCTATGACTCTTCACCAGTGAGTTCTGATCTGGAGGTGGGTCAGACTACTTAAGTAAAAAAAAAGTAAGCAATCTTTTAGTCTTTCAGCTCTGTTAGCGTCAGAGCAGTATGACATTTTCTTAGAAAATTTGTGAACCAATCACAGCAGAGATCCAAAATAAATGTTTCAAAATACTTACACGGATACTGTAAACAATGTTGTCAGTTAAAACAAAACATAAAATCAAAGATCCTTAATTTATATGATTTCATATTTAGCCAGTGCCATCTTAGTAATGTTTCACCTTTTCATGTCATTTCAATCAGCAACACTGACTCATCTGAATTTCTCAAATTTCTACTTTCTGTTTCCTGCTTCCTATTTCCTCAAATTTGTGGAAAAAGTATCCAAACAGTGTAAATTTCTATACTAAAATATATATATATATAATCTGCAATAATTTCCCTTATTTTCTGCAATTTTCCACTTTGTGGATACTGAAAAGGTTTTGAACAGTGATCTCAGACTCTCATCTGGCAATAAATAAAACTATGAAGTGTACTTCTCAAAGTGTGCCACTAGGTGGGGACAGCATGTTGAAATATTAGGTGGCACATGGCCACTGAGAGCCTGTGCTATATTACCTTGTGTGAACTGCGATGATGACCTGAATCTGTTCAGTTTATTGCCTTTTTATATGGGCTTATGTAATGGGTGTTCCCCTGCACAAGACAGGTGAAAGTTGAGAATGATGACTGTTTGATTAACTGAAAAGATTTGCTGCTTTAACCATATGACCGTGTGTGTTTCCCTGGGAGTAATACACTTCAATAAAAATACACACATGGAGAGTGTTTAGTTGAAATTGCCGTAGTGGATATGCCCACAGACTTTAGTTTCAATGACAATGCAGTTTCTTGAACAAATCACCACCCCTACCTTAAAGGTTATTTGGTCTTCTGTCCATATTTGAGCCTTAACCTTCCACAAGGATCTCTAGATCTATATATACCTCTGTATGTACTTCTGTCATTGTGAGATTACATGAGATTCAGTTCCTCATATATTAATGCCATAAGTTATAATAAGCAAATGAAAACCCAACATAAGAACACTCAGGACAGTGTTTGAGCTGCTGAAATCGTTGTGCTTTTCACATGTGACTCTAAGGGAAGTAAGTCAGACTGCCGTCAGAAGTTCTTGTAACAAGACAACAGTCAGCATGTTCTTGGAGGATTGATGAGTCAAACTCTATAGAGAGACCCGTGTGTGTATGTAGGTAAAAGTTTACAGAGAGAATGCAGCATGAGAAGCAGAGTTTGCATTTTAATTGGTGATTTTAAGTAAAGTGGAAAGTGGTTTCATTCTGCAGTGCGCAGTTGTGCCCAGAGTTAAAAATTGGTTACATGGCAAAAACAAGTCTTGTTTTAGAGGACAGTTCACATTTATAATAGCATAGTTTGAGTTTTGCAGGGAGAATGAAATTACAAGCTTTTCCCTCTTCAGGCCCTGACGCTCACAGCCACAAGAGAAACTCCCTTACTGTGCTGCTGTAGAAACACAAGCTATGGAGGATGTCATTTAATCAGAAACAAAGGCAAATGGTGTGCACACAGACAATTGCAGCTTGATACTGTTTACCAAACAGGAAAAAGCAAACGATGTGAACACCCTTAGCACAGTTGGTGTGTTGGAGAAGTAAGAGGGCTTTAACAAAGTCTTCCAAATTTACCATGTGTACATATTGAAAGCAAGCTTTATTTGGCTGTGAGAAAAACTCTTTATTTAATCTGGACTCTCATTGGTTGGTGGAGGAGAGCTTCCACATATTCAGTGTTTTGGGGGCAGCTCAGATTAGTCAGAGAGTCTGTAAAACCAAATCTGTAAACTCCTAATGATAATAACAGCTCATCTTTGCTGAGGAGAACAAATCTCTTGTCTGTAGACGTTCTGAACAAAGACAGAATTTGCAGCAGGTAAATTTGTAGGTTAGTCCCTCCCTCGCTGGCACTTTTCCCACTTGCTAGTTAGACTTAAAATAAGCTGTTTACTTGGTGATTTAATGGAAAGATGGTTTCTGTACAAGCTGGGACAGTGACTAATATTTAAACTCCAGATAATTTCAAGGCTGCACCTTGAAAATTACCACTTTTTTTATTTGGTTGCAAAACCTTTTCACTACATTAAACCCAGAGGTTACACTCGCTGTAAAGTGTTTCAAATCAAGCTGAGGGCAGAAAGAAGGACATTATAGTTGTAGATGTATTTACACATAACATGAGTTTAAATTGTGTCTGCTTTAAATGGCATAAACACAATTGCTGATCATGATAAAAACACATGACATTTTGGAGTGCTATGTTTGCTGCCTGCATAAACTGAGGGAGTCCAAGCTTACTGCAGCCAGCAGCTTGAATTGTCTATTGTGCTGTGGGTTTCTTGCGCATTTCTGCTGAGTGCCGGTTCCTCGCTGGGGTGAGACTGAGGTGGAGGTGGGGGGGTGGGGGGGGGGGGGGGGGGGGGGGGGGGGGGGGGGGGGGGGGGGGGGGGGGGGGGGGGGGGGGGGGGGGGGGGGGGTACAGTGAGGGGTGGAATTGTTTGAGATTTGCCTTGTGCCAATTGTTCTGTTGTAAAGGATCTTTGATTAAAGACCAGCATTGGGTTGGGCCTGTCTGCCTAGGAAGTAGTGCAAAATGTTTGCCTTGTCTATAGGGGGCCAGTGTTACCCTCTGCTATTTTGGGACATGTTTATGGTCTCTTGTGTGATGAATGCTGGCCTGGACTTAACTCTGTGTGCAAACAAGTCTAAACGTTTTTGCGTTTTTGGCATTTAGTTTATTCTCTGTCACGCAACAGGAGAATTAAAAAATAAATAAAGTAGAATTTATTTTCATTTCAGAATCTCATTACAAATAACCAGTGTTAAATAGGATCAAGGCCTCAGAAAAAGTAAAAATATTTCTGTGCTGGAGAAATGATTGCGGAGGATGAAGTGCTAGATGAAGGTATTTGTAGCCTGTAACCGCTATGGTTGTGTGAGAAAACTGCAACCATTGTGAGATGAGATGAGTCAATTGAGCAAAACACCCCAAAACATACCCCTTGTGAGGCCTTAAAATTGTATTTTTAAAAATGTGTCCCTGGACACACAATAGAATAAGTGATTAGCTATGGAGACCATTAATTAGCTACAAAGGTATGATGAGGAGCTTGTATAAGAATCGTAGAATATTACACATTACTTATAATTCTACATTATGATATTTTGACCTGTCCATATTTTCCAGTGGGATTTCGAAGAGGCAAATATCCAGTGGAATGAACCAACAGCAAAACAACGTGAGGGGGATGAGTTTCAGGTGGCTGTGTCTGGACTCCAACTGAAAAATCTGTCTGGTACAGAAGAGAGCGCGAGTGTCTCTTCTGCAAGCTTTGCAAAATGGCAAAGAAATGTCACTTTCAGTTAGTAATGTGATACACATCTGGTGCATTCATTTGAGGGGTAATAAAAAAGGATAAACGCTGAGGTGTTATCTGTCTTGTTTTACAGTTTGTGTTGTGTGTGTGTGTGTGTGTGTGTGTGAGAGAGAGATACACTGCATCTTTCTCATGACCTCGACCGGTCATTGTTGGTAAAATGATTGTGAAAATTGCAGGTCTTTTGGTTGGATGTTGCGTTCTAGTTTCATCATGCAGCTTTGTCTCATAATTTATGGCTGTTTGTCAGAGCACAGAGACAGCTACAGCTGTCCTGCCTGCATTCATCAAGCCCTCTGAGATCTGTTAGGAAGGTTTACAGAAAAGACCTCTCCATAATAAAACAATATTGGGTCCCCGCTGCCATGCAGGGTTATTGGGTCATATCCTGTATTTTGCTAGTCGACCCGGGTTATCAGGACTGGACTGGGAAAAGGCACGGTAGTGCAGATAAGCACCAGACTAGACGACCAGGGCCCCTCCGTCCTGTCCATCATCCCTCCGACCTCTGTCCATCTGCTTGGTTTTAGGCGACGATGCTGGAGCAACAGACCATGGCATTTTTGACTGAAGGGACTTCCTAAAACCCGATAACGCAACAATACACAGATTAGAGCAAAGTTATGAAGCACATTTTACTCCTCCCTGTTACATTTCCTCAAGTGACATGTCTGTCGGAGACAAATCACTGGGAAACCACTAATGAAGTGTAACAAAGCAATTGCTGATATCAGCAGTAGAAATGAATGTTACTTTACACCTTGTACGGCCTGTAAACATGGCTGGGAGATAAATCAGTAACACTGTTTACTGAATATTCGCAACATATCGAGAATAAATAATCTTATGTTATTGTTGCACCAGTTTCTGCCAGCGATTAAATAGGAGTTTGAGCAAGCTCTAATTAAAAATTGGAAATTATAACACAATTAGTTATTAAAGTTATTCTTTGACTCATGAAGTATTTGGTCTCCTATTACAAAACTGAAAAAAAAGAATTAAAGCTGCAAGCAGCGTTGGGCGGGCCCTCGCACTTATAGCGCGTCGGGGTGTGAGCCGGCCGCATTGCATATTCTGGAGCTCTGCCGGTGTGGCTGTGAATTTGCTACGCGGTTCCAACGCCACATGAAGGTGTTATATGTCACTTCCTGTATCCCTTTTGTGGCGCAACATAGCACTTGGCACTATGAATATAAATCAATATTGGCGTGTAGATATGTTCAGGGCAGGACAGTTATCAAGCACGTAACGTTTGGTGCAGATGTGAGCATGTATACTGAAGTTACAACAACTTCCTGTGTCACAGCAAAGAGTTGATCTTTGACGCCACGCCACGGACACGCCCATTGACAAAAACTCGCAAATAGCACAACTTTTCATCTTCAATGCCTTTAGAAGGCACAGCACAAATTTGAGGTCGATCCGACTAAATCCCTAGGAGGAGTTCGTTAAAGTACGGAGTGTGTAAATCATCCAAAAATGGCCGACTTCCTGTTGACTTTAGGGTATGGGTTAATAGGGTATGGGTTAATTTCGTACACGTAGGTTGAACGTGAACGAGGGGATAATCTTTTCCAATTTTCTAGGTGGCGCTAGCGAGTCATTTTGCCACGCCCATGCGCGAAACCCATAAAATACGAAATTTTTCACCAGTTCTGACATGTTTGCAAATTTTGGTGAGTTTTCAAGTATGTTTAGGCCCCGTCAATGGAGCCTACTTTGCAGAAAAAATAAATAAATAAAAATAAATAAAATATATATATATATATATATATATATCAGAGCAAATTCAATAGGGACCTCACAGGGTCGTGCTCGGGCCCTAAATAGCTTTCAACATCTGATCTCAGACCTGACGAGCGAAGCGGTCAGACCGTAGCTAATATCTGCGTGGCTTTTCAACGATGGTGGCAACTGAGGTAACCCGAGGGGTTGAAAGTTACACCGTGGTCGCTTCATTTCTGCTGGACAGGTAATCTGGCTTTCATCATTTCGATGGTAATAGTTACACTCATCGCTATCAAACGTAGCTACCTACTTAGCAAACAGCTAACGGTTGCTACGAGTGCAGGCTGTGTGTAGGAGCCAGAGTAGAGACGATGAATTCTATCTAGCTGTAGTTGAGCTGGGAAACTGCAGCGCAAGCTGTGTTTTCCGATGCTAAAATTAGGTAAGAAAATGTAGGTGTAGACTGCGTCGGTTTAGTTATTCAACATCTACGTTTACTGCTATACTATCTTTACACCTTGTATCTATTCTGTTTGTGTGATTATGTTGTGTCTGCAAGCGTTGTTTGACTGAATGTTACTCTTTTACAAATGTGGTGATGTAACTGTGTTTGTAGTTATGAGAAAGACATTTCAACATTAGTGTACATAAACAATGATGGCTAAAGATGTCCCCAAGCAGGGGCGTTTCTGGTATATAAGCTACGTATAATATAGTTTGACATTGTTCGTAGCTAAACCTACTGTGTGAAAACATTTTACTGTAATTGGTGTTATGCCAGTACTTATTTTTACCAGAAGTAAAAATTCCTGTAGGTTTTATTTCTACTGTGCCCTCAGGTCACCTGCAGATTTGGAGTCTTTCATAGCCCTGTACTTCTCACCAGTATACGCTGATTGGACCACGCTGGCTGGCCTGGATTACAACCACCATGTCCAGTCCAGCCAGGAGAAAAGCTGATGACACAGTTCAGTATGTTGCATTATGAGTACTCTGGTGCATTTTACTCAATACATTTATAAGTGATCTTCCGGTTGTCTACTACTGAGGAGATGCCTAGAAGCAAAACCAGGAGACCCGATGATCCCCGTCAACATGGGGTTCAGTCAGGTGTCCCTGCCCCAACTGTGTTGCTAGATACAACAAAATATAAAACAAAAAGTAATATGGTTGGTTTTGAAATATGGTATTCATGTCAGAGAGGTGATTGTGATATATTAAATCATCTCCACAGCAGCGATACGATGCTACCAGTAAAGTCTGAACTGTCTTGATAATAAGTCAACATACCTCTGGAGACACCTTGTCTCTTCCTGTATATATTTTTAATGATGTTTAAAATGATTTGATTTGTGATATAGGTTGTAGTTTTAATACTGTATGATCACAATAAATAAGTTTTATACCACATTTAGATGTCATTATTTCAGACATAAGACATAAATGTAGTTGCTTGATTGTTTATGCTGCAAGTGTAAAGAAAAGGCATTTATCATTTTCAATGTTTTATTTAAAAAAGAATGAAAATATTATCCGGAACAGGGAAAAATATACTTTGTATTTTCTCTACCCTCCTGGGCATAAAACAAAAACAATGTACCGGTATTCATCCTCACAGTGGATGGAATTATTTGTGTAGCAGTTAGTGACATTACGTCTTACACCCTGCTAGGATTAAACTTCTGTATTGTCCTACTGGATCAGGATAACAGTTGCATATCTTCCAGAAACTCCAACTCAGTATCACAACTCTGCGAGCCCGTCTTAGTGCTCCACACTGCCACACTACAAACTGTCTGTGTGCTGCCTGACTGAACTGTCTGTTACTCTGTCCTGGTTCTGGAAGATCAGCCATGTGTGGTGCATGGAAACACAGTAGTCTGGATGTTGTCCACAGTCCTCAGATTCTGGCCTGTAAAGGAATATATAGTTGTTAGAACCACAAATCGGAAAGATCGATGTAATTGGAAAGAACATTCCTCAACATTATTAGATATTTTTATTGGACAGGGCTTGTTGTTCTCTAACAGGACTTCTGTGTCCACATTACACATCACGTCAATGTACATGACACAGATGAGCCGATGGCTGAAGCAGAGCTGTAGTTAGTTGTTGTAATCAGTAAACAATAATAAAAAAAAGTAATAATAGTGGATTACATTTATATAGCACTTTATTTTTGACACCCAAAGGGCTTAGGGGGAAACACCAGAGAAGCTTTGAGAAAAGTACACCGGGAGATAATATTGAAATATATATATATATGTGTGTGTGTGTGTATGTATATGTATATATATATATATATATATATATATCTGTTCATATGCCTTTGTTGGAGTCTGAAGCTCGATGCAGCTCCTAGAACATGTGCTCTTTGGCTTGCACCTCGGACCCCGGCAGCCCTCCCTCCTCTGCTTCACCTCGACCCCTGGTCCTGTCCCAGTCTGTGCTTGGCTCTGGAGTCCAGTCCTCAGAGACAATAATGCTGTCACCGTGGAAGCTCTAACATGCTAAACAACGTACATGTTATGAGTCTAACACGAAATTCACGTTCGTGTAGTGTAACTGATGGAAACGAGAAAATGTGTATCAGCCTGTTTTTAGCTTTGCCCAGTGTTACCACAGCTGGTAGCACAGCTATCTGTTGCTAACAGTTAGCTAGGCAGCTCGTTATGGATTAAAAGTCTGTCTTTTTAAACTGTTTATTTTCATAATGATAAAGTTAGATGTTTTCTTACCCCAGATGTGCGCCGCTGCACAGCACTCCTCTCCGCTCGTCATACTCTGCTCGTCCTTCTGCGGTGTCGGCAACGCGCGTTCACGTGTTTTGGGGACGTGGCTTTGGAAGGAGCTCAGAAGGGAGGGGGTGGGAGTTTTTCTCCGTTGGATACTTTAAAAATCCAGCAGTTTCTTGCTTGTTTCTCAAACTTACCTACCCTGCCTTTAATATTGTGAAAATGTTTTCAACCATGTAGTCCAGCCTTACTGATAGTGGAAATACTTCTGACATCTTTAATTCAGCCATACATTTATTTCTGTAACTGCTTTGTCTTTAATACATTTGTGATGTGGCTAATTAACCCACAATGAAAAGCCATGCAGTGCCTCCTGCTGCTTAGACCAATCTAATGTTGCTCATGGATATGAATGGATCCCATGCGTATAGCATGGTAAAGAGGCCTGAAATCTGAGATGCTGAATAAGTTCAGTCATTACTCACATAGTGGCAGGAGCTCATGTTGCCAACTTTACATGAGGGCCTTATTTTTGTAATGGGCCTATGTGTTTGGCTGTTGTACACCTTCTGAGAACTTGAACTGTCAAATGAATAGATCAAAACACAAGTTAATCATCTGCATTTCCGAACAGATCCAATAAACCAAAGAAAGGAATGATGTGTTTGTACTACACTAATGCCGTCTGATGTCATGTTGAATGCTGAGCTAGCATTGCTCAATCTCTGGACCTCATCTCTGTCCCTTCTAAGACTCGGTCAAAGAAAAACAAACTGTGTGTCCCATATAAAAAGGTGGAATTTTGTTTGCAGAAGTGATGAAGAGCACGGATTAGTACATCTGAAGCAGCAGCGGGGAACGGGCCTTTCTGTTTTTCTTGGCCCGTGCGTCAGTGATCGCTCCACTGCAGAGGACATGGAAGAAGCCGGATGATTTGAGCCTGCAGCATATTTTGTTCACCTTGCATGTTGGTCAGAAGAGGAGGAGGGAGTGGGGAAACAGAAATTCCAGAATAGTTGAAGTAAATGAGTGAGGAAGAAATCAGAAAGTATACGCCTAATTATTAAATAACGTGTTGTTACTGAATCACTAAATGAAAGATTATATAATAGTGAGTTGCTTGAAAACTTTGTGGACTCTGTGACACACTAAGACCAGCTTTCTTGTCACAAGTAACAGTCTGAGAAAACCTTTGTATTATGTCTCCTGGGGCTCTGGAAGAACTTTCCAAAGTGTAAAGAAATAAGCCTGATGATGTTTCAACTTGGGCATGAGGCTTTGAATTTTTTACAAGTCTGCATTTCAAACTAGGGACCTGGAGTTTTATGTTAAAACCTGTGGGCATCAGGCACTTTTGGTTGCCTTATTGGAAATGTAGGATGTATTGTTGTAGTCTTGAAGCTTGACTCAAACTAGGATATTTTGGCTGTTGCTACTTCAATTTTAATCCCTCTTTGTTTACTCAGCCTCTTGCACGTCCGTTTTGCTTAATGATCATGGCTGGATTAACCTGTTTGTGGGCCACAGGGCAAAAATTATGAAAGAGTTTATATTATAAAATTCCAAAAGCCTTTGGATAAACGCGTCGGCTAAATGTAAATGTGAAAGCAGGTTATACATAACATGGTAATTATTGGCTTAAGACAAAGTAGGCTACTCTATGGCCCCCGTCATTTGTGTGTAAATTAGGTTATGGTAATTTGATTTAACAACTTTATGGATTAATATAGGCCTACACCATGTGAGCACATATGAACTAAAATAACAAAGGTCTTTCTTAAATTAGATTATGACACAGGGTCCCTTTACAAGACAGGGTTGTTTAATCAGCTAAGAATGCAGGCTGTTTTTAGTGGTGCAAATATATTAAATTAACCGAATTACCAAAAACTAATTGACGCAGTGAACCTGTGGCTTATGGGGCCACTAGAAGTCTCGGCCCTGGAGCTGCTGCCCGCTCTGCCTATTTGGTGATCCAGCCTTAATGATGGACCACCTTCTTAATCAGCTGGGCTTGATTATCTCAATAAAACCAGATACAATCATAACATGATGTCCGTGCATCACACTGAGCTGTGACACATCAGAGTGAATGGACGTTTTTGGGTGATGGCTGCACATGTACTCACTTTGTGTAGTCCTCCCGTGATGTCACGCCGTGTCACTTCCTGCCGTCAGACAGCCAGTTCAGGCCAGTTCACTACTGCTGTAGTACTCAGTCTGTCCCACCGAGCTGTCAACACACAGCAACAATCCACTCTGCCCGTCTGTTGCGACAACATTTTTCTATTAAACTTAGTCCGTTTTTCTCTTCAACGACGTTTTCCTTCAGATAACAGCTGCTCTCGTCTCACTATGACTCGGAGGTGATCTTCAGAGTGTCCAGGTGGTTCTGGGTGAGTGTGTTGTTCGGAAATGTGTTAATGCGGTTTGCCTACATCGCTGTCATCATCACCCATGTGTTAGTTGCTACCTAGCGGGGCTATAGCTATCGTTAGCTGGCGGATGCGTGTGCGGGAAATCGGGATTGCTATTGAAGCGCCTTTTTCTGTCCAACAGTATCTGAAACCAAAAGCAAGACCACCACCAGTGGAAGACACATGGGCGCTGTTATTGAGCTAGTCACTAAGGAGCTGGCTAACAATGAAGCTTTGCTAACGCTAGCCAGCTAGCCAGCGACGTCTTCCCGATGAAGCACTCCCCTGGCTGCCTGGGGCTTGTTGTAGCCATGATTCATGGTCAGCGTTTTATCGCTAGAGAATGTTGTTCTTTATGGATGTCGTTAATATTGGCTAGTAAAAGATAAACCTACCCTAAACAAATTAAACCTAGAAGTTACCATGTTTTGTTGCAACGTAGACTCACGATAGTCACATTGGATGTGATTGTAAGATTGTTTCTTTGGTCCTTAATTGGCTTAAGACTTCTTTCGTTTCGGGGTGGTTGCTACTAATTAACGGAGTTAGTAATCATTTAATGTAGGCAGTCATGTCATTAAAATAAAGAATGTCATTGTTGAAACTGTTAGCCGTTTGACCGCCTCCTTTCTGTTAGCTTTGGCTCATTCCTCTTAAGCACCTGTCTGTCTGGTCGGATCTCCACTATCAGTATAGGACATTGTTAACAAGTAAAACGAGCCTAAAGAAAACTCTAATAGCCTGGGGGAACTGGGAGTTAAAAACAGCTACCCGAACACAAGTGAATGAGAACATGTAATTGAAATATCTTGTAAAACATATAGCTCATTCACAAATAAATCCCATGTTATTAGCTGATTCAACAGTTCATTTAGTCCCTGACAATGGATTAACAAGATAGAAACAATCTATTATCTTGTGACATACTTTTAAGGGACATTGAAGAGGAAAAAGTATTGTGTGCAACAGCCAAAACCCAAAGTATATTGATACTGCTCACTCCAAACTCGAAATAAAGCTTATTTAGATTGTCCATGATGCACATGCTGCATTACACAGCTGCATGTGTGCATGTTGAAGTCAAAGCCAGCCAGCAAAAAGAGTAAACAAGAATTGGTGAAACAATGCCCAGTGTAGCATTAAAACTGTGTGAATGTTATTGTGGTTAGTCCAGACAGTTGGGGAGTAAATGGCTGTCCCCTGACTGACCTGTGTAGTCACACTAACCCGCATCTTCTGTTCCTGCTGCTACAATAACCTAATACGCGTAATTTGAGCGAAGAAATTAAGTTAACTGAGGAGAAAAACAATATGATTTTCAGGGGACCAAATTTTGTAATTTGATGGTATGAATTATTTGGATATATGCAGATATTTATTAGAACAAATTTTATTTAGAAACAAATATTTTCAAATTGTCTGAGTTTAGTATGCCTTTTAAAACACAAACTAAATTAATGCATGATGTCAGTATTTAGTAAAGCCACCTTTGAATCTCCCACAAGCCTTCTGGCAAAAAGTAGCTCACATATAATTTTCAACTATGGGTTTCTTTTTGACAGTCTACCCTAAAGCTGCGGCTGGTGAAGCACTAGGCTAACAGCTGTTGTATGCACAATGTCTCTGATCCTTCACAGTAGCTCCTTCCTGACTCTCCTTCAAAGGTGCCCTAGGCCTCTTGGACTCCCGCTCAAACAGCGCTGCACCATTACAGTACAAAACAAACTTTTCCCTTTTTGGGTCTACAGGTTACAAAGTACACAAACAGAAAACTAAAACTGAAAGCAAACAGTACAGCATGATAGGTCACTGCATCTCCCCCTTGCCACAATTCCCCACATGACATACATTAAAGCTTTCCATTACATATTGCTATCTAATGATCCCCACCACGAGTTAAATCTGCAGAAGCTACCCCACATTTCAGTTAATTTTGACACAGAATCTTTCTGTTTGGCTAGCATTGACTCGTACAAGGCTGTAACAGTCATGAGTTCAATCTAGCCCTTATAACAAGGTGTGCTTTTCAGTTCCTTAGTATAATCCATGCTGCATTAAGGAAGCCTGCAAGAGCTAACCCAAACTGTACCTTTGAAAGTCCAGCTGGTTGCATGGAAGGGCTGATCCAACCACTCGGGTCCAAATGGGGAAAACCAGCGCACAGTCCCACTCTTCATTCCCATTCACCGATACGAATACCTGGGCCTTGGGTATCGGCTAATGCCGAGTACTGATCCAATAGTGTAAAATTAATAATCTGTATTCCTCAGTGTGAAGAGGAGACTGGGAGTCATTCCTTTATGCGTAAGGCAACGTCAGGTTGGGCTTAAATATTGCTTCCTAACTGGAAAATAAAATGCTATGTTAGCTCCCCAAGCAAAATGTTCAGGTCTACTGGCACACTGCTGATGCACTGCGAATTATACGCGGAACTGAATTGAATAGATCTACCCCATTGTCACGATACCCGATGCAGCTATCGGTCCGATATAAATATCGGATTGGTTGATCGCTTACATTTCCAGCACTCATTGTTTTGAATTAAACCAGTCTGACTGGAGTCCACTAGTATATATGACTTATTTTATATTATGTTACTTACTTACCTTACTGGCCAATCCATGTTATGGGTGCTTTTGGTTTTACCATAGAGAGCAGTTGCTGCCATTTTATAAAATACAGGGGATGATTGTATATTATCTAGAAGCTTTAATCTTTGAAATACACTTTAATCCTGTCCTGTATTTTAACCCATAGACTCTACGCAACTCTGTAATTAGGTATATCCAGAAGTCCCCTTTATCAGTTAAATTGTATTCATCTGTTAGATAGTAGTAGAACACTCCTTCCCTAAATAGGTCAACAATTGTTATGGTGCCATGCCTTCCAACATAGTCTTTTCTTCCCAATCTTATTAGCAGGATTTTGCCATATACAGTAGATGAGTAACCTTGTTTATAACAGTTTATGGACTTTGTTCCAAGCCTCCTGCGAGCGCTAGACAGTAGGCTGGCTGGCGCATGACTTTCTGTGCTGCCACAGTGAGGCTTAGGAGATAATTAGTTTGTGTGGCTTTAATGAGAATGTGACCTTTGAGTTAAGAGGAGGGTTCTCTACACGTACACAGTGTTTTGTTGTTGTTCCTATGTCCATATGAGGAAAAGCTTCCAACTCACGTACATAAGACATAAGAATTCAGAGGTGATATCTAGATACCATATTAACTTAACCCATTGCCTAAATAAAGTTTCTCTGATGAACTACTGGTCTATTTGTCATTTACAGGGTGAAAATAAGTCATTGACAGACAAAAGCTTTGCAGTTAAAACTAGAGATAAAATAATGATTCAATTGATTTGTCACTTGAGTTAGTGTGGATTGGTTCATTTTTTAAAAAAATTTTAAAAAACATGTTAATTTTGTACATTGAACTGTAGTTTTTATCTTAACATGGTTTGTTTTTAGTTAACCATGGCAGGAGTTAGGGAGATAAAGATGAAACTTAGAAAGGCTGCAACTAATGATTTTTTTATTTCCATTATTGATTAATCTTCTGATAATGTTTTCGACAAATCTTTTAGTCTATAACATTTCAGAACATAGTAAAAAATGTCCATGTCCAAGGTCCTGTCTCAACTCCTTGTTTTGTCCAATCAACAGTCCAAGATATTAAATTTACAATTATATAAAACAGTGGCATAAAAGGGGCAAATGCTCACAAATGGGAAGCTGGAACCAGAGAATATTTGCCATCTTTGCTTGAAAAACAACTTAAATGATTACCAAAATAGTTGCTGGTTATTTTTCCGTCTCTCATCTTATAGATTAATTGACTAGTAATTGCAGCTCTACCACTTGAGTGGGTCCTTAAGGCTCCTTAAGAGATTAGCCGGATTGTTTTAAGATCTGTGTCGATGTGCTTTTTATTGTGGTTGCTTTGTTCAGGAAGACGTGTCTCAGGACCAAGTAGCATAGACCTAATGTCTGTATTTATGCTTTATACTAGAAATTTTCCCTTGGGTAAATAATTGTTAAAAAAGCGAACCTTGTTACTGTGTCTGGCGTCATGTGAGTATCATTGAGGGCCAAGTTTAACTTGCTTGATGTTACTCATCTGTGATCATCTGTGATCATCTGGGTTACTGGAATTGAGGAATTGAACTTTTCACCTTTGAACTTTCTTCCTCTCTGTGAGGGAGCTTGGGGTCTTGTTCAAACTGAAGAGTTGGAAGCAGTTTAAGAAGTGAAGCGCCAATATTCCACGGGCCTTTGAGCTGAAGCCTCAAGACTTTTCACAGGTGAGCTTTAAGACAGCAGCCTGTGATGGAAGGCCTGCCAGTGTTGATTCAGAGTGGAGAGGAGAAATATCCTGACATGGTAAAAGTCATCTCAGCAGCCCAGCAATGTTTGGTGTGGGAGCACCAGAGCAGCGTGATACAGAAACAGATCTTTCTAGTGCCGGTCTAGCGGTTTGCCTCCAACAAGACCAGGACAAACTAGCGGCCTTCATCAGTGGAAATGAGATGAAACACTTCAAATGAAAATATAAACAACTGTGAAATTTCGCACTGTTAATGCAAACCTGAGAATAGAGGTGTATAATTGCATCAATATATCTGATAGAAATTCCCTCTGCTTTATATCACAGTGTAAATAAAGGGAGAAAATAATCAAATGTGATGAAGTATGGTTATTTTAAACAATTAATTTAATTTACATGATATAAAATAACATATACAGTGAAGGAAGGTTTTGGCCTCTGAGGTGGGGATAGGCTTTGCCTAGCCTGACCCCTAAAAATGTGAATTTTCAATCGTTTACAAATCTGCATGCATTCTTGACTGTCTAGACTGCATGGCTCGTGCAGACTACATGACTTTAATCATCAGCAGATCGTTGTTCAGACTACACACTTGCCGTCTTGTGACGGGCGTTCATGTTACGTGACTGATCAGTGACGTAGGGTCACACACTACACACGAACTGACAACCCGTCAATTCTGCCGTTTTGAACCCTCGAGTTTGGCTGATAGGCCGCCGCCATGTTGATTTTTTTTGCAACCAGCGGCACCAGACGTGACCATATTTGAACGAGACAGTGGAGCTAACGGCTGTGTGTGGAGCGAGCTAGCTTGCTTAGCTAGGTGCATCTGTAATTCAACTGTCATTTTAACAGGGCTGACAATTTTGTCTCACCAGAGAAAGTGAACAGCCAATTCATAATAAACTTTTTCAACAGCGCTGGTTAAATTTACACAGTGCCGTGGGTACGAGAACCTAGCCTGATTGACAGGTTGCCATGATAACAACTTGTCGATCATAGATAATCCTGCCGTGAAGCATACTCTGCTATCTGGTCTATTTTCCTCTAAATGGGACCATAATTTACTAAATGAACATCATGTTGTATTGAAGAAGACTTGAAACTAGTTATTGAGAACATAAACTCATTAGGAAAGTGTTTATTCAGCTGTGAAGTAGGGTCATAGTACCATTATTTCTAATGGGGCCGGACTCCTTTTTGCAACCAGAACAGACGCCCCCGCTGGCCACTCAATAGAATGCAGGTCTAAGGGACTTCCGCGTTTGCATCAGTTTGCTGACCGGAAGCTTCCTGCTTGGGCTGGTCTCTAAACCAAGTTTTGTCAAGAAAACACACGTGAAACGTGAAACGGGAAACGCAAACCTACACACTGAATAGCTGTTGTTTGTTATAAAGAGAACAATTATAAAAACAAAGAGTATGGGTGAAAGAATGGATTGGCACATGCAGGTAGCAGAGATCGTCTGCTACAGAGAGAGCTGGATGTGAGTAAAAAGTGTTTTGCGGTGAAAAAGTAGCTCCCTGTTCTGCCAGCTGCCTGCTCTCATTGGCTGGATGCTGGATTTCTGGCTTGCGTCGCCGATGTGTCAGGGTTAAGTAGTTCACACAACGAGTGGTGACTGTCGAGCCATCGCTAATTTATCCCTGATAACAGCCTGACGGTCGCCAAGCTCACCGACCGGGAAATCTGGCTTGAAATCGTGTAGTGTGAGCTAGGCTTAAGGGTGCTGGCTGTCTGTTGTCAAGTGCTGTTAGGACATGTATAGAAGCATCATTTGTAGTTTTTGTGTTGTGACCCACACTCTTAGCTCTAGCTCATCTTTATTAACAGTTGTTCGGATGATTCAGACATTTGCCACTTTACTTATTTTTATGAGCACAAGTTAACTTTGAATAATTCAAAAATCTGTTACATCCATGTAGAAATTTCTCACCCGCGGTCAGTAAACCAACAAGCCGGTCAATGAAGTAAAATGTGTTTTGATTTCTAGTACAGTGGCCGTTTTTCATAGACTGTCATGCAATGCCACTGTTAATCCAAAAGCATGTGGTCTGACTTAACACTCAGCACACTTTTGATCTGTGGGATTATTGTTTTTTCCCAGCCCTTTCCCTCCATTTTTCTTCTCATAAGTATTTTTTTTCTTTTTACAGGATTGCTCACATTCAGACTCACTCCTTGTAGATCTCTTTTTGTCCTCCTCCACTCCACGCTCATCCACGTTAACGCCCCCTTCCCTCGGCATCGATCTTAGCAGCCTGTAATTTTGACAATTCTTTCTCACTTTGTTGCGCTCTGAAGTGTGCGTATGTCATCTCAAAACAAACTGTATCTGTGATGCATTTTGAGGCTGATGCTCAGGATTAGAGGTGTGGATGTTTCCTGCATTGATAGGTGAGTTTGACTAGACGATTCAAATTTCAATAAGCTTAAACTGAGTTTGAAGTTTGAGAAGCAAGAAACTTTTTACAGTCAATTGTGTGTCTGCCCTGTTAGCTCTTTAGATAATCATCTCCTCACTAAATATTGAACTGGATGTGCTTGTTGCCTTGCTACATCCCCTCTGTATGCATAAATCTAAAATAAAATGTTATTTATAGGTATATTTTCCACAAGTTGGCAGTGGGCTCTTAAAACTGGCTGAGAAAGACTTTTCAACTGTTCAGGCAGCAGAGCAAGGGCAGATGGTCATAGATTTTTAGTAAGGCCAGTGGCTAAAGTGATAAGCAGCTTGATTGGCCTGTGATGGGGGAACAAAGCATGGCTATAATGCCCCATGAGTAGGAGGGGAAGTGATAAAGAAAGCACATTGAGTGCAGAGCATGATGGCAACAAAACACTTTTTCCTTCAAATGCTTCCACGAATTATAGACCTATGTCATTAGGTCAGGGCTCATTGTTTGCATTTTCCTTTTTGTCTGTGTGTTGAAGAACGAGACAGAAAGGGAAAGGAGAGTATGTCTAGTCTTAGTTATCCTGGAGTTATTTACTACTTCTAGTTCTTGTAAAAGTGTATGTGTAAGCTGCTTCAAAAGCTTAGCCTCATTCAAAAGTGATCTTAACTTTGTAGATGATATTTAGCAAATGAAGATATTGGACTTTATGACAATCTCATAATCATCTGTCATTTTAAGTAAAGTTTCCATTTTCTGGATCCAGCTTCTCGAATGAGAGCATTTGCTGCTTTTTCTATGTCACATGTGATGGTAAATGAAATATCTTTAGGTTTTGGACTGTTGGTCAGTCATAACAAGCTTTTTGAAGACGACACCTTGGGTTTTTGAGATATTGTGATGGGCATTTTTCTGTTTTCCAATCATTCTATGGATAATAATTAGCAGTAATGAAGAATATAATTATTGTTGTCGCCCTAGTCCTATAGTTGTACTAATATTGCTTCTGCTCTTGAGATTTAAACTATAAATGTTTGCCAACGTTAATGAACATATCTATAGATTAAAAAAAGCGGTTGATGAATTGGAGAGTCAGAACTCGCATCATGAAATAAATTAACAATTATTGTCTGTCCACAGATAATCATCTCATAATACATGTGCCCCTGAGCTGTGTAAAAGATGTGCTTGGTTGAAGAACCTGGTCTGCCTTCGGGCTCAGATAGCTCTCTACCTCTGTTGTGGTTTGATAGACTTTTTTCCCCCCTGACATCTTACAATTTTTTTTTTCCAGGAATGCTGGAATAATGATTGTCGTGTTTAATCTTGTAGTTTGAAAAACGATCAACAGCTGCCTCATTTGTTTTTTTCCCAAGCCAGCTTTGCTTATTAATATAATAGCAGACTAATCAAATGAGAGACAACAATGTGGCTTTAGGCTGGGCTGGAGGAATCTATAAATATCTCTGCAGTCATGCTGACTTAGAGGCCCTACCAGGGTCCTCTATTCTTGTGTAAACACACTGGTTTCTCCTGTCATCCTCAGATTAACGACAGGGGCCTATACTACGAAGCAAGTTCAACATATGCAGGATATCTTTTCGTTATCTAGCTTCACTATCAGTAACAATCGTGATCAGGCACACAAAGCTGGTTATCAACTCGGTTCCCCAATCCAGCCATGGTCACGTTCACATAAAAGGGATGGTGTTTGTAGCATAGGACCAATCGCAAACATGGACAAGTCTACTGGCAGCAGGGCAGCATATTTTACAAACTCGGAGCAAACAATTATATTAGACAAAAACGAATAAGCAGATGTATTCTTATAGCATGTAAAACAATGTAGCTGCATCAGCTTGTGTATCGGCGTTATGACGTTAAAAGCCGCCACTTTTCGGAGTTCCAAGAACTTCTCGTCACTTCAAAAATCAGACTAATTTATTTAACACACTTTCTAATTTAACTTAATATAAGCAACGAAAATTCATTAGTACCATAAAAAGTGTTTAAATTGTGTTCCAAAGACTGTATCCCAACCGCGGCTTTAGTTCCAAACATATACTAAAAACATAACATGACACCTACAGTGTCATGATGAGTAGCAATACCTTAAGCAAGGTTCTTTAATCAGAATGGGAAAGCATTACTGGCAATGAAGTGTAAAATGAGTCAGCATGAGACGGGTTTAGCCACAACATAAGTCCACCAGAGCTTGTGGGAACAGGAAGATCGATATCTGAACTTGAGATGATGGAAAAACATTTCACTCACCCTCTACAGTGTGGCCTAGTACATGATATTCTGTCCTAAAATCTGCATTAGCGTAGACACCTTCTCAATATCTCTACACTCTTGTGGTGTATTCCATGATGCTGATAGTTATTTGGTGGCCTTTGAGTAACTTCAAACTAAAGTACAGATTGTTCACCCATTTACATTTAATTTAGTTACTTAAGAGAGTCCTATCCTGTACTTGGCAAGTACATACATGGTGAGTACACCTTGACATGTTCTTTTAACATATTGTTCTGCTCCAGCTCAGTACACATTTATCATTATTGTTTTTCCCTTTGGGTGATATGTTACTGTTTTGTGACCGTCTCTCTCCCAGTTAACATCCAGTTCATCACAGTCACTTTAGTGGAAAGACCTGAAGTTTTTGAAAGTTGTTTGTAATGCCCCTCCCCCCCTCCCCACAGGGTTCCAGGTTGGTGTGGTGAGAGAGCAAGCTAATTGCGGGGAGGAGGACCGCCTGGGGCATCGTGTCCCTGGCTCTCAAGGTAAGAGCACACCAACCAACTAAACTTTTTTTAGTAAGTGAATCTTTCTTACTGACAGATCACCATCTTCAGCCTCATCAGTTACAAAAATCTACCTTAAAACTGCCAGACACCCAGGTTGTACATTTTCTGGAGCTGATTGCGCTGCAATAATTCTGACTAGCTATTTGAAGTAACTTTTGTGGCCCCTCGAACCCAACAGTTTTATTATACTGATGTAAACTATGTTCACATTGTTTCTTAATATTTCTGTATATGAATTATACATAATGATTTTGTGGCAGTTTCCCCATCCATGTTCTTCCACAAGCTCACCTAAATTAAATTATAACTTTCCTGAGTTAACATGTAACATATTGGTACTTGCGATATAACAGGGTAAACATGGCTGGCTTCTCAGTCACCAAGTTTTAACTTTGGCCTATTGTCTGTTTGGAGCCTATAATTATGAAACACTGTCTGTTTCTGAGGTTTCAACCCTTTGTTATCTGATGATGAACAGATGTTTCCAACATAACAGACTATGTAACACTCTTTAGTTATAGTAACCACATAAGCCTGATACTTTTAAATGCTGTTTTCGTAGGTTTGTTGTCTGAGTCACCATGCCAGGACAGCAGTCTTGTAAAATAGTGTGTCCATGATGCAGTGGTGTAGGCATTTCCACTCAAAGCAGGGATTTGGGAGGGAATGTTCTTGCACTGCACCCACTGCCTAGCACCGGCCAGGGGGCTGCTATTGTAAAATACTAGGAAGGGCTTGGTCCTAAGCAAAATATCCCGCTGTATGCCAGAGAAGAAGTCCACCCGGGTGCAGCTGGCAGATAATATCGGCGTGTGGGGGGGCAGTGATACAGGATCAGTGGGCGTTGTAGGGTAGTGTGGGTGCAGTAGCAGGGTGGCCCTATGGGCACTGTGCCCTGAAACACCATGCCAGCGCTCCTCAGCGACAGCTAGGGTCAGAGTGTTCTAACTCTCCCTGTGTTTGTGTCTCTTCGTATTGTTTTTAAATTTTCTTTGTGTGCGTGGGGCGGGGAGGGGGTCCTCAGTGTACCTGATAGGGCTGTACCAAATAGTTGGAAACTTTGTTCATTATGTTGACACTCATATTCTAAATCAATATTCGAATGCTGCACAGATTCTTTTCATGTCTATTCATTCTGCTGTGCGTGCGGTGAGGTTGGGAATTTATAAAAATGGCTACATCGCTGTCTCCATCTCTCTCTGCTCTCTGTCAGGTCTGTGTATCTGTCTGACCGAGGGCGGGGCTGAGCTACACACACACTCAAGCGCAGCACAAGCACAGAAAATACGGCAATATGGCCCTTTCCTGCAGGGGTGTTTGGAAGTGTGACCGTGCTTATTTGTGTTTTAGAACGTAACCGCCATGAAACAATCAGATAATAATGTATTTCTCTGCCTCAACCACCGCTGCTCTCTCTCTCAGAGCATGGGGCCAACTTTGAATCGTGTGTTTACAAACAGCAACCAGCAAATCCTACTCATTCTGCCCGTACTTAACAAAAAGACTAACTTATTAAATCCAGTGAATCACTTTATTGATATTGAGGATTTTACTTTTTTTTTTTTAGGGCGATGAAGTCATAAAATACGACGACAGCTTTGGATCTTAAAAAATATGACATTCGGTACAGCCCTGGTACCTGATTGACTAATTGTCACAACTCTTGACCATTAAACAGTAACTTTTTTTAACCTCTCGTTCATACTTATCCAGATTGAGTCCAAACATTTTGCAACAAAATGGCAAATAGTAACCTGCTGTAGTTTGATTGTGCTTTTAGCAACATAGACAGATTGTGTGCAGCCCATCTTGTCCAGGGCCTGTTCATCTTTTGACCTAGATGCCCCTCTCAGTCACTACCAATGCAGACTTGCTGGCTAGTCCTCCAGGGAGAACTGAGAGGAGAGAAGACGGACGAACTTGATATTGGGTAACACGCATATTTGATGACTCAGTTGGTCTGTGTGTGGGTGTGATGACACTCTTAAGAGATAATCTCAGGTGTTCTGGGGGCATGCAGCTGTCTGGAAAATGCTGTGCATTCTTGTAGCGTGTCCTGTCATTTTCTTCATATGGTAGAAATTGTCCGCTTGTTGTTCAGATAAATATAGCACTGAAAAAGTTTGATATCTCATTTCTAATGCCTTGAGAATGATTTGGCTGGATGCATTGCAGTGTCATCCACCTGTTTACTATAAAACTGTGCCTGTGAGTTGTGTGTATGCTGCTGAGAAACCAGTTTAAATGGATTAGGCAAAACTCAAAACGTATCCTTAAGTTGTCAAATTCATTGATTATGGAATTGTAAGGCACCTGCTAGACAATCCTTTACCTTTGCAGGCACAACCTGGCTATGACAAAGTGGCAGAGTTTCAAGATTACAAAAGCAACAGAATTGTAACCTAATTACACACAACAAAACATCTAAATGCATGGGATATGTGCAGTGGATAGAAAAAGTCTACACACCCCTGTGGGTGGGTAGGAGTCTATTAGCATGGCACATCTTGACGTGACAATATTTGCCCACTCTTCTCTGCAAAAGCGCTCCAAATCTGTCAGATTGCGAGGACATCGCCTGTGCACAGCCCTCTTCAGTTCACCCCACAGATGTTCAATTGGATTCAGGTCTGGCTGGGCCATTCCAAAACATTAATCTTCTTCTGGTGAAGCCATGCTTTTGTGGATTTGGATGTGTGCTTTGGGTCGTTGTCGTGCTGAAAGGTGAACTCCTCTTCAACTTCAGCTTTCCAACCGAACGCCTGAAGGTTTAGTGCAAAAATTGCCTGATATTTGGAACTGTTCATAATTCCCTCCACCCTGACTAAGGCCCCAGTTCCAGCTGAAGAAAAACAGCCCCAAAGAATGATGCTGCCACCACCATGCTTCACTGCGCGTATGGTGTTCCTTGGAATTATGGCCAAAAAGTTCTACCTTGGTTTCATCAGACCATAAAACATTTTCCCACATGCTTTTGGGGGACTTGATGTTTGTTTTTGCAAACTTCAGCCGTGCTTGGATGTTTTTCTTTGTAAGAAAAGGCTTCCGTCTTGCCACCCTACCCCAAAGCCCATTCATATGAAGAATACGGGAGATAGTTGTCACATGTACCACACAGCCAGTACTTGCCAGAAATTCCTGCAGTTCCTTTAATGTTGCTGTAGGCCTCTTGGAAGCCTCCCTGACCAGTTTTCTTTTCGTCTTTTCATCAATTTTGGAGGGACGTCCAGTTCTTGGTAAAGTCACAGTTGTACCATATTTTCTCCTCTTGATGACTGTCTTCACTGTGGTCCATGGTATATCTAATACTTTGGAAATTCTTTTGTACACGTCTCCTGACTTATGTCTTTCAACAATGAGATCTCTCTGATGCTTTGAAAGCTCTCTGCGGACCATTGCTTTTGCTCGGAGATGCAACTAAGAAAATATCAGGAAAATCCTACTAGAACAGCTGAACTTTATTTGTGATTAATCAGTCACTTTAAATGATGGCAGGTATGTAATGACTTCTAGTTCTAGAGTTTGAATGTGATTGGTTAATTCTGAACACAGCCACATCCCCAGTTATAAGAGGGTGTGCACACTTGTGCAACCAGGTTATTTGAGGGTTTTTATTTTTCATTTTTCCCCTTTGAAGATTTCAGTTTTTTTTTCAATTGAATTGGTCACATTAAAGGTGGAAAAAGTTCTGACATGATTTATCTTTGTCTTATTATTTTACATCATAAGAACCTGGCATTTTAACAGGGGTGTGTAGACTTTTTCTATCCACTGCATATCAGTAGTGTGGGGTGTTCATGGGGTGAGAAAGTTCAACATAAAATCAACAAAAGGAAACACAGGAGGAGCTAACGCTGACACATAACCAGAGGAGTGCCTGCAGGGGCAGAGACAGAGAGAGTGTGTATGAGTATACAGTGAGCTCTCTTCTGGTGAAGCTGTATTGTTGTCTGGGTGGAGTTGTAGGGTTTACACACAGTGCCAGAAACCAGTTGTGGCAATTGTCATAAATCAGGAGAATTGTACCCCCTCTGAGGGGACTGGGAGAGGGCAAGTATGGTGCACTGTGATATGCAGTATCTAACATGTGCAAACAAGTACAGATGCATTCATATACAACAGATCACCCTAATAAAGAACTGGTAAAAAGGTAGCAGAGACACGTCTCTTTCTGGCTTTAAAGGAGAGGAGGACTTGGAACAGGACTTGTTTCTGAAATTAGATCCTAGCTTCTAGGGCTGGACCCAAATATTCGACCATTGGGTACATATTCGATTTTCAATTATGAGATTCGATTGTTGAGGGGTTTTTTTTCGGCGACGACAGCAGTGAACGTAACGCTCCAGTTCACATCAAAGGGAAAACTAAATGAAGCCCTCAGCTGTGTGGGAGCACTTTAAACTGAGTGATGACTGCAGTAGTGTGGAAGTTATGGCGTTTATTAATTTTACAATTGCTTAATTTCATTACAGATCAAAACAGTAAAATTTCCTACATTTTAAAATCAATCAGTAAACTGTAGGCTGGAAACAAACAGCACCACAATGAACTAAATAAACCTAATTAGGCCGATTGTAGAAGAAGCGCATTTTGTCGCTATAATTAAAATTAAAAGTTAATTTTGCATTTCCGCTACCGGAAACACGTTCATCCCGTGCGCTCTCTGCCTGGACCCCCGCCCGGCTAAACTATTCTCGGATTCAGACTCTCTCACTCTGGACTCTCAGCTACGGTTCCCCCTGCTCTGTACAGCAGCCACCAACCCGGTTCGGCACGCATCTATTTTCACTCTGCCTCACTCTTCCTCTGTTCAATATCCGATCCTTTTAACCTGCAATAAATATTTCTCCCTTTCTTAGTCCTGCACTTGGGTCTGCTAGCCTTGCCATAACAAAGTTTAAAAAATAAATAAATAAATAAAAAAGCTTCGATTATTCGCTCTTAATTACTATCAAAGCGTCAAAGCTCCAAAAGTGACATTCGGGCCAGCTCTACTAGCTTCATGCTCCTCTTTTTAAGAAGATTATCGACCCAGGGTTTAAAAGAAAGGCAGTCTATACTGAGATATTTACAACACAAGAGACAACTTCTAACTTCTTTCCCTGAGCAGTAATAATATCCAACTTGTTCATAGAGTCTTCTTAGCATTTGAGAAATGCATTTTATCAGCATTTTAAAACTGTATCCTGAAATAAGCACAGAAGCACCTGTTAAGCTCTTCAGCAGTTTCCAATTCTTTCAAACAATTTGCTTTGGTTACTTTAACTAATGCAGTATTACATTTTGGATCATTTTTGTGTGTTAGTGTTACTTAAATCGGCAGTGATGTGTTTAGCAGGGGAGCAAGACTCGGTTAATCCGATTTCCAGGGTTACCATGGCTACTTGAGTAACCTCTTTGCCTCTGCACCATGACTGTACTACTAGATTAAATGGTAATTGGCTGCACAGTTATGGGTCCCAATCCTTTCAGGTTATAAACTTTAGGTTACTTGCGCAACCCCGGTTCTCAGAGTAGCATGAGTGAGATGTCTCACTCTCGGATGCGCCTCCCCGCATCTTCCTCAGATGCATTTTTCTCATTAGGCCAGTCCTGAAAGGCAGACCTGGTGCGTGTCCCTGCTCAAAATTCTATTCCCACAGCAGCAGAGCCGAGCCCTAGGATCACCGTCTCCTCTGGTGTGAGGGGAATTAGAGTCCATCTTTGTTAGCTGGAGTGCTAATTAAAAAGAACGTCTCATTAGCTGGTGTGCTAACACTTCAGGAAAAAAAGACCTTACCGTGAAACTGCTAGGCGGGTAATGCTCCAGTCTGTGGTGAGACTGAAGAGTCGAAGCGTGTCGAAGGCAGCTAGCGCCCGGCGACTGAGATGTCCGCTCTTATCTGTGGACAGTTAAGCTAGCTAGCCCATACAACAGATTGAGATATGATCTGAAGCGAGAAGAGGTGTTTGAATGGTGTCTGCGTTGTAGCGTAAGCTATTTAAGGGTAGGTGGGTCCACTAAATGCAGATACCACAACCACCAGCCAATCAGGATTGACGTAATGAGATAAATACTTCTGAGGAATATGCGGGGAGGCGCATCCCAGAGTGAGACATCGAAACGAATGCTACAAATGAGAACCCAGCTATGTGGTTATGTGTATTGTATGCATGATTTTGCAACCACAGAAATGCGAGAGGTAACTTTATAAAATAAAAACTATTATTGATGAGCAGTGTTTTTCCAGTTTTAGGCTATTTTGCATCATTATGGAAAGGAGGAAGCGAAAATGTGATAAATGTGTTTGACAAATACAAAAAATACAATGCTCTTTGCATCATATCCCTAGAAAATATCTCATGACCCCACCTGGGGTGTCTGACCCTCTGGTGTGGAGACGCTGTTTTTATAGGCTGTTGTGGAGCTGAAATGTTTTTCCACGCTGATCACCCTGACATTTTGTCTGTTGTGTTTGCAGTGAGTAAGGGAGGGGCTTGGCAAACTGTTCTGCAGCATGGAGAAGGAAGACCTGAAGGTCCTCAACAAAGGGGAAGAGGAGGAGATGGTACGCCTCTTATTTTCATTTTACATCAGTGCCAAAATTGGAATTCGTGCTTCAAGACTTATTCACCCCTTTTCCCCTTCCACCCTTTAGGAGCTGCAGGGCTACCGTCTGTGTCGTTGGCGCCTGGCCCTGGTGGGCCTCGGGGTGCTGTGTACAGGGGGCTTCCTCCTCCTGCTGCTCTACTGGATGCCAGAGTGGTGCGTCAAATCCACCTGCACCCGTACCACAGCCCGTGATGCTGAAGTGGTTTTGCTGCGCTCCACGGTAGGTAGCAAGTAGAGCTACAATGATTAATTGATTAGTTGATCTACAGAAATGTTTCCACAACTACTTAGGTAATCCAATAATTGTTATTTTTCAAGCAAGAATATTCCCTGGTTTTAGCGTCTCAACTGTGAGGGTTAGCTGCTTTTCTAATTTCAATTTTTAGTTAAAAAGTAAATGTTTCCACATCTTATGCTGAGCCACTGAAAGCCCAGAAAGGTAATGAAATAAAGTAGTGAACACAGATGATGAATTAATTAAGCAGATGTACCAACCACTGTGACTAGTATTAAAAGCACAAAGGTTAAGCTGTTGCCTGATGTAGGAGCATACTGGATGGTGCAGTTTAAATTGCATTTGTTTCAGCATTCTAAATAGTACAGTATCAGACATCTACCAAGCAATAATAATAATTATTAATACTTTTATGTTACTTTTACATTTAAAGATTCAAATGAAATGATACAATTGCCCTTTGACACAGCTACTCCCAGTCTGTTGTATAATAGAAACACAGGGTTCTTTATAAATTTGTTTGTTTTTTTTTCCAAGTCAGTTTACCACAGGAGAGTCAAGTCCAAAGGCTGTCAGGCACAGCTTGTCATATGGGTGTACAGAAGATATAAACCTCAAGCTCATGTGGTTTTAAAGCTGCAAATGAATATAACCGATGTGTTGTAGTAGCAACAGTAAATACATTTCACCTGACTGATTCCTACAGACAGTCACACCAGCAGGAATGCCATGTGTCTGTACAGTGTGTCCACAAGATTCACGTGTGCTTGTGTGTCTGCATTCCTTTCTCTCTGTGTTGGTCTCATGCATGTGTGCATGTGTTAGCGTTCATCTTTAACCATCTGTGTATGAATCCAAATGTCTGATTGTGGGTGTTGATTTTATATATACACACACACACATGCGGGTTAAAGCTTTAAGAATAGAGATGCTCTGAATGAAATTCTCTAGGCCGATACCAGTTTTTTTTTTTTTTTTTGTTTGATTCCAAACTTTATTTTACAACACATGCAGTAATTTTTGTAACTTTCTTTAATTGCAAATTTCTTTCTTTCTATTTAGAATCCCAATTAGCAGCAGCATAAGCATTGGCTGTTCTTTCTGGGGTCCATTTGATTGTATGTTCACAATAAAACAATGACTATTAAATTATGTCTACATTTTCTCCCAAACTGTTACAGGACCGTTCACTGTCACAAATCTTAAAATAAAGCTTTTTTGTACAACTAAAATGCAACTGTAAATGAATTGCAGTATAACATGGTCGGTTGATCCAGCTGAAAACGCAAATGCACTGATCGATCAGTGCAGCTCTTATTAAGAACAGCCTTCAAGTGTAAACATTTTGCTACTGCTCACTTAAAGAGGCTTGTTCAGAAATAGGAACTTGAATGAGGGTTAGGTTAGAGCTAGGATTATGCCACATCCTCACTGCTACGT
>NC_060154.1:14884982-14886260 GCF_021292245.1 Micropterus dolomieu | reverse complement strand
TTTTTTTTTTTTTTTTTGTTTGATTCCAAACTTTATTTTACAACACATGCAGTAATTTTTGTAACTTTCTTTAATTGCAAATTTCTTTCTTTCTATTTAGAATCCCAATTAGCAGCAGCATAAGCATTGGCTGTTCTTTCTGGGGTCCATTTGATTGTATGTTCACAATAAAACAATGACTATTAAATTATGTCTACATTTTCTCCCAAACTGTTACAGGACCGTTCACTGTCACAAATCTTAAAATAAAGCTTTTTTGTACAACTAAAATGCAACTGTAAATGAATTGCAGTATAACATGGTCGGTTGATCCAGCTGAAAACGCAAATGCACTGATCGATCAGTGCAGCTCTTATTAAGAACAGCCTTCAAGTGTAAACATTTTGCTACTGCTCACTTAAAGAGGCTTGTTCAGAAATAGGAACTTGAATGAGGGTTAGGTTAGAGCTAGGATTATGCCACATCCTCACTGCTACGTATTTGTTTAAAAACAGAGTTTTAAAATGATAGTGGCGGCGGAAAACAGACTGGAAGTCATTGCAAAGTAAATACGGCGACATGCACTGTGCAAGTGTAGGCTAAGTCCAAAATATTTTAATAAAAATACCTAAACTGAAACTGTCAGTAGCATTGTGTTTTTGCTTTGCATGACTTATAAGTACCAAACAGGAAGCCAAATGCGCTCTCTCTCTCTCTCTCTCTCTCTCTCTCTCTCTCTCTCTCTCTCTCTCTCTCTCTCTCTCTCTCTCTCTATCTCTATCTCTCTCTCTCTCTCTCTATCTATCTATCTATCTATCTATCTATCTATCTATCTATCTATCTATCTATCTATCTATCTATCTATCTATATATATATATATATATATATCTATATATATATATCTATATATATATATCTATATATATATATCGATATATATATATCTATATATATATATAGATATATATATATAGATATATATATATATATATATATATAAAATCTGTCCTGCTAATGTATTTTAGACATGCAGCCGTGACAGAAATGTACTAAATTCTGCAGAGTAAGTGCTAAGGTTAGTTAGTAATGGGCGGGGTTTATGAATGAAGTTCATTAAAAGTCCAGTCATACAACTTTGTGGTTTTGGTTTTGTTTTTTTCCTTTCCCCGACTAGGATGAGTTCCGGCGCTGGTTTGTGGCCAGGGTGCGCGTGATGCTGGCCCCAGGGAGCAACCCCTTCCGCAGCCTGGAGACCCAGACCCCCCCCCCCCCCCCCCCCCCCCCCCCCCCCCCCCCCC
>NC_060154.1:14866402-14884962 GCF_021292245.1 Micropterus dolomieu | reverse complement strand
CTGGTTTGTGGCCAGGGTGCGCGTGATGCTGGCCCCAGGGAGCAACCCCTTCCGCAGCCTGGAGACCCAGACCACCTCCCCCCCCTCCCCTTCTTCTCCCACTTTCCCCTTTTCCTCCCCTACGTTCCCCCCTCTGGCCAACGGACATCTCCCCCACCCCTCCGATGGCAGCCCTGCTCAGGAGCTCATCAGAAGATTTGACGACTACCAGCCCACACAGGTAGGCGCCCTGTCTCCACAAAATATTTTATTTACACACACGCTGAACACACCAATAATGGCAACCATAGAGCAGCTCCAGGACTTTCAGTGTATGATTTTGTCATGTGTAATTAGACATAATATTTATGTTATGATGGTGAAATATCACAAATGTTAAACATATGTTTCAGAGACACATGCACTCTTTGCTCTTCTTGTGGGTAGTTTCTGTTGACCACATACATTACATGACACTTATTCTAACAATAAACTTTAAAATACAAATATAATGCAATTTCCTCCACACCCTTCCTATTCTTTTTCCCTCAGATTCGCTATTTTACCTTCCATAGCACAAAGTATTATTGGAACGACGAGCTGCAGAACTTTGAAGTTTTAATGTAAGCATCCTTTGATCATCTACTACACTTTTATGGGCTATTTTTATACCACTTGGCACTTTCTCTTATAGTAAGCTAAATAGGCTAAGGATTTTATCCAGCCGGATGAGTACAGTAATACACAACAGTAATGAAAACTGAATTTGTGCAGCCCTGTTTGTTAACTCATAAAGAACTGTATAGCAAAACAAGCCTTTGCATTTACAGCTTTGCATTGCTGGCACTGTTATTTGTAATTTTTTGTCGACTTTGACCTATCTTTCCCCTACAGTGGCCTGGAAGATCTGCAGGTCAGCTGCTCCACCCTCCACTCGGAGCACAGCGCAGGCCTGACCAGGAACCAGCAGGAGTACAGGTAACATCTGATGTGTCTGAAGATAGGTCGCACAACTTATGACAGCCAGACAGGAGGAGGGTACTCTTATTCTGCTGTGAGTTACAATAGCTGCAGTTTATGAGCCCTTTTGTCCGTATCTCTTCTATGGCCAGGGGAAGTCAGTGCGGACATGTTATGACACTTAACACTGTACAGAGCCCAAATATTTTGGTGGTTGAAAGCCCCTCAACAAAAACGGAGGAACTATTCAGTGAAATCATCTGGTAATATTGTTTAGAATGAAAACCTGCATACCTTTTTTAACCTTTTAATGGTGCATTTTTATGTGTCTTTTCTTTATACTGTGTGCATGTTTGTGTGTGTGGACGGGTGTTAACTAATGTTGTGGGATCAAAACGTCCCCAAGGTTAGGGTAATGTTAGGTTATGCAGGTTATGGTTAGGGCAAGTCTTCTAGGAATGAATATAAATCAATGTAATGTCCCTGAAAGTGATTGAAACACTATTGGGTGTGTTTACGTATATTCGTCTGGTTCACACTTGACTCATGAATGTGTCTTTTACCTCTCGTCAGGAGACTGTTCTTCGGAGTGAATGAAATTGCAGTGAAAGTGCCTTCTGTTTTCAAGCTGCTTATCAAAGAGGTAGGGCCCATTTTGCATTAACAGAGGCAGATTTTTTTTAACTGAAGAGTTTGAATTTTCCTTGAATCAAACACACCTGTGAGCTCATCCTACTGTTTTTGCAGGTTTCTTAATGCTAAATGCAAATTATGAAATTATAATTTTATCTGAAACATTTAAATGTATTACATTTGAAACTTTAAGCTAATGCCTTGGATTCAGTTTGTGAATTTACAGACAATGGACATTGTTTTGTGCAACTGTTAATTGGTAGATATTTGATTGTGTGCTACCAATTTGTACTAGTTTTGAAAGAAATATTGATTTATTTTTTAAGAATACAATAAAACGTGCCTTTTTTAAATTATTTTTTTCAATCATTTTGTTTTATCAGTGAATGATAACTTCAGGTCATTTTAAGTGCTGACTTGAAATCGATTGTAGCTTTTGCATGTTTCATAATGTGCTTCCAAGTAGCACTGCAATGATAAATCAATTATTTGACAAACAGAAAATGAATCTGCAACAATTTTAATAATCAAATAATCAAGTCATTTTAATTAATAGAGCCAAAAAAATCACTGATCCCAGCTTCTCAAAGAAGAGAAATTAAATACATTTTCTAGTTTTTCTGTGATATTAAACAGATTATCTGGATATTTTGGACTATTGATGAAATTTTTTGATCTGGGAATTTACCCTTTCACAGCTAGATAAAGAGACAGTTATTTGCATACTTAACTTACATACTAAGGAAACTATTTGGGATATCTGCTTACTTTCTGCTAGAAGAGTGCTGTATGTGGGTAAATACAACACTAATGTCCTCTGCAGACCAACACAGTAATTTGGGTCACAACGCAAATTCAAACCAAAGGTGCATGTGTATCAAGTATGCACTGCCGCACTTTTTATTTAAAACTTTATTTACGTGTGGTATCTTTGTGTACAAAATGTACCTCCAGTATGTCTCAAGCTACAAGTATACATCTCGGAGCAGATTTATATGCTGAAATCTGCGGATGACTCAGGTGTAGAGACCTGTTTTTGTTTTTTAAACTGGTGCAATAACTCATTCCTTGAAATCGATGTATTGAAGACAAAAGACATGCATAGACATCTGGCGCCACCCTCCTTCCACTCAGAGCACCATCATTGAGGGTCAAGAAGTGGAATCTGTCATCAGCTATACCTTTTTGTTCAATCATCAATTTTGAATGTAATACTGAAATGGTTTGCACGAGAGGTCAACGACGAAACTCTGCAACTTTCCTGTTGACAGGTCCTTGATGATACTCTTACAAATCCTACATAGAATCTAAATATCAAATTCAAGGATACCCTGGTTAAAATATTGAACACTAGCAGCAAAATTACAGGTATCCAGCAGAGTAGACTGTCTGTCGATGGTGAAGAGGGCCAATTCCATCCTTCAAATTCCCCTAAGTTAAGACAAACCCATTTAAAGTCATTCATCCCAACCGCCATTACCCTCCTCAACGCAGGGAAAAGGAGGTACAGGATAGTCATCACTGTATTGTTCTTATTGCTGTTGCAGTGAGTACGCTTGTTCGTTGATGCAGTACTGCAGATTCTGTGTTGCTCTTTATAATGTGTTTTCACGTCTTTTTTATGTTGCACTTTACCTTCGTGGACAAATAAATTTGAACTGTAAATGGGACATATGGGAACATGATCACTTGTATTCAGCGGACTTTTCCTCTCACTGTCCAGGTGGCTTCTTGGTCACGTCCTCAAGTAGACATTTCTGTTTTTAAATTCATGGTATATGCTCCCACCTCTGCATTTTCCACACTAACCTCTTTCTCTGTCTCCTACTGCAGGTCCTCAACCCTTTTTACATCTTCCAGCTCTTCAGCGTGATCCTGTGGAGTGCCGATGAGTATTACTACTATGCTGTGGCCATTGTTTTCATGTCGGTCATATCCATAGCTACCTCTCTGTACACCATCAAAAAGGTGAGCTCCACATCATGTTGAGACTCTTTATTAATCCAAAACGATTTTATCCGACCACATAGCTATGGCAAGACCTGGTTAAATGTCACTTCTCATACTGTATATATCTTTATGCAACCCACCAATAATGAACTGTTTACCAATTTATATTTTAGGATCCTTAATTTAGATTTTCTGAAACAAGTTTTTTTTATTATTTTATTCACGCGCTTTTTGCTATAATTTTTTTTAAACCCACTAACAGGGCCAAAGGATGGCATGGTTCATTTTTTTCTATTTTTGTCTGTTTGTTTGGCGGTTTGTCCGTCTGTCAGTTTGTCTGTACATGCATACATTTTACCACTTTGATACCTCGACAACTACTGGCCAGATTGCCATAAAATTTGGTATAAATATTCACAGGCATTATTCAGACTTTTTAAGCTTTTATAAAAGATATTTCATAATCTAAATGTCACATAAAGCTGCCTTTAAGACTTGGATAAGAATATTAATGTTGTACGTTGTGTTTACTCACACTACATTGTTTAATTCAGCCTTTCTGCACAGCCGGAACCAGTGACTCTTATGCTGTTGCAACTTATAATTTTACTACGAATGGAAGTGCCGTTCTTAATCAACATCAGATTCCCATACAGTCAGAAAAAGTAAAAGTTTGCATCATGCTCATAGTTAAATTATAAAATCCCAACGCACCACAGAGCGTCTCTCGTGCCTGGCTGCTGACAGCAGTGACTGTCTGATGACTGACTGTCATTACCGGAGCAGAAAGCATTGGAGCAACCAACAGATTAGAGTCGCGCTGCTGTGTGGTTATGCTGCATGAACAGGGCTTACAAGTACCAAACTGTACCAAAGAGAATCACAGGAACGCATCTTTAATAAATATGGTTGTCACTGTCATGTAACCTGCTCGGACAGTTTTTTTCCCCTGAAAAAAATAATACACAACTGTAAATTCTCAGTAACCTTACTGAAGCGTGTCTAAGCACATTGTAGCATTTGTAATGTACCCGGTATAACCCCAGTTCATGGCCAGGTGTGAGCCATATCGGACACACTCGCCGAACCGCCCGTTTCTAATCCAGGGTTTTTCAGGATAGCGTAGCAAAGCGTAGCAAAGGCTCATCTGCACACGGTCTGCTGCCCCTGGCATCATAGTTCCCAACATCAGACAAAAATACCCTCAGAGTAAAGAAGTTATCTAGAGGTTTTAATCGGATTTCTTTTTCTTTTTTCCAGCAATACATCATGCTTCACGATATGGTGGCAGCTCACAGTATTGTCCGTGTGACCGTATGCCGAGCCAACAATGGTTTGTCTATATATTTTTTGTTTTTGTGTTTTTATTTTCTTCTTGCAGATGGCCTCTGTATAGTTATTTTAATAGTAGTACACAGCATGTATCATTTTATTTCCAAGAGCGCATTCCAAACCATTCCTGACAGTAGTAGTTCTCTGCTTCTTTGCTGGACCAGACACAATTACACAGTCACTCTGCTTTGGGTGTCCTCCAGATCACTGCTGGGGTGGGACAATGTAGGCCTAGAGAGAGAGAGAGAGAGTGTGTATGTTAGATAGTGGGTGTAGGATATGTGTACGTTTAACAGTTCTGCACATACTTCTGTATGTCTGCATGCCTCTTAAAATCAAATTGGGTGGTCTCCAGAGGTGATGCACTGGCAGTCCTGTAGCCAATTTAAAATTAAACTAATGTTTAGAACCAGTTAGAAACATTGCTGTGGAAGTTTGTACACTGCCTATATTTTTTGTTATGCATTCATCTACTGCACTGGCCCCTGCTTGTGATGCCTCAGCCTTTTTCCTGCAGCCTAGAGGTGTGAGTAATGAGAGATGTGCAGAACAAGACTCTAAAGACAAAATATCGCCTTTCTTACCCCCCACCCCCACTACTGTTGGCTCATTTACACACTTTTCACCTTTCTCCACAATCATCATTTTCTATCACCTACTTTGTTCCTCACACTGCTCTCCACCTGTATGTATTTAAATGCACACATTTACCTTCTCCACTACTCCATTGTACCCCACTTCCTGGAAGAAATCGAAGAGACTTTGTCTACTGATTTGGTGCCCGGTGATGTGATGGTCATCCCCAGCAATGGGACCATTATGCCATGTGACGCCGTGTTGGTCAGCGGCACCTGTATCGTCAATGAAAGCATGCTCACAGGTTAGAGCCAAAATCTGATCATTTAAGTCTGATAATTGTTTGAATACTTGATATTTTGGTAGATAAACATTACAGCCAACCACTGGATACTCCAAACAGTTAAATGCTCTACCTGTAATTCTCACAGCAGCCAGTCCTAATATCAGTCTACCCCGCATCAGGTGAGAGCGTTCCCGTGACAAAGACCCACCTCCCAAACCCAGTGTCAGGTGAGAGGGGGGAGGAGGCTGACAGTGCCTACAACACAGAGGAGCATAAGAGACACACACTATTCTGCGGCACCAACATCATCCAGACCCGCTTCTACACAGGCGAACTGGTCAGGGCTGTGGTGGTCCGCACAGGTAAGGGGGTGTGTGTGTGTGTGTGTGTGTGTGTGTGTGTGTCTGAGGAAAATATGTATTTAAAAGTGTTAGTTTGAATTATCTGTAAGTTGGTGTATATTTACATGATGCTTTGTGTAGAAACTTAGGTACTAAAACAGTGAGATGTTCAGATGTGATTTCATATATTAAAATTTTACTGAGAGACATTTCTTCATGAAAATTACATGGCTGATGCATACATGCTGACCCCATGTGTAAGGGCTTAAGTCTTATGTAGAGATGCTATTTCCATAGAGTGAGCTGTACTTAAGACTAACACTTGTTAAACTCATACCATCTAACAACTAACTTTGGTTAAAAAAAAAAAAAAAAAAGTGTAACCACCTTAAAAAAAAAAAAAATAATAATAATTTTTTTTAAAGTTTTAACCTAAACTTCTCATAACAACTTCTTTACCCAGGTTTCAGCACAGCCAAAGGCCAGCTGGTGCGCTCTATCCTTTACCCAAAACCCACCGACTTCAAGCTGTACCGTGATGCCTACCTCTTCCTGCTGTGTCTGGTGGCTGTGGCTGGAATTGGCTTTGTCTACTCCATCGTCCTCAGCATCATGAACAAGGTAATCTAGGAGGTGTCAACAAATGCAATGTACTGATTTTGAATTACATGGGTTCAGAGTTTCAGAAGTAAATGGGGGTGAAAATTAGAGCCCAACTATTTATGCACAAATGAACTTAGCCACTCCCTTCTTCACACTTGTTGCACACAGTCACATTTGTGAGCTCCCCAGTACAACCACAGTTTTATTCGTTGACTGTTGAGCAGCTCACTGTGGCTGAAGATCAAAACTGAACTAAAGAGATTTTTGCCCACTAGGGGGCAGATTCTTTCCAAAACAAACTCACAGTATCAGAGGCTCCATCAGCTTATCAAGTTATCAAGATGACATGTTAGCATTGCACAGCAGCTCACTTGCGGAGTCCTCTTTATTTTCATCTGAGATGTCTGATACTTACTGACTGGTGTTTTAGCCCTGCCTTCCCATTGTGCAAAAGCTTTCCCATAAACATTTCTGAATCACGTGTGCTGCAGAACATGAACTGTTTGAGACATTTGTGTTCCCTTCTACGCTACGTAACGCTTGTTGCATGATTATAAGGTTGTTATAGGATTAGCCATTCAAAATCGGTCATTTTGGGTCATTGCTTCGGCTTTGTTGTTAACATGAACAATCAGTGGAGAAACATGCCCCAGACACTGTTCAGTTCAAAAGTGGCTCTCGGCAGTTTGTGTTGAAAAATTCCACATATTTGACTCTTGAACCTGGAGCCCCTTCAACAAATGAGTGTGATTGAACTGTGAATCCCCACCAGTCTCAGGAGTGCTGATTTATAGCTAGAGATGGTTGGTAATCAAAGACAAGTGTTTATCAAACATGCAAAAATTTCTTGACTTTTTCCTTTCTGCCTGACCCAGGTGCCAGCTAAGACCATCATCATTGAGTCTCTGGACATCATCACCATCACTGTGCCACCGGCGCTGCCAGCCGCTATGACAGCTGGCATTGTGTACGCCCAGCGACGCCTCAAAAACATTGGCATTTTCTGCATCAGCCCACAGAGGATCAATATCTGCGGACAAATCAATCTGGTTTGCTTTGACAAGGTGAGTACTAGTGGTTTTTTGACTGCTGTTTTTGCTCTTCGAATAGTCAGCACTACGCTTACATATTGCTGAAGAAGAAATGTTTCAATTAAAGACTCCATTGTCTGGAAGCCAGCAAGAAAGTATGCACCCTGAAAGAAACCAATCAAACTCAGTAAAATTCTACTCTCTTTCTACTTACAGACTGGAACTCTGACAGAAGATGGATTAGACCTATGGGGAATCCAGAGGGTTGAGAATGGCAGGTAAGCGGCTGTATACTCTAATTGATCAAACATGGAAATTTCCACTGCATTGGAGCATTTCATCTTAGAAATCTCAAGTCATTGTCTTAGTTTAGCCGTTGCTGAGCTGGTATTGCTTTGCTGATGACCTTGTGGGAAAAAATGGAGAATATTCTAGAATATCTCTTAATCTGAAGGGAATTCCCTCATTTCGGATCAATGTAAATGCTGAAATGTCAGAGATTAGGGGTGATTTGTGAAATGATTACAGGATGATATCCACAAAATCAACCAACCAGTGTCGACATATGGAATCTGTTATTCTTTTGCGAATTCTTGCAGTTGCAGTTGTTCGGATATTATAATGTGCAGGGTTACGGATTTATATTATTTATTTCCCCACATTTAGAATAATTGTTATTCACTGTGTGGTTTAGAAAAATGTTCTGCATTAATGAATGGTATAATGTATCCATAATCATGCACTGTTACTATATTAGTTTTTTTATACATGTCATATGTGCTTCTGTAAGCATTTACATCATCACATTGTTGTCTTTCTTCGTCCACCTCCTGCCACTCCAGTTTCCACCTGTCAGAGGAAAATGCCTATAAGGAAAATCTTGTCAAGTCCCAGTTTGTGGCTTGTATGGCTGCATGCCACTCTCTTACCAAAATAGAGGGCCAAGTGTCTGGAGACCCGCTGGACCTCAAAATGTTTGAGGCTACAGGCTGGGTGAGTTATTCTTTAATCTATCCAAAAGCACAATGTTCGTCAGGGCAGCACAGCTCTTACTATTGTTGCCCTATTTTCTCTGAAAACTTTGTCTGCACAGATCCTGGAAGAGGCCACTGAGGAGGAAACATCTCTTCACAACCATATCATGCCGACTGTGGTTCGACCCCCAAAACAGCTGTTGCCCCCAGAGCCAGTTGCATCACCAGAGCAGGACATGGTATGAACAGCAATATCTTTTCACACACTGACATTTATTATACAGATCTATTAGGGGGGTGGAAAATAATAGATTTTTAGATGGGGCTTGAACAATTATGAATTGATTCACAAATGTCTATAATCGACTATCTAGAGGTTAATTGATAACCTTGATTTATTGTTGATGTTGCTGTTGAATTGATTTGTTGTCATTCATTCACATGTGGGGTACATAAATGAACGAAATTCTTTTTTTTCCAGGCCCTTGGCGCTCAATACAAGATTACAAAAATCAACTTATAAGACAAGACACAAACATGTAATTTAGGGCTGCAGCTAACGATGATTTTAGTTTTCGAAACTTCGATAGATTATTTCAACGATTCATCTATGCGTCGTTTAAGAAGTACTTTTGCTTGGCGGCGGCGGCACCGCCCCCCGTAACGGGATCAGCTGTGTACGTTTATAGCTGATAGATATTTATTAGTCCTCTCGTAAATTCATAGTGTGTCATGCAGCAAACATCAGACCAACAACCAGACGGCTGCTTTACAAACACAAACATCACCCGAGTGCAAGTTATACTAAAGGCTCATGCAGACTACATGACTTTCAGCCTCGTGCCGTTCACACAACTTGCCGTCATATGATGGGAGTCTTTAAGTCGTTGTTGCGTTCACACTACGTGACTTATCGGTGTCAGGGACACATACACACACAAGAGCTGACGCCTGTGTCACCCGACGCTGGTCTCCAAACCACGTTTTGTCAAGAAAACACACGTGAAATGTGAAACGGGAAATGAGCGATCCTGCACACGAAACAGCTGTTTGATATTATAACGAAGGATGGATTAGCACACGCAGGTAGCAGGAAACGTCTGAGCTACAGAGACAGCTGCAGGTGAGTTAAAAGGTGCAGCTCCCGACACCCAGTTAACTCATGACTGTGAGGTTACAACTCACGGGCCAAAAAGGAAAACGGCAAACGCACGTGTGTACATTTTCAGTTGAGGACAGCGGCTTACTTTGGCTAGCCTTCAACTCAACAATCAATCATGATTTCAGTTAAATGCTAAAGTTGCCGTTACTGTTACCTTGTCTGTGGTCAGCTGGCAGAACACCGGCTGCTTTCTGATAAGGCACACAAGTTTCGTTTTACGGTGGACTGACGGTAACATTACAGAGTTGTTGTTTTCTTTATCTTGAAATAATCCCATACTTTGGACACTTTCTTCTTTGTCCCTCTCTATTTTCTTTCTCTTCCTTCACTTTGCAAACAGCGCCATCATATTCACGTCGTGTTCAAAGCATAAGCTCGATGTGCGACAGTAATAAATGTCCCTGCGAAACACTGCTGTATAGCTAAATGGATTAAACGAAGCATTGATGCAAAGTATTTGTGTCGAAGCATTTTATTAATCGATTTTATAGATTTAATCGATGAATCGTTTCAGCCCTAATGTAATTACACTAGATGTGACAAAAAAAGGAACAGTTATATTAAGGTGGAGAGAACGTGGTTTGGCTGGAGCATTGTAAAGTGCATAGTACAACTAGTATCTGACTAATAATAACAGCAGCCTCATAAATGAAAATAGCAGGAGCAGGGGTCAGTAGTAATGCTGTAATGTAATAATGCTATGCAATGTTAGCTACATTTATATGAAGTAAATTAAATAGCTGCATTTCATTACTACCTACTACTTTGGATTGTTACAAATACTTTGCTTTAAAAGTACCAAATGGTCAAACAGTGAGGAAAAATACATCTTCATCCTATTTGTTTGACAGTCACATCGTAGCCCTCATAATCGTAATGAGATACCTAGAAATTCCCACCCTTGAGGTGATGAATCAAGGAATCGAATTGTTGACCTGAAGATCGTAATCGAACCTGATGATTGTAATCGAATCGTGAGACCAGTGAAGATGCACACCCCCTAAGATCTATCAATGTAATGATATCAAAAAAAGATTAGAGCTGGAGTGTGGCCTCAGACATCCTGTTATCAGTTTCTGACTTATCATCCTAATACAGGTTGATTTAGGATTGCCCAAATCCACAGAATATTGCTGTCAAACCAGCAACAATAATAGCATAAAAACAGCAACATTATTATTTCTCTGCATGATTGGTGTATTTGTTTTCTCGTTGACTCATCCCAATCTGGTCTTTTTTTCACTATAGGAACTGTATGAGATCTCGGTAAGTCACCTTCATCCTTTTTGGCAATGTGCAAGGCTTTTTGATAATATTTTAATATTTAATTTGACAAACTTGGCAGCATGTTAAAAAGTTACTGGAAATTTCTAAAATTGGAAATTAATTTGTTTATTGTTCAGTGTCAAAATATTTGAGGATCTGATCTGTATAGGTGTCATAATTTTGTCAACCAAGCACTTAAATTACATAATTTCCTTCTGAAAGTATTCATTTTGTGATTGTCATTTCTTAGCATTAT
Organism: Micropterus dolomieu; assembly: GCF_021292245.1. NCBI lineage: Eukaryota > Metazoa > Chordata > Actinopteri > Centrarchiformes > Centrarchidae > Micropterus > Micropterus dolomieu. The sequence goes on along the minus strand of NC_060154.1, from coordinate 14,873,613 downwards.
CCATGTTTTCAATTTCAACAGATAGACATTGTGTTTTTAGTTTACATCTTCTCCTTGACATGAATGGTCATTTTTTTTTCTTCTTGTGTCTGTGGGCGGTGTGCATGTGCAGTCAGCATATGAGATAGGTATCGTGCGCCAGTTTCCTTTTTCCTCAGCACTCCAGAGGATGAGTGTGGTGGCTCGTCTGCTGGGGGAGAAACGTATGGATGCCTATGTGAAGGGAGCGCCTGAGGTGGTGGCTGGTCTCTGCAAGAAAGAGACAGGTGAGGTCTCTAATAATTACTGTAACTGCTATGGGTGAAAAGCATTGGAAAATATTAAAATAAGGATGCACAATATATCTCTGGTTAAATATTAGTAAGAGGAAAAAAATGTTATTTTTCCAATATTGGAATTTCAGCCATTAATAATGTCCGATGTTGAGTATGGCTGCGTAATAGGGACACCACTAAAACCCAGTTCTTAATGGTGATTTTTGCACTTCTGCCTCTCTCCTATCTGCTCTCTGTGTTGATGCCTGTTTGTGTGTGTGTGGAGGAGATATTATCTTTTGTCATTATTGGCCCTGAAATTCCATATAAGTGCATCTTTAAATTAGTTGATTTATTTAATTTTAGCCCACTGGCCTGCCATATGTGTAGGGGTTGAGCACATCAAAGTGCCCCGAGTACCAGAAACTGAAAAAAATAAGGAAATCAATTTAACTACAGGATTTGGTTTTCTACCTTCTTTGTTTGTTGTCTGTTACTGTTCACCCGTTTTTTGAAACGAATTGCTTGCTAACTTCTAGCAGGCATCCTCTATGCCCTGACCTGAGCTCAAAAGCCATATAACTTTGAAATAAGTCTTCTTCACTTGCTCTCTGTCTCTCTCTAACTTGTCTCTTTGCAGTACCAGAAAGCTTTCCAGAAGTTTTGGAGGGTTACACCAAGCAGGGTTTCAGGGTCATAGCTCTGGCTCATCGTCGACTTGAGTCCAAACTCACCTGGCACAAAGTCCAGAATATCAGCAGGTAGCGTACTGTATATTGTTGTTGCTTTTGACCTTCATTTGAAACCTATTTAGGATCGCTGGTGCTTTTTTAGCATGCTACTTCACACTGCGGGCATTGCACTGTCACACCTGCAATCCTCTAGTTTGAAATATATAAATAAGATAATTAGGTAACAAAGAACCTTTGTGTATTTATTGGTACTTGGTATAAAGTTATTTATTGGGAGCAAATGTACAGTTTCACCTTGTATTTTGGTCTTGGTACTTAAGTAGACATGTATGTATTTTCTAATGAACTAGGGATCACATAGAGGCAAACATGGAGTTTCTGGGTCTGATCATCATGCAGAACAAACTGAAGGCAGAAACCCCAGGGGTGCTGCAGGACCTCCGCCGAGCACACATCCGCACTGTCATGGTTACTGGTGAGACCATCCATACATGTGTGCACACGTACGCATACAGTATCTCACAAAAGTGAGTACACACTCATGTGACAACACTGAAGAAATTATTTTTTTCTACAATGTAGAGTAGTGAGTGTACAGCTTGTATAACAGTGTAAATTTGCTGTCCCCTCAAAATAACACAGCAATTAATGTCTAAACCGCTAAACAGTGAGTACACCCCTAAGTGAAAATGTCCAAATTGGGCCCAAAATGTCAATATTTTTGCCTTAAAGGCAGGGTAGGCAAGTTGCTTCTGAAACACTTTTTGTCATATTTGTAGAAACTGTCTTTATACACCAATATATATTAAAAAGTTAGGTGCTCTGAAAAAGAGAGTATAAAACTCGGCTGTCTGTAGTCTTCTCAGGGCTGCAGTAAACACAGCCACTCGTTTCATTCGGACCGAATGCAATGATTGGCTGGGTGACTGTCACTCTCCCTCGCTACCATGGCTACCAGCCGTGCTGCTACCGGGGCTGCCCCCGTGCGCGCACCCGGTCAGCTCTCTCAGACCTGACGAGCGAAGCGATCAGACCGGAGGTAATATCTGCGTGGCTTTTCAACGATAGTGACTGACAACTGAGGAACACCAAGGGGCTGAAAAGTTGCAACGTGGTGGCTTTATTTCTGCTGGACAGGTAATCTGGCTTTTATCATTTTGGTGGTAATTTGTTACTTTCATCGCTAGCAAACGTAGCTACCTACTTAGCAAACAGCTAACGGTTGCTACGAGTGCAGGCTTTGTGTAGGAGCCAGAGTAGAGACGATGAATTCTATCTAGCTGTAGTTGAGCTGGGAAACAGCAGCGCATGCCGTGTTTTCCAATGCTAACATTAGGTAAGACAGTGTAGGTGTAGACTGCACCGGTTTAGTTCTTCACCATCTAGGTTTATTATATTATGTTTACACCTGTCTTTACCTTGTATCTAATCTGTTTGTGTAATTATCTTGTGTCTGCAGGCGTTGTTTGACTGGATGTTACTCTTTTACAATGATGTAGCTGTGTGTTTGTAGTTATGAGAAAGACATTTCAACAATAGTGTACATAAACAATGATGGCTAAAGGCCCCCAAGTATCTGTGTTTCTGGTATATAAGCTACGTATAATATAGTTTGACATTGTTCGTAGCTAAACCTACTGTGTGAAGACATTTTACTGTAACTGGTGTTATGTCATTACTTATTTTACCAGAAGTAAAAAATCCTGTATGTTTTATTTCTACTGCGCCCTCAGGTCACCTGCAGTCTTCCAACACCCTGTGCTTCTAACCAGTACACTGATCGGACCACGCTGGCTGGCCTGGATTACAACCACCGTGTCCACAGACCAGCCAGGAGAAAAGCTGATGACACAGTTCAGTATGTTGCATTATGAGTACTCTGGTGCATTTTACTCAATACATTTATAAGTGATGAGTCAAAAAATATTAAACAGTATGAGGAATACAGATAGATGGTGCTGATTGATTGCATTTTATGTGGAAATAGTTTACTAATTACTCTTAAGAGAACAATGTCAGGTGTTTTCACAACTTTTCACTCAGCTGATCCTCCTTTCTGTATTATCAGGTACAGCAAGGTGTACAACAAAGTCCAGGAAGTGGAGCTTGTACTCATTGAAGGTGGAGGACTATAGTTACATCGCAGACCTCCAGAGTGCCATTCTCCTCCTCCTCCGGTTGTCTACTACTGAGGAGATGGCCAGAAGCAGAACCAGGAGACCCGATGATCCCCGTCAACATGGGGTTCAGTCAGGTGTCCCTGCCCCAACTGTGTTGCTAGATACAACAAAATATAAAACAAAAAGTAATATGGTTGGTTTTGAAATGTGGTATTCATGTCAGAGAGGTGATTGTGAGATATTTAATCATCTCCACAGCAGCGATACAATGCTACCAGTAAAGTCTGAACTGTTCATAATCAGTCGATACATCTGGACACATCTTGTCTCTTCCTGTATATACTTATTTTTATTGATATTTTAAAAACATCACATAAGACATAAATGTAGTTGCTTGATTGTTTATGCTGCAAGTGTAAAGAAAAGGAGTTTATCATTTTCAATGTTTTATTTAAAAAAAGAATGAAAATGTTATCCAGAACAGGGAAAAATATACTTTGTATTTTCTCTACCCTCCTGGGAATAAAACTTAACAATGTACAGGTATTTATCCACACAGTGGATGGAATTATTTATGTAGTAGTAGTAGTAGAAGAAACAGCAACTTAGTATCACGACTCTGTGACCAAGTGCTCCACATTGCCACACTACAAACTGTCTGTATGCTGCCCGACTGAACTGTCTGTTACTCTGTCCTGGGTGATGAAGGTCAGCCTTGCGTGGTTTCAAGGATTAAAATATATATGTATAGATATACCTGTTCATATGCTGTTGTGCTGTGCGGCTTGCACCTCATCCTCTCCGTCCTGCCTCTTCTTCCTCGGACCCCGGCAGCCCTCCCTCCTCTGCTTCGCCTCGACCCCGGGCCTGTCCCGGTTTGTGCTTGGCTCTGGGGTGCAGTCCTCATCAGAGACAATAATGCTGTCACAGTGGAAGCTCTAACATGCAAAACAATGTACATGTTATGAGTCTAACACGAAATACACGTTCGTGTAGTGTAACTGATGGAAACGGGAAAATGTGTATCAGCCTGTTTTTTAGCTTTGCCCAATGTTACCGCAGCTGTTAGCACAGCTACCTGTTGCTACTATACTCTGCTCGTCCTCCTGCGGTGTCGGCAACGTGCGTTCACGTGTTTTGGGGGCGTGGCTTTGGAAGGAGCCGAGAAGGGGAGGGGATGGGAGTTTTTCACTGTTGGATACTTTCAAAATCCAGCAGTTTCTGGCTGGTTTCTCAAACTTACCTACCCTGCCTTTAACTCTCTTGGGCATGGAGAGCTTCACAGGTAGCCACTGGAGTCCTCTTCCACTCCTCCATGAAAGCATCACGGAGCTGGTGGATGTTTAGAGACCTTGCATTCCTCCTCCTTCCATTGGAGGATTCCCCACAGATGGTCAACAGGGTTTAGTTCTGGAGACATGCTTGGCCAGTCCATCACCTTTACCCTCAGCTTCTTTAGTAAAGCCGTGGTCGTATTGGAGGTGTGTGTGGGGTCGTTATCATGTTGGAATACTGCCCTGTGGCCCAGTCTCCGAAGGGAGGCGATCATGCTCTGCTTCAGTATGTCACAGTAAGTGTTGGCTTTCATGGTTCCTGGTCAATGAACTGTAGCTCCCCAGTGCCGGCAGCACTCATGTAGCCCCAGACCGTGACACTCCCACCACCATGCTTGACTGTAGGCAAGACACACTTGTCTTTGTACTCCTCACCTGGTTGCCACTACACACGCTTGACACCATCTGAACCAGATAAGTTTATTTTGGTCTCATCAGACCACAGGACATGGTTCCAGTAATCCATGTCCTTAGTCTACTTGTCTTCAGCAAAGTGTTTGCGGGCTTTCTTGTGCATCATCTTTAGAAGAGGCTTTCTTCTGGGAGGACAGCCATGCAAACCAGTTTGATACAGTGTGCGGCATATGGTCTGACCACTGACAGGCTGACCCCCCACACCTTCAACCTCTGCAGCAATGCTGGCAGCACTCAAACATCCCAAAGACAACCTCTGGATATGACGCTGAGCATGTGCACTCAACTGACCTTGGCGAGGCCTGTTCTGAGTGGAACCTGTCCTGCTGAACCGCTGTATGGTCTTGGCCAACGTGCTGCAGCTCACTTTCAATCTTGGCAATCTTCTTATAGCCTAGGCCATCTTCATGTAGAGCAGCAATTATTATTTTCAGATCCTCAGAGTTCTTTGCCATGAGTTGCCATGTTGAAATTCCTGTGACCAGTATGAGGGAGTTTGAGAGCGATAACACCAAATTTAACACACCTGCTCCCCATTCCCACCTGAGACCTTGTAACACTTGACGAGTCACATGACACCGGGAAGGGAAAATGGCTAATTGGGCCCACTTTGGGCACTTTCACTTAGGGGTTTACTCACTTTTGTTACCAGCGGTTTAGATATTAATGGCTGTGTGATGTGTTATTTTGAGGGGACAGCAGATTTACACCGTTATACAAGCTATACATTCACTACTTTGCATGTAGCAAGTGTTATTTCTATTTGCCACGATAAAATCAAATATTTACAAAAATGTGAGGGGTGTACTCACTTTTGTGCTAAGCCAACTAAGCCAGTAATGGCATCGATATAGTCACTAAGGAGAACGCACGAACACACACAGATAGACAAATGAAAACATGCAGTAAACATAATCCATAATCTTACTTTGATGTTTCTCTCTGTCTGTAGGTGGTTAAAGCCCTTGTATTGCTGTGACACAGACAGCATAATGAGTTTAGTAATCTGTGAATTGGCACTCACAAGATTGAATCCCTTTGGTATTTATTCAGCTGTACCTGTAATCCCAACTAATAACATTCACAAGGCTGCTCAGTGTAACTGGCACAAACTAAAATATCCACCTGAGAATTTTTTTTTTTACCTTCTTGCTTGGCTTTGACCTAGTCATCTGTCTTCTGAGGGTTGCTACACAGGTCCTAAAAGGAAAGTGAATCTAACATTGAAGCTGAAAATGAGTTTAGTAAATTGTGAGTGATTCATGATCTATTCATACAGTATTAAGCACTATTTCAGAACCAGGCTTCGTCTCCGTGTGTCCATTCACCATCCTGCCATCAGTCCCATACGCTCTGCCCCATACTAATATAAATACTGATATAGGTTGTCAAGGAATATACCAGGAAAAACTTTTAATGCATGTGGATTTTTGAGAAAGCTAGAGAAAAAGAGGAAGTAACAGGGTGACATAAAACAAAAAAACTAAATTTTTTTTTTTTTTACTTAAAAAAATTAATCTGTGTCTCAGCCAGACACGATTAACATCCCTGTCCACCTATAATACTATAGCGCCTTTTGGGTAGTTAGATATTTTAGTTTGAACTTTTTACTGCATTGTTTTTAATATTAAGACAACATGGGAAAAATCTGCCAAACAACAAATACTAAACATTACACTACTTTCCCTTAACGGCTATCCTCAATAAGGAACGTGTGCTGTGATCACATTCTAGGTGACAACATGCTTACAGCCATCTCTGTGGCCAGGGACTGTGGAATGATCCCTCCCCAAGACACAGTCATCATTGCTGATGCCCACCCTCCACATAATGGACACGCCGCCAAGATCACCTGGAGATACGCTGACAAGCCGAGCAAGACATCTCGCCTAGAGGTGAGGCGATGGGACTAATGCTAAACAACACACACACACACACACACACACACACACACACACACACACACACACACACACACACACACAAAAGGCTGCATGCAGTCATATTACACTCAAGCTCTAAGTAATGGAAAGACTCATTTGAGCCCATGTGTAAGACAAAACTATCTCTGAAACCAAGAAAGTGGAATTGTTTTAGGTGTGATCTCGACAAGGTAGTGTCCAACACAACCTATTTAGTGGGAGGGAACCCCATTTCCTCTTATTGTCAATCAAAGTAAGAGCCAAGTAAAATTGAACATATAGACTGAAAGGTATCTCGTCTACTAAAAAGCTATACCAAAGTCTAAACACACAAATAAGTCAAGAAGCAAATATTTACTGATAAGATAAATACACAAAGAATTTTAATACATGGTGAGGGCAGAAAATACTTAGGGTTTAAAATTCTGGTCAAGAAATGATTTGCTGGCTTCCACAAAATAGACCTTTTGAATAA
>NC_060154.1:14833734-14866302 GCF_021292245.1 Micropterus dolomieu | reverse complement strand
TTTGCCTTTTTAGACCAGGAATTTTGGCTTCTCACAGAATTCGTAACATGAGCTGAGCTTGCATGTTCGCATCAAATCAGTTTTTAAACTTTTCTTTTTGTTATAGGAATTTACCCTTGTTGGCATAAGTTGTCCGACCTGAGGTTAACCTGTGCACCATGTCATATTTGTTGTCTGTTACCTATTTCTCGAGCACACTGCAATGTTTGAAGAAGCGTGGTGTGACATGTGCTGATCTTTGATGTGCTTGCATGTGTCAGAGTATCTTGGGCCATAGCAACTTCACACGCCTTCATGAACGTCCTGTGAATGTCTTGGATTTATTAAGGAATGCAATTATTTTTTTTTTTTGTTTTTTTCACTCTCTCGGCATGAGCCATTTTACATTGGATCATGTGACTTGGTTGAAAGATACACCCTTTTGGAAAGATGTGTGCAAGTGTGAATTGTGCCTGAACTTTTTTTCAAATTCTAACAATGTGAAAAGAGCAATCAGATCTATGTTTTCTAATTTTGTGTACAGCTCTATTTAGGTAGACTTAAAAATATAACAAAACAGATGTATTTTTATGCTAATGATATTGCGTGGCTATTTTACTGATCAAGCTTATTGAACCAACTTCAGCTGCTGTAAATACTTAAAATGACGTAAACCAAGTGCAGTATGTTCATAGCTGAATTAAGTTGCTTGTCATTTGACTTTTCTGTGTACTTTTTTCCCTCTCTGAATGTAATAGAATAACACAGCCTGATGTGTTTGTACAGGCAGAACCTTCCTGACTCCTGAAACGAGAAATTAACAATACTGTAATTGCCTGTAATTTGAATATTAAGCGCGTTTGTTCATTGGAGTGCCGTGAGATACTTGTTTGTTTTTTTTTGTTTGTTTTTTTTTTTTGCTGTTGTATTTCCTTCTGATTGTATGAGTAAGTTTTTTTTGTTTTGTGCTGAATGGCTGTCATACTCCTGTTTGGGGGGAGGGGTGGGCAGTGGTTTCTAATTCAGTGTTTTCTTCAAGCGGTTGTGATTTGAGGAGTGAGCGATGAACTGCTGAATCATAGAAATGGTTTGTTCAACAAACTGCATTAACATCAGCATTAACTCCTTTTGGAACTAATCCTAAATAGTCCCATTGATCCATTATTAAAAGTACAGAAAGCTCCTGAAAACATAGCTTTAGTTAAATATTTGACTAACCCTGATCCCATTATCAGAGTTTAACGGAATGGTAAGACATTTTGGGAAATGCACTTATTTGCAGAGACAGAAAAGATTGATGCCCCTCCTGTCTCTGAAATGGGAAGCTACAGCCAGCAGCTGCTTACCTTAGTGTTGGTAATGTTGGTGCGTAGTATTTCAGAGTTTAACAATCAGGAATGCCACGAAGACTGTGTGGTTGACCAAAATTTGATTGACCGGTCAGGACACTGTCAAAGTCCCGCCCTTTTCTACACATGAATACAAATATAAAAAATCTCAGATGAAATGACTCAAAGTATTCCAACTTTGGCAGAAAGTGTCGCGGCCATGTGGAAACCTGTCTCCTAGTAGAAAAGCTGATTTGATAAAATAGTCACAGGGCCTTTAAGGAAACTTGTCATTTTGAATAATGGATCGTGGCTATTTGGATTTGGCACTTTAACCGGTTTATGCATATAATTCTGTATTTTGCTTTCCCATCAGGGTTTCGTTGGATTTAAAGCTCTTTTCTTAGTGTTATTTAAAAACTTTTCATACATTCCTGTTCTCATGATGTACTGTTTTGTTTGTACTTTTTGTCATGGTTAAGATTATGTTTACTCACTTTACATGGCAACACACCATGCTTGGGCTGTGCTAGAATGCTAACACATTTTCTTCTGAGGTTGTGATTGCATTCAGACTGGTTAGTGTCATGTTCATTTTATAAATGTGTTCATGTGGTTCTCCTATTTTGAACAGTATGATTTCAGAAGGAAAATTCTTGCCACAGTTAGTCAATGTGAAACTCCAAAAACAATAAATCAATGGGTGCCTTTTGTTTGTAAACCAAAAAATGAATAAATGAGTTTAATCCTCTTCCTGATTAAGACGTTTGATTTCTCTCAAATGAAGTAACACTATTTGAGACTCAACCAGGGAGCGACAGCATGATTGACAGTGAAACAAATGAACCATTAGTCTTAATCTGTCCATCTGACCGGTTTCCTGTTGTGCATGAACCATATGTCCTCACACACTGTATCTGGAAGCTATTAAACAGCTCCATTAAAATTTAATGCTGCCATTCAGGATTATACTCTACTCATGAATGAAAGGTTTGGCCTGTCCTCATTTTGGGTGGCTCAGTGTCATTTCTAGAAATGACTAGAAGGGTAGCGTTTCTGGTTTTAGTTATCAGTACACTGGCATGGTAACTTTTTTTTTTTTTTTTTTTTTTTTTTGGGGGGGGGAGTAATGTTTTGTTTAAAGTCCTTATCTCTAAAAGATGTCCCTGAACAAGTTTACAGTCAGAGGTAACATGATTACTCGTTCACATAAATGCTGTCTGATCGGTTGCCCTCAACTTGACTCTGGTTGCCACGCAAGCTAAAGCTGCAGATTGTGTCTGGAGATTGTTTTACACTGGAGAGGTTTTGTTTCTCACTGCAAGCCATCAAAACTCAGTTTAGAAAACTGGAGTGCCCTACAATGTAAACTCATTATAGCTTATGGTGTATGCTAATATAAACATATTGGTGGGTTAAAACTAAAATGGAACAAATCAATTTGGATTTTTTATGTATAAACTGTAAAGTTTGAGCTCCACTCGAACAAAACGCATAGTGTATTACAAACAAGTTGAGAATTAGCAAAAGAAACAATGAATGCACTTGTGTTTAATCTGAAGATTTATTGATGCAAAGTAGTATAAAAACAGTATTGAATAAATGTTTACCAATAGATGGATCCATGTGTCTACATCTTAATATGAAATCTAGATAAATACATGTAAAATGCCTTATACTCATGGAGCAATTTCTGAAGAAGACAAATTAAAACGCTCATGAAAGTAAACGCTGATGTACTAAACTAAAGATCCCGATTTGACAGTAAATACTGGGGGGAAGAACACAAACTCTGAAGATTTGTTACTTTTAAAATACTCACCCCTTAAAGCCATAATGTATGCATACCCAATTTTTCGGTTTTAAAAAACTTTGTTGCATAATGTGTCCTAATTCAATGTAAAAGTCCATCCCCAGTGTATAGGCTGAAGGCTTCAAGTTTCCACGTAACAATTGTGTAAGTTGCATAATTTGGGACATAGTTGGCTTCCATTTGCGATGCCATGCACATAGGTCTGGGTGTAACTGATTAGAGTACCACAAAGAAACATGCAAGCACAATAGTAACTAATGGGTAGTTAATGTTAAAAACCAAAGGATGCTGTCCCATCTGTGGTGGGGGGCATCTATATAGGGGGGAAACGAACCTCATGTAGTAGAGCCCTGAATGTGAACAGAAAAGACCTAGCTGATTTTGTCCATGAATGCCCGTCTTACACTTAGCTCACTATCGGCTATTTTATAGCAAGTTTTGTCATCTTCGCAGCTCGAGTACGTTGACTTGAACAATGAAGTGCACTGATAACACTGCTGCTGCTTCCGGCTTTACATAAAGAATTCATGGACATTAAATGCCTTTCTAACTCTCTGATGCTCTGGAGTGAAGCCAGACAAATGCCCTCACACTAATCTGAGTTTATGTATGAGGGATGACCTGTCTGAACAAGTCTGATAATTTCTCTTTAGCAGCTTTAAAAAAGATAAGACTCTAGGTGGTGACCCTTGACTGTGATGGTTGATCTGTTGACAGCTGGTCTCTCTTAATGCTTTATGCTCCGCTCTGCAACACCTGGCAACAGCTGCATAGTAACTGTGGCCCAGCAACCATGCCAAGCACTGAGTCACACCCAGTGGGGCCGGGGCCACAGGGCTACATAAACAGGAACCAGGGGCTTATAGGGCTTAGAGTGGGAGCCCAGAGGCAGAAACATGCTCTCACTGAACGTCTATACTGTATATCTGTTAATGTGAGGGTAATACGCTGGATAAGTTTTGTGCAAATAGCTGTCCATTTTGCTACTTTATTGCCAACACAATGGTGGTTTAATCTATGTTCAGTTCAAGTAGGTTCACAGTACCTACAGATACTGCAGAGCTGAACCAATAAATATTGATGTTAACAGTGGCTCAAATGAATTAAGAATAGCAGGCAAAATTAGCAGCTAGCTAGTGGTGAAGAAGGTCAAACGTCTAGCAGCTAAGGAGCGACGAGTTTCTCTCCGGAGCTGGTAAAGACCAAAAGAGTTGAAAGGAGAGTGAATATTGGATTTAGTACATTTACTCAAGTACTTTACTTGAGGTACCTGTACTTTTCATGCCACTTTCTATTCTACCCCACTACATTTATCTGACAGCTTTAGTAGTTAGTTTACAAATTAAGCTTTTTACACACAAACCATAAAGAGTAAAAAAAAAAAAAGTTAATTTGTTGGGTAGTTTAAGTTATAACTAAACTATGAACTGGCAGTTATTTTGTTTTAGTAATTTTTCATGCAAAAACACTTCATGGTTCCAGCTAAACAAATTTAAATTTTAATAACTTGAATGTTGTGTTAATAAGGTTTGGACTGTTGGCTGGACAAAACGAGCTTTATGAAGGTGTCCCTTAATTGTGACAGCATTTCTAATTTTTACAGTCAATTAATGGAGAAAAATCTGATCCATTGGACTGCAACTAATAAAATAATTAGTCAGTCTGATACAAAATAGTTCAAAATGAGCTCTACCTAAATAACTACAGCAGTAAAATCTGGCTTTTACAAGAATGAGTAATAATCTAATGAAATAATATACCTCAAACAGTGACATGGGACTTCTGCGTTGAGTACTTTTGATACTTAAAGTTCCTTTTTTCTTACACTTACGTGTTTTTACTTTAAAATGTTCAATACAGTTCTTTGTAACAGTATTTTTACAGTGTGGTATTAGTATTAAGGATCTGAATGCTTTTTCCACCACTGTCAGGTGGCCAGATACACGACTCAAGATCAAGGCTGAATTATGTTGCTCTGCATCTGCTGGATGTGCAAACAAGCAATTGTTAACAAGTCTACCACAACAACTTTACAAGCTGATAATGTATAACTTTCTCTAAGTGGAAGAGAGTCTAAGAAGCATTACAGCACTGCATTTACATGAAAACTTAATGACTGAAATAAAATCAATTCCATATCCAGGCTGTTTGAATGGATCAGCTGTCAAATAGGAAAAATGCAACTGCACTGGCTGACAGCATTTAAGAAGAAGCCATAATAAAGTGTTTGTTTCATTGGAACTACTTCTTCCTACACTTTGAATAAATATGGGTTGGTGTGGGGGGGTTTTGTGTGTGATTTTTGGGTGAACTTATCCTACCTTACCTATCCCTGTCACCATCACAAGTACCTCACCCATTGTATTCACTGACAGATCTGAAAAGATTAAATGAAAAAATGCACCAAAGTACTGGCCCCGTGTGACAAATCACCTCAGGGAAATGTAGTCCAGAAACACCAGTTAAGTGAGAATATTGTGGATCACTACTATGATCTATAACCACACCCTAGACCTTCTCTTGCTCCTTCAAAACAGACACGTAGTTGCAGAATCTGGCAGAATAAACTGCCTGTACTCCTCTGCACCTCATATCTACCATGCCTCTCCTTGGACATTTGTAGTTGTAGCTTGCTGACTGAGGCATTGCTTGTAGAAAGGGTGCATAAAAGTGACACGTTATCCAACTGGTAAGGATGCGACACCACTGCTTCACACTGAGCTGCTGTCTGGTAAGTAAAAATGACTTCAGAGGTCAGATTTTTTCTATAGCTTGGACAGAAAACCATGGTTCACCTCAAAACCCAAGCTTTTCTAAAAACCTTTCAAACACAGACACTTGCCTTCTTTGGCCACACTGGCTGTTCTCTTTACACAGATTCACAGCAGTTCAATCATACATTGAATGTGGTAAGGGCTCAGTTTCCTGTATCCCATCTTATAAAGCTTTGCCTCAAAGGTTACGCTGACCACCACAGGTTGTCTGGTATATTCAGGCTTCACAACAAGCTACTTGCCCCGGGGAAACGGCAACGGGTGTAATACCAATGCATCACTTTTTCCTCCATCTTTTTCACGTCAAAAATATATATAAAAACCCCCAAATATTTAAGGTTTTCTATTCTATTTCTCTGCTTTTCTTTTCCTGCATCTGCGTCAGCCTTCCCTGGTTTTTTGTTTGCCTTTTATGACTGTTTCTCTTTCTCTGTTTTACAGCCACTGGACTGTTTGTCTCTTTTTGTGGTACGTACAAAACTCCAGACACCACAGTTGACCTTGAGAGTGTAAACACTTTCAATCACTCCCTTTTTACTGGCTTGTTAATGAGTACCCCCTCACACACACACACGGGTCTATAAAGCGTTTTGCCTTCCTAGTAGGACCATTCCTGATGTGTGTCTTAGCGATGAGGACCATTGCCACTCTGCTCTCTCTCTGCTTTTGGGTACACACCGGCATCGATGCTGCTCAATCAGGTTAGTGAAAAAGTGGACACCAAACAGGAGAAGGTAGATATGAACTTACTTGTCTTTAATGAATATTTTTATGTGGTCAAAACACTGAACAGAATGAATGTGAGAAGACTAAGTAGATTTCACCCTGTCTGCCAGGGTCAAAGTGTGGGATTCCTCGGGTGTGGAGCTCCATGGCGAGGGTTGTCGGAGGGGCCGAGGCTGCATATGGATCACATCCATGGCTAGTCAGTAGTCTACCATTCTTCAAATTAGTTAGTTCCTATTCTTTGTTTGCTGAGCTTGCATTTGCTGAGGTTCTGAGGTTTTCTGTTCATCCCTGTTTTTGCCACATTACCAATGCAGAATAACCACTTCTTCTATTTATCTACTTGCTGGTATCTGTTACTTTCTGTGCACCAGAGAAAATGCACAGCCAAGTGTGGTCAACTGGCAGGGGAATCATCACTGTTTTGTTAAAAAACTTACTCAACAGTCATATGGAATACTCAAACTTGACATTCAGGTGCATGAAAATGTGGCAGTATATTACTTATTTGCTCCACTCTGACAGCAAGGCTGCACAGTTAATGTGTTTTTTTATTTTATGCCATTTTTGCCAATATTATCTATCATTTAATAATATAAAACCTTTTGTGATCATTGAGTTGGAAACAATTATTTTATTAGCATCTCACATCAACAACTTCAGCTGCATTGGGCTGTACACTTTTAACAAAAATATATCCATTGTTCATGATACAAATTTACATGATGATTTGTGCATTCCTAGGCATGTATCACTAAAGTGGTCATTTTTGTAATGCGACAGCAAATGTAGCAAAAGGCAAAAGAAGAAGGTATACCAAAATGAGCCCTTAGAAAATCATTAGCCAAACCTTTGCAATGATAATGTTATCTGCTCTGCTGGACGGCCCAGAGTGAAATATCTGGTTTGCCATAATATTTGACAGACATTCATAGCCCCAGAGGACGCTGACTTTTCATCTAACTTGGGGCCCGCTAGTTTATGGGCAGGAATTCAGCTGTTCTTTAAGATTAATGCTAAAATAGCATGCTAACACTATACACTAACAAAATCAGTTGCATCCAGATTCTTGTCCTTCAACAGGCTTATGTCTGCATTTATATTTTTAATGTGTGTAAACATTAAATTTCTGTAAAGCTTGTGTTATCTTCACTCAGGTCTCACTGCAGAACAGGGGTTCTCATTTCTGTGGAGGGGCCATCCTGTCTGATCGCTGGATAATGACCGCCGCGCACTGCTTTGCATCACTCTCTAAGTACTGTTGTTACTTACTTGTATAGTCCCATTAACTCTTTTGCTCTTGTGCCACATGTGCATAATGCTTGTTCCTGATGTTGACTGTTCATTGAATGGACATACAACATCAATACTTCTCTGCTCTGTGTAGAGAGTTCCTCAGTGGTATTAGAGTGCTGGTGGGAGAATTTGACCGGAGAGTGGATGATGAAGAGGAGCAGGTCTTTCTCGTCAAGTCTGTCTCAGTCCACGAGAAGTACAATCATGCTTTGCCTATGAGCTACGACATAGCACTAATGGAGTTGGATCAACACATTCAACTGGGCAGGTTTTCATTTTGACGATTGTTATGGTTTAGTTTTCTTAGATTACGGTGGTGAGCCCTTCATGTAGTGTTGATCACATTTTGTCAAGTCACCGGTAAGGGATTTTCTTTCAACAGGATCCCATGCCCAGCCAATATGTCTGCCTCTGCCTGATGACAACATTCCACCAGAAACCAGTTGCATTGTGGGCGGATGGGGCAGGATGAAGGAAAGTAAGGTGTTCTCTCACTCCCGCCAAAATTTTATAAAGCAGACTTGAGCTTTCATTTTGTTCTATTGTATTCTACTGTTTCCTTAGAGGGCCGTCTTCCTGCGGTACTGAGAGAGGTCCAGTTAGACTTGGTGGACCCAGCCAAATGCAAATACGTTCTCCAAACTGTCAAAAGTTCAATTCGTAACCAGAGACCAGCTAGGCCTCAGCCAGCTATGACAGTTCTGTGTGCCGGACCTGAGAGAGGAGGGAAAGATGCCTGCCAGGTAGAAAAAGAAATATACTGCCTCTTTTGCCATTATTCTACACTCCATTTAGTTCAAGCACCCTATTCAATCTGTGCTACTGAAAGCAGCGATGCTTCACTAATGCCTGCGAACTACAAATCAGTCATCTGTTTTGAAGAAATCCCATTATTTAGTAGCTTTAAATAGGTTTTTGCAGTGTTGTTGCTCATCCATTGATTCCTCCCTTCATCCTCTCTCCAGGGGGACTCAGGGGGTCCTCTGGTATGTCCTGCAGGTTCAGGTGGTGGTCACTGGGTAGCGCTGGGTGTAACTTCCTGGGGGAAGGGATGTGGTCGGAGCTGGGGAAACAACAGCAGCCGCCACCCTTCCCGAAGAGGGTCTCCCGGGGTTTTCACTGATGTCCGGCTGCTGCTGTCCTGGATTAAGCGTAAACTGAGAGAGGGTAGGTTGAGATAAGGTAAACATCAGGTTCAGGCTGATTGTCTTTCAGAAGTCAGTATTTGGCTTCATTTGTATCTGGGGTCTATTATGTAGTTTATGAAATACTATAACACACAGTAACAATTTATTAAGTGACGATAATGTGTCTAATGGCTTTCAGATGAAAAATCTTGAATGTCTGTGTTGTGTCAGGCTCAACTGACCCTTTGCTGAAGTTTTGACAGCTTGTCTGACCAAACTAAAGCCCTTAATTGATCTTAAACTTGCATACGTTGATTGTTTTGGACACTAGAGGGCCAACACAAGATTGGCATGCTGACCTTATGAAGTGAAGCAAACTTGTTTGCAAAGACTTGTTTGTTTGCACATCCAGCAGATATAGAGCAACAATATCATTCACTGGGAGTTGCTTTTCTGGTCCCTTGACAAATTTAAGTCCGATATTTATTCTCCTTTTAGCTCAGTGTTTGGTCTCCGCCAACTACTGGGAAAAATGTCTGGCCAGCTGGATATGTGCACAATAGTTTGCAACATGCTAGCTAAGATCGCTGTCTACATGCACCCCTTAGTATTTGTAAAATGTGACCTATCTTATGTCATGAGTGGCCATGCCTCACACAATAATAACTTAAAATTGCTTTGGTAATTAGTTTTTAATATTACATTGTATGGTATCAGTGAATACTGTAGGCAGTTAGGGATTTGTTCATTTTGAACGGTGAGTTGGCCCAATGGAAGCACCCATGACTACACGTTGCTACTTGTCACTTTGATCATGGAGGGGACACTGCTTAATAGAGTGTATAGGCTACAATATAGTATAGAATTGAGTATTATTTTCTTATTTATTATTAGTGTAGTTTAGAGAATATTATAGATCCATCCATGGGTGACTGTGGCTCAGTAGAGCAGGTTGCCCGATAATCGGAAGGTCGTGGTTCAATCCCCGGCTCCTCCAGGCTGCGTGTCAAAGTGTCCTTGGGCAAGATACTAAACCCTGAATTGCCACTGGTGGCTGTTCCATCTGTGTGTGTGTGTGTGTGTGTGTGTGTGTGTGTGTGTGTGTGTGCGCGCAGATGTAGTGTAAGAGCGCTTTGAGTGGTCGAAAAGACTAGAAAGGCGCTATTCAAATACGGAGCATCCAAGACGAAATTATAATTACAAATTCGACTGCTACTTTAGCACCATGGACAGTTAATCAATACACAGCTAGGCTACTGATATTTGAGAGCTATGGTTGGGGCCACATATTCTAACTTGCACAAACCTCAGCCAGATAAAGGATGAATGAGCCAGGCAGACTAGACCAACAAATCCAACTAAACACCCCCCCTGCACTTTGTCAGCTATAGAGGATAGAGGGGCTCAAGTAATTTGTAAATTATGATAAATATGAGCTTTCATGGTTTTGAAGTGGCCAATCAGGATGTGTTGGAGGTGGGAGGCTGTAAATTCAGGGGTTCATGCTGGGTGGTTTATAGCCAGTAACAATATTTGCCAGTTCTCGAGCTCACGTGTTTGCTAATTACTGTTTTCTTCTGATGTATTTTATGTGTCATCAGATTTGCACCAAACACCAAAACAGCTTCTTTCCTCAAGCTACTGGTCACGAGGAACACAAATGAGCGTGTTGCTGGACCTGACAGGACGTGCCACGTGATTGACTTGCATTTAGCCAAAGACTGGGATTAGTCCAGTGTTGTAAAAATAAAAATCTACAGTTTAAACCTGGGGATAAAAATGTGTCGTATTTGGGAATAAAATGAAATAATTTAATATTTTTAATACAAGCATACAATATCATTTCTACCCAGCAAAATACAATTGACAAAACAATAAAAAGTTATTTATATGTATTTAAAATCATTTAATTGAAAAGCTGCCCATCTCTGGGTGTCTGCACACAGTCCTCCCAGAAGATGTTTATTTATTAATATGAAATTTGATAACAATTGTTTGATATTAATGAGGACTTTTTTCTTTATTCTCTTTGTGTATGTGTTCGCTTTAGCTGATGAGCAGCAGCAGGAAACGACATTATCGAGTGAGTTGTTGTTTCCTCTCATTATAGCAACTCTTATTCATCTATATTTCACAATGTTTCTTTGATGCATGCAGTGTGTGTGTGTGTGTGTGTGTGTGTGTGTGTGTGTGTGTGTGTGTGTGTCTGTCTGTCTGTCTGTCTGTCTGTCAGAGCTCTGCAGTATGAGAGATGGACCTGTAACAGACAGGGTAGGAGTAATCAGAAACCCTGCCCACCCTGGTGATCACTATGACAACAACCAGTGAGTGATAACAAATGGTTATAATTGTGACCTAACTGCCATAAAAGTAATATCATTCAAGAAATTTTAAGGAAAATAAATGAATCTATAAATCAAATTAGCATGGGCAAACTACCCTGGATAACTTCAATCTCTGTATCTGTTCAGGTTGTGTGTGTGGAGCATCAGTGTTCCTCCTCGTCACAGTATTCTGTTGGAGTTTGATCGTTTTGATCTGGAGAATGACTCTTACTGCCGCTACGATCGCCTCACTGTTTCAGTAGGGACTCGCAGGCCTTTTGGTGAGTCACAATGAGACTGCCCTTCATGATTGTATAAACATTTATCAGACGCTGCAGAGCCACCCAGGACCTCTGGTCATGTGTCAGTTAATGAATAGTTCAACATTTTAGGAAAAACATGTATTTGCTCTATATCTGAGAGTGAGATCAGGAGAACAATACTGGGGGTCAGGACACTGACGGCAGGGGGAAACATCTAGTCAGGATGTGTCCAAAGTGAAAGAAATACACCTATCAGCGTCTCTTAAGATTAGTGTTGGAGCTATTTCTCAACAAATCCTTTCAACCAGCCAAAAACTGTTGTCAAGCAGAGGATTTTTTACATTCTTGCCCCCATTTTAAAAATTTAATGCACACATATGATTGATTGAGCCAAATAACTAGTTTTACAAATTGTACCAGTACTTAACACAAGCAAAAGTTAAAACACTTGTGAGAATCATTCACCTAACTAGACATTAATGGAATATATATATATATATGCACACACAGCACATACTGAACTATAATATGTTTTATCCTCTTTTGTCATTTTCTCTGTTTTTCCAGGTATTTTCTGTGGAAGTGTCCTTCCTGGCCCAGTGCTCATGAATTCCCCGAATGCAACACTTGTCTTTTCCTCTGACATTAGCAGAGCAGGAAGTGGCTTTGTCGTTAGGCACCGTGCCGTCCAGGGACACTCTGATCCTGGTGGGAAACACCACACACACACACACACACACACACACACACACACACAATTCAGACACACGGATACAGTACACAGGCACATGAACCTCAGCATGAAATGCTGAGTTATATACACAGGCTGATACATTCTGCTGTGTCCATCAGTGAGCCTTAACTGAAACTGGACACACTGTATGAACAGGTCATGCACAGTTTTAGCCGTTGCTATGTCTGTTGATTTCGTAGCAACCTGGGATTTGCGCGAGCAGATGTCCCATGACACAATAATGAGTTACAAACACACACACACACACACACACACACACACACACACACACACACTTTGGCTGAGGAGAGGATGAACTCAGCTTTTAATAATGTGTCCTTTGTTTTCAGTCTGCAGGTCAGTGTGTGTATTTGTGTTTTGTTATTTATTTTTTATTATTCTGTAAGGGTAGTAATGCTTGTTTCTCTTGTGTGTGTGTGTGTGTGTGTGTGTGTGTGTGTGTGTGTGCGTGTGTGTGTGTGTGTGCACAATCAGGATGCGGGACAGTAATTCTAATTGAGGATCAGACTGCTGTCCACAGCCTAAATTACCCACAATTCTACTGTAATGACTGTGTCCTCCGCTGGGTTGTCTATGCTCCACAGGGGCATGTTGTTAAGGTGATGCACAAAATCTTCTGCTGAATCAAAATAACCTGAAACGCTAATCAGTAATCAAAGGCTGATTATCGTGTTCTGTTACAGCTTGACTTTTCTGATTTTCACCTGGAGGAGTCTGACGGATGCTTGTATGACTCCCTCACCGTCCTGGGAGATGTGGAAGGAACAGAGGAGATAGGTGGGAGGGATGATGGACGTCTGGGTGGCACAACTCTTTCAAAAACACTTTCTCCTAAACTCTGTTGAACTAGCTTTTCATTCTCTTTGCCCTTCTTGGTTTATGTCTCCCTGTATATCTTCTGTTACGTTATTCTCAAATTTAAAAATGACTTAACATTACCAACCAAAGAGGTTTATTTTGTCAATGTTTGTCTTGTGTAGTGGTGTTGTGTGGTGGAAGTATCCCTCCTCCTGTCCTGTCCTACCACAATGTCATGGTGCTTCAGTTCACATCCGACAGCAGCATCACACATAGGGGCTTCAGTGCTTCACTAACATTCATCAGCCATACAGGTATGTCCATGGTGTGTATGTTTAATGTCTGTGAGCTTCATAGTGAATCAGACTGAAAATAACACAACTTTAAAGTAAGATAAAATCTGTACAGAAATGAATACTCATGAAATCTCCCAACTTTTCCCTCTACAAAAACTGCCTCCCCTGGTTTTCTGCAGACCTCTATGATCAGGACACAAGACGTGTGAAAAGTCGAAGAAACGGTCTGAGACAGCGACACGTAACGTCAGATGGTTGGTGGTTTGTTCAATATTTGGATTGTCTTCTGCCTCTTATGCATTTTATTGTATTCACTTAATGTTTGTGGATTTAGAAAGAGGGCAGTGACACCTGGGTCCCCAGGAAAATGGGGTGGAGAAAGAGAATGGTAACTCTCCTCACCTTGAGTCCTTAAGCAAGGTGCTGAAAATGCAGCTGCTGCTTTGAAGCTGTAGTGCTCGACAGTGGATTGGTGCTCCCAGTGGCTCATCCAACTCTCTCAGTAAATTAAGATTACATTAGGAAGGGGAAAAAATGTATCACTCATGCTCCCTACATGCACATAACAGGAAAACATTGTAGGGAGAAACCGCTTGTAGACCGTCTTTTTGTTGCAGTTTTAGCAGCGCTTTCTGGCAGCTAGCACCACTGGCATTTAGAACGTTTATGGGACATTTAACACTGGAGTTAAAACATGAGACATGAGAAGCAGAATGACACACTTAGCCCTGCAAACTAAAAAATTAACAAAACAAAATTAATGACAGGTTCAAGGGTGAGGTGATTCAGCATTATTTTTGTTTAAATCCTGACCAAATAGTTGCTCTTTTCTCTCCTCTATTTTTATCTCAGTATTTTCTGAGAAAAAATGTCCTGCAAACTAAACACTTAAGTGCAAGCTGTTCAGTCCATGTCTCCATGGGGAAAAACGTCTCGCTTCTGTCACACATTGTGGAGTTGCAAGGTTTTTTGTTGTCACCTCCCTTTTCTTTTCAGCTACTTTAAGAGAGAGAGGTTCAGCACGAAGATAAGAACACAAGAAATACAGTTGTTCAGTATTTCACTGGCTGTCTTGGGAAAGTCTTTACAGAAATCCTTTTGCATTTTGGGCAACACACTTGTTTACCTTCTTGCAGAGAGCTATATCAGAAGATGGATGCCACTCACAGATCTTTATGCTAAATATGAAGCTACACGCAGCAGGTTAGCTTAGCACAAAAACAGGGAAGCAGCTAGCCAGGCTCTGTCTAAAGATTATAAAATCTGCTTATCAGCAACACTAACAACTTTTCTTGCTTTGGCGCAGTCACTTCCTGGAGTCTTGGCTTGTTTATTAGTGAAAGCAAGTGTAACAACTGTTTTATTAGTAGTCTTAACAAAAAGATTATATAAATACATAAAAACTAACAAACTAGTTCATCCTTTTTAGTGTAGAGTTTTAGTGTACCAAATGCTAATTCAAAAGCCTTTTCATGTTTAGCAATATACAGTCACAGGAAAAAGTACGTGAATCCTTTGGAATTACCTGGATTTCTGCATAAATTGGTCATAAAATGTGATCTGATCTTCATCTATCTTCATCTACTCCACACAATTAAATGTTTTCATGTTTTTATTAAATATACCATGTAAACATTCACAGTGCAGGGTGGGAAAAGTATGTGAACCCCTGGATTTAATAACTGGTTCAGCCTCCTTTGGCAGCAATAACCTCAACCAAACGTTTCCTGTAGTTGCAGATAAGACGTGATCAACCAACAGGAGGAATTTTGGACCATTCCTCTTTAAAAAAAAACGGTTTTATTTTAGCAGTATTCTTGTGTGAATCTTAATCGGGTTGAGGTCAGGACTCTGACTGGGCCACTCCAGAAGGCTTATTTTCTTCTGTTGAAGCCATTCTGTTGTTAATTTATTTCTGTGCTTGTGGTTGTTGTCCTGTTGCATCATACATCTTTTGTTGAGCTTTAATTGGCGGACAGATGGCCTTAAATTTTCCTACAAAATTTCTTGATAAACTTTGGAATAAATTTTTCCATCGATGATGGCAACCCTTCCAGGCCCTTAGGCAGAGAAGCAGCCCCAAACCAGGATTCCCCCTCCACCATACTTCACAGTTCAGATGAGGTTTTGATGTTGCTAGAGTGCTATGCTGTGTTTTTTCCCCCTCCACACATAGTGTGTTCCTTCCAAAAAACTGAACTTTGGTTTCATGTGTCCACAGAACATTTTTCCAGTAGTGCTGTGGAAAACCCAGGTGTTCTTTTGCGAACTTGAGACGTGCAGCAATTATTAATTTTTTGGATGTCAGTGGCATCCTCCGGGATGTCTTCCATGTCCTCAATTCTTATTCAGTGTTTGATGTATCGTAGAGTCCTCAACAGAGAAGTTAGCATGTTCCAGAGATTTCTGTAAGTCTTCAGCTGATACTCTAGGATCCTTCTTAACCTCATTGAGCATTCTACGCTGTGCAGTCATCTTTGCAGGACGGCCAGTCCTATGGAGAGTAGCAACAGTGCTGAACTCTCTCCATTTAAAGACAGTTTGTCTTACTGTGGACTGATGAATATCAAGGCTTTTAGAGATACATTTGTAACCTTTCCAGCTTAATGCAAGTTAATAATTATTAATCTTAGGTCTTTTTTTTGTTCGAGGCATGGTTGACATCATGCAATGCTACATGAGAATAGCAAAATTAAAATTGCTGTGTTTTTTTTTTTATAGGGAAGGTCAGCTCTAACAAACACCTCCAGTCTCGTGTTTGGACTCCAGGTTGGCTGACTCCTGACTCCGTTTAGCTTTTGGAGAAGTCAGTAGCCCTACACTGTGAATGTTTACATTGTGGGTTCAATAAAAACATGAAAACATATGTGTTTGTCCGTTGTTGTGAATTAGGTGAAGATCAGATCAGATTTCATAACCAATTCATGCAGAAATCCAGGTAATTGCAAAGGGTTTACATTCTTTTTTCGTGCGACTGCAATTGGAAGGAGATGGATGACATATTACGAGTATTTTTAAATTTAAAATAGTCAAAGTTAAAGATAGTGGATGCACAAAATATTTTGCATCTTTGATTCAAAAATATCACCATCTGCCTACAAAAGTCACAACGGGAAAAAAATCTGTTTTTCTGGTAGTTTATTCTTCTGTCTGCTGTCATCTGCTCTGTCTCTACAACCTCCTTCATCAGACTTGTTGCTTTCTACTGTCTACTTGTTGTTTTCTTTCTGTCTTTAAGTTCCTTTGGGACTGTGATACTGCTTTGTTGTAGCTTTTTTCCCCCAACTGTACCTCTTCATCATGTGGTTTACCATCAACACTATTATGCCTGAAGTGTATACAGGCAAAACGTCATACATAATAACCTGTGTCAGTACAGGATTCAATGAGTTTTATCAGCCAAACAAGATCATGAAAAATTAGTCTTTACACCCTTTAAGATTTTGTGTTCTCTGAAAAACTATCAGCAGAACAAGGTGATGTCATTTCAATCTAAAGCCATCAGTCTGCCCCCTCTTTCAGTTGTCACCAAATGCTCGTCAAACTGTTAACACTGCTGCAATCAGAAACAATGATAGCATATTGCATTGCATTACTGACACAAGAACAAGGCCAGAAAAAAAAAATCTGTTTTTTACTAGCCTGTCAGAATGCCAGTGAACACAACACATCCAACAGGCAGAGATGACTATCACACAGTGATCCAGCACATACCCAATGGTATGGCCAAACAAGGCATTATTTAACTCTTATTTCTCCATATAATTATTTTCAACTCACTATTCTGGTTCAATGTCAAATGATTAATTTCTCAAGTTAGTGTTGATAAAATAATTTAGGAGAGGTAACAATGGGTACCGACTTTTTTGTCTGTCTACTTGTGATACTTTTTCACAGGTTGCATTTGTCTACACATTATAATCAGGTCAACTAAAAGCTGATCAGTCCTTATAGATTGTTTTATCAAAATACTTTTTAGACATCTGGAGAAAAAAATATTAGAGGGTTAAAGGGTATCACATGTGTTTTGCAATTAGGTTGTTTATGATATAAACAGTATATCAGAAATCTTCTATATTTACAATAACAACCCTTGGTGTCAGTTGAAAACTACATGGGAAAGGGAACTGTTGGTATTGTCATACAGTATAGAAGGCTGTTTGTCTGTACACACCCTCTAGTGGCAGTTTATAGGAATTGAAGTGAAACCAGTGTTATTAGTGTGTTACTCTGAATAATGTGTGTTTTTCTGCATGCATTTATTACGATCAGGTTAATATGAAGTAGTATGGTAGCATATTGGATAACAGTCACACTGTTTTGTTAGACTGGTTTTGTGTTTACTTTGGTTGCAGCACTCAGGAATGGGGAACAAGAACACAGCTGGAAGAGATGAGTGAGTTCAAGTACATAAATAGATATTCCTTATAGACCTTTTTCACAGCAGACATTCTGTCTTCTCATAGCTGAAAAAAAGCACAGGTGTGATTATAATATTAATGTTGATGAGCCAGTTCCAGGGTGCTGTGCATGTTGTGCATGCTCACTTACAGACATTGCTTTCTGGGACACTCAATGAAACAGAGCCATTGACCATGTTATCATTTACACCTGACAAACCAAACTTTCTGCTATAAAATAGGCCTGTTGATTTTTTTTCTACATTACTCCTGTCAAGTAGGGTTAAAAGCAGCATCAGAGACATCTTGCATGACAAAAACAAAGATCTTTCTCCCCCTTATTGTGAAAAATGTAACAAATAACTTACAGGGAGCTACTTAGTATCACGTAACTGGGTAATTTTCTATATTGCAATATTGATTGTCTAAACTAAACAAATAACAAGCTCAGAAATATAGGAAACATTCAGTGCAGACCAATTACAATCTTGTTCCAACCTGCAAACATTGTTGGTTGGAACCGAACCAATCATAAGATGCGTGATGTACTTTTGCCTCTCAGGTTTATGCAGTTCCATCAGTTCGCACGAAATGATGAAAGTCACTCTAAGAAAATTAAACAATCATCACTGTATTGTGCACTCTAGGTGACAAGAAAAAAAGAGACTTGTGATATTAGACGTGATTTGGGGTCTGATGTTTGACATTCAGAATTGTTATTCATAATGTGTAATAACAGGGGACCATGTTCAGCATGCCTCTGCTGTATCCTGTCTGGGCTTGTTTTGAGATAATGACTGGCTCTTTGTACAGCATTGATTTTATAATTCTACATAATTCTGTTTTTTAGTGAACTTGGATGTAGCAGACCCAGTTGTGCAGCAGGCCAGCAGCAGATCCCAGTCCCACAGAGGTGATGTGGACAACAATAAGACCTCAGAGGACATGGGCTCAGATGATGAAGACTACAACGGAGACGCCTCAGGGACTGGGTTGTAAGCCACAGGAAGAAGGCCTCAAGACAAAAATACATTTCAAAGTCTGTAATATGTTGAATGACTCTGGTGGTGTATGAAGCTCAGACAAGGATCAGTGTTATGATGACAGTTATGCTGAAGGTAGATGTTGTGGAATATAAATTAATGGCCTTAGAATGTAATGGTCCCCTGGATTTAACACTTTCACCAAAGTGATGTAAAGATTTTCTTTTGTTTAGTTTATTTGTTTTCCGTAAAGGCTGAGCAGGATTTGATGTGTAAACATGGTTGTGGATAGTTTTGATATTATTTACAGGACATAGCAATCCTGAAATTGTAGTCTTTTTTTTTGCTGGTTTGGTCAATTTCATATTCGTTCTACTAACACTTCAGTGGCATAAGCTGGACGATTCAACCATTTATCGATTAGTTTTCATTATTTCCACTTCTCTGCTCACTTGCTAACTACTTTACTCTAGTTGACTGTAACTCTAGGGATCTAGCTATTGGATGGATTGAATGAAATTTTGTACAGACATTCATGTCCCTGTCAGGATGAACTGTAATAACAATGGTGATCCTTTTTATCCAGCACCATCACCAGGTCACTCAATTTGCCCAATCCTTTGGTTTGTGACCAAATACCTGCAGAACTAATGACATCAGCCTCAGCTGCACTTTGTGCTTAGTGCTGATTAGCAAATGTTGGCATGCTAAGTTGATATGGTAAAAGTTACACCTGCGTGTTAGCATTATGGATCTACCTTACATCTCGTTAATTTTATATATTTTATTTATATTTTAAGTCCCCCTTTTGAGGATTTATAAAATGGTTCACGGCACATTGTAATGTAGTTTTAAGCAGATATATGTGTTTGTTAATGTATTTATCAGTGACTTATGTGGCCACCCAGGAGCAGAGGTTTGTGTATATAAACAGATAAGGACAATATAGTAAATCTGCAGTACTATATAAAATATATCTGTATCTAAGAAGTTAAAATTGCAAGTAATTCAAGTATTATATTTGTACAACTACATGATAGTGTGTTATAAACCAATTATTGACATTGCATGCTGCTTATAAATTATAAATTGTGGGACTTAAAATAAATTGGTACTATTATTTTTACTGTGAGAGGTATCTTATGCTTTTAATGTTTGTAGTTGCTTTGTAGTGATTTCTGTAGAGCACTTTGTACTTTATCTGTTATATGCCGTTGTAGATAAGTTTAAGATTGTGTTTTTACTACATGGTGATTCTACAAGTAGAATAAAAAACTTTTTGAAGGATTTTTATGGAAGTTGGGTTTTTTTTATAACTTTGCACTCACTCAAACACTGTCCAGTAAAAAGAACCCACGCTCCCCTTTTTTTCTCAGGACAGTTAAAGTTATCCATTAACTTGAGGACAGACGGTTCTGTCATGTGTCATATTAAGATGCAAATTGTTTACAAATGAAGCAAGCTGTATGTTTCTGATCATCCAACTGTATCATCTTTGAAAATGTACTGATCAATTCTTCTCTGCAAAGAATAAAATGTTTCACCCTCAGTACTTGTTATGTCATCTGTGTGTGTCTCTCCTCCCCTCTCTCAGTGGTGTGATTTCAGGTCTCTGCTCCTCACTGCCTGAGCACCACCTCTGTACTATGTAGTGTCATGGTGAGTTCTGTCTTCCTATTGGTGCTTTGGACTTTGTGTCACCTCTCCCCAAGTGGGAAGCCACTCCCCCTTTGGAGGCCTTTCACTGTGTGTGTGTGTGTGTGTGTGTGTGTGTGTGTGTGTGTGGGAGAGAGAGAGATTGTGAAGGCTATTGCTTCCTTGGCTGTGTGTGGACTCTGGTCTCTCAGGCTGTGTGTGTAGAAGGTTCACTTTGTTACAAGTATGGATGACTTCTTGGTGAGAATGAACTTCACTTCATTCCCTCAAATTAAAACAAACACTGATGGAAAACTATTGCTTTTGTACAAAACCTTGACTGTTAGCTTTGTGCACCTTTAAGTCTCAATACTGTATGTGATCTTTGTCTTGCAGATGATCCCGGTGGTGGCGGGCGTTTGTGCAGTGGTGGTGTCAGTGCTTTACTTCCTCCTGGGAGGCTCTGCAGGAGAGAAGAAGAAGAAGATGCCTTTAACTCTGCAAGATTCCATGGTCAAATACCCCCTTCCCCTTATACACAAACAGGTAGACTGCACACGCATTTAACAAAGAATCTGTAGTTTATTCCTGCAGACACATTCACATTCAAACTTAATATTCTTCTTAATATTATATAACGTCTATGTTGTGAATTCAGTACTGTGAGGGAAAAATATAGCATCTAACTGGCTGTGGAAAATGAGATGTACACACGTTCATAATCCAGTTTGTGTTCATGTTTCATCCTGTACTGAACTGCCAAACCCTGAGGTGAAACACTTCAGGTGAATTCATATGATGGTGGCCAACTACAGTTTTTAGTGTAATGTCTTATTAAACAATGTCATGGTTTGTGTTATTTTCATCTTTTGTAGTGTACACACCAGTTAGAACAATGTGAATAATGTCTTAATGGGCTAAAATGAGATTTGAATATTTGAAAATCAGCACTCTTTCCACATTCTGGATGATCCATATAACAAATTGTCACAAATTTTCATTTGAATTACTTTCTACCCCCAGAAAATTGTCGGGGAAATTACCATTTATTTTAACATGCTTTAATGTTCCAGGTTGGTTAAATAAAATCAATGTTTTCAATTAGATTCTAATTTACTCAGCATGTTTCCTGTTAGCCTGATATTTAATAATAATAATAATTTTATTTCCCTACAGTACATTAGGTAAATATACTGTATAAAGACCACCCAGTCTCCAGATATTTATTTCGCAAGCTAGCAAGAATTATATTGTATACACTATATCTTTGTTTGTGTATTTTTTTTCTAACCTGTGTGTCTTTGTACAGGAAATCAGTCATGACACAAAGAAATTTCGGTTTGGCCTTCCATCTGCAACTCATATCCTTGGACTGCCAGTAGGTACGGAAACAGACTCTCCTCTCTTCTCCGATAACATACTTCCGAACTAGACAGATTTCCTGCTAATGCTTTAACATTTATATCTTGGGAAGTACACTCTTATATCTGAGTAAAGTTTTCATAGTATTTATGTGGTACACAGTATTTATGTGTGTACTTTGTATCTCTTCCTATGAATCTCTAGCCTTATACATGCTGAGTGTTGGCATGTCCTGAAAGTCTCTTGAAATATGGCTGTAAATGAGAATACAAGATGAGATCACTTGCTCTGGTTATAATACTTCTGAGGGATTCCTCTGGTTGAACTGCAACACATCAACAGATACTAGGTCAAACAAGCAGGATATGGAGCAATAAAAAGTCACTCTTTCAAAATATAGCATGCTGGTATTTTAAAGATTCATTAGAGTCCGTTCATTCTTTAGAACACTGTGGAGGTGAGAGAAGTTGTTAAAAGAGCTTACAGCTTGTGTTTCCATCAGGGGACAGTCGCTCATGCTTCTCCCATGCTTCCACATTTTTGGCCGACCTCTCTTTCTCTCAAATCCACCACCTTACCCGTCCTCCCCGCTTGTCCTCCTCTCTGTCCTCTGCACCAGGTCAGCATGTGTACCTGTCAGCCAAGGTGAACGGCAGTCTGGTGGTCAGGGCCTACACTCCAGTCTCCAGTGATGAGGACCAGGGATATGTCGACCTTGTGGTCAAGGTAATTAACATTACTGAGGTGGAGCACAAAACAACACAAACATAAGCTGGCCCATACAGTACGTTAACAGCAGATATTTTTGTGTGGGTTATTTAGCGTGTTGCAGGTATCAGCTGTCTACCACTCTTGACATCTTAGGTCGGCACCACCGTCTATTAACCCTTTTGAAAGGGTTTATACATTGTTTAAAGGCTTTACTAGTGCTAACGAGTCCTTTACTGATGCCATGGATATTGGTTGTCAGGTGGATAACTTCATAAAGTGTCATGACTTTCTCACGAGACAGTATTGTATTTCTCTCTCAAAAAATACAAAGGCAGATCAAGTGTCATGCTACAAGAGGATAAATACCAGCCACAGTTTTAAATCCACTGTGCGCTACCTGCTCAGCACCAAACAGCAGACAGACAGTTGGCGACTAGCTGGTGCACATAGTGGAGCATTTAGCAGCTAAAGATATTTCCCCATGAGTTGGCGGAGACTAATACCGAGATAAAGGGAGAGTGAGTATTGGACCTTGGCCATCTAACATGACTCCAAATAAATGCTAATGTTGCTCCTTGTCTGCACAATGTGTAAATAAGCTATTGTTTGTTAACACCTTTGCCATATCCTCTTGTTAGTAGGACAAACTATTATTAGCTATGCTAACAATGCAAAGAGGTGACTTTAAAGCCCCGCACAGGCAATGACAAGCCAACATATTAAGCTAAGATAAGAAAAGAAACTAAAATAGTTACTGTCCTTTTTGTAACTTCCCCAGGTGTACTACAAGAACTCCCACCCTTCCTTCCCAGATGGAGGGAAGATGTCTCAGTACCTGGACAACATGGCTATTGGAGATGCCATTGATTTCAGAGGACCCAATGGACTGCTGGTGTACAAGGGAAATGGTATGGTGTGTGGAGAGAACAGAAAGCAAGCTTCTGTCACCAGCAGATGTCACTGTGGTGTAAAATAAGACTGTCACAACACATACTCATGCTGAGGCTTATTCTCTCCTAATCAGGTCAGTTTGCCATCCGACCAGACAAGAAGTCGGAGCCGAAAGTTCGGAAGTTCAAGCACGTTGGGATGATCGCCGGTGGAACAGGTTCATTTACATTTCTTTAAACTCTCATCAGTCTAATGTACATTAATTATTTTACTTTATTCAGAAGAACATCACAGAGGCTCAGCAAGCTGAAATCTCTGCAGAATGAAATGTTCATCGTTATATAGATGAAGAGTTCTGCGAGTATACTGTGGCTTTTCTCTCTTATAGATTACACCCAAAGCTGTCCTGTAGTGTAGATATTTGCTTTGCAGCCTCACTGTTGACAACATAATTTTATTGAAAAATGAGAAAAGGAAACACTGTACCTCCACATAATACCCTCAGTTAGACATGAGCCATCCTCTGAGCCTAACTTCAATGTCTTTTACCATCGCAGGTATCACTCCTATGCTGCAGTTAATCCGCAGCATCACATCAGACCCCGCTGACAACATCAAGTGCTCTCTCATATTTGCCAACCAGGTCAGCTCTGTGTGCCATATTGTGTTGGGAAATCTTTCCTCGTGTGTTGTTGTTAAAGAATATTACTGTACTTAACTGGAAAGTAGTCTGAGAGATAAAATCTCTTTCACTTTGCTGCCTCTCAGACTGAGAAAGACATCCTACTGAGGGAGGAGCTGGAGGAGGTGAAGAAGAACCACCCTGACAAAGTTAAACTCTGGTTCACACTGGACAAACCTCCGCAGGGTAAGGCAGCATTTCTTCAACTATGGACCTAATAACAGGGTGCCTGGTGGACCCCCACTTAATATACGCTGTCCTGTGTGTTAAAAGTGCCCCCTGTAGCATTTTAACACCCAGAACAGGGGCTGTTGTTTTAGCAGAAACAGCTTAAGTGTCCAGAGTTTCTTATGACAGGTTGAGCAGGCCAGGGAGTGAAAACTGTAGTATTAATTAATTAATATTACCTCTGACCAAAAGAGAGGTTGGATGTGGACCTAATTTTGAAAAACCTTGGCACAGTAATGCATCAAGATGCAAAAAAACCCCTAAATTTTTAAGCTGCACTAATATATATAATAATATATTTCGATTAACAATTGATCAAATGACAATGTGTAATGTGAAGTGTGTCACATGTAGTGATGAACCCACAGAGAATTATCTCCCAACACTACAGTTCTCCTCAGCTGTGCAGAGATTTTTAAATATGTTTCAGTCAATTGTTTTGGTTAAAAGGCAGCGACTTTACTGTTTTGGTTCTGTCTCACCGCTCATCAATCTCATTTCCCGCAGGCAGCTTTTTTTCTGCACAGACATTCAAATAAATCCACTGTACCTGCTCAGCAGCAAACAGCAGGCAGGCAAAGTTAGCAAGTAGCTGGTGGACATAGTGCAGCATTTAGCAGATAAAGAGCCAGATATTTTCTCATTGTTGCAAATGTTGCTGTGTATCTGCTGGATGTCTTAATAAGCTATATATAGTTAATAGCTTTAAGGACATTTTATGTCTAACTTAGCTTGTTGTGGAGTTCTGCCCCCAAGTGGTCAAAAAGAAGAAGAAAAAAACCCATTAATTTAGCTTTAAAAGGACTTTGTTTTAGATTCAGTCTTCATGACTAATTAAGAAGGGGAAAATCTACTAATGGGGTTGATTAAATCTACTTTAGAGTTCCAGTATAGCGAAAACAGAACTAGATAAGCAGTGCCACATACCGAACATTATACCTTACACCTACATCACACAGTGAAGCACTACTTTATGTGGAATTTATGGAAATACTATATATAACTATGACAAATTTTATCATGTCTGCATAAAGGACATACTGTAGCGTGCCAGGCTATAAGAAGCTGAATAAATCAGCCTCAAAGCCTGGTCCTTTGGTTTCACTGCTGAATATTCAGAGTGGGAAACCAAACCAAACAAACCCCTGCAGGCAGAGGAGGGAGATTGTTTCAACAAGGTGTTACAGTAGTTTAGCAAAACGCTCATGTCTTCCTTTGCATAATCCTTAAAGCGAGCAGAGATTAATGAGCGTAATATTGTTACATAATCTCTCTTGTGACAGCCTCGAACACTGCTCATATTCTGTCTTGTCTGTCATTAGTTCCACACAGAATAGAAACACATCGGTCCTTGATCATTATTCATTAGAAGAGGTGTATTTGCTCTTCTTTAGCAATGCCATTGTTTGGTTGCCTTGGAGGGAGAGATGACTATCTCTGGATGAAAGCACAAATTGCACAAACCTCTCCATGGTTCTTAATTTCTTTATTGATTTAATTTAATTTTTTCTTTGAATGTCCCATCTCTTCTTCTGTGAGGAAAAAGAGAGGTTCTTTAACCTTTGGGCATCTCTCTGCTCAGGCACAAAGGAAAGATAGATTAAAAGTGATAGTGAAAAGGGGGAATCAAAGACAGGCTTCTCTGGTGACTAAGCCATTGATGTAGCAGTTTTGTTGCTTCCGCTGCTGCTGTTGGTTAAATCCTGCCACATTATATCAGCACACAGGCAGGATGGAAACCCTTTTACATTTTTGGCTGTAAATATGGCAAACAACTGCGTGAAGACGTGAACTCTACTTCATGGCTTTAGAAAAGATACAATATTGAGCTGCTAATTGTGACAAATCTGTCTTTCTCTCTCCTGTTTTACCCTCAAGATTGGAGCTACAGTTCAGGGTTCGTGACGTATGACATGATCAAGGACCACCTCCCTGCTCCGTCTCCTGATGTCCTTGTTGTCCTGTGCGGTCCTCCACCGATGATCCAATACGCCTGTCTGCCAAACCTGGACAAGCTGGGGCACAGAACAGAAAACATTTTTGCCTATTAGTTTAAAGATACTAACTAACACTGGTATAGTCTCTGTAATCATTCAGTCACTACCAACAGTAACCGTATCAACACTGTTGATGGTCTAATACTATCCAGAATCACAAGCAGGTGTACTGTGTATACCTTTATGCTTTTCATTTAAGCATGTGTGATTTTTGATGTCAGTGACGGTAAAACAACTACAGTACAAACCTGTATCAAAACAATTGTCATCAATATTACCCCGTAACATTGCAATGACAATTTCTATGGACTTTTATATACAGTATATCATCAGACCTCCTATCTGTGATTACCATTTGTACAACACAACAGTCACCTTAAAAGTTAATCACTTTTTTAGGCCAATATGTAATTTTTGAAATAAAGATGTCAAAACAACTAATGTATTACAGTTCTACAGTTTGTCCAGAGGTCCTGTCAATTTACTTGTGCAAAACAGCAAAATGTTCTGACTGTTCTATAACCTATTGTAAACCCAAATATAAGAACTGTATCTAACATGAACTTAATAGTATACACACGTTTTTCACACAATGTTTAACATTCTTTTTAATTTACTGTATGGAAAGTTATTTCATCTAGGACCATTACATCTGAACAAACTACAGTACTACATAGCAGCCCAAGATTAAAAACGTATAGGTAGTACATAATTCTTGCTAATTTACATACAAACATTTACTAAATAATTTTGTTATCCCTGTTAAATTGCCATGGAAGACCAATGACACCAAGGGAAAATTATTTTATAAATATTATTTGTAGTATTTTGCCAGGCATGTCAGGAGTAAATAGACCATGAGTGGTGTTTTAAGGTCTGTGGTGGGGCGTCACAATCCATATCCAACAGTACCGACAACCCTTGAAGGCATCACCGGATAATGGGCGTGTTTCTCTTCGCCAACATGTCGGCTTAGGAGTTTCTATCAAAACTTTACAGTCAATTTGTAGGAAGTTTAGACGTCTAGCAGTTAGCTGTTGGAGCAATATGGTGTGCAAGCGTGGCCTAGACGCAGTTAAGCCTTTTCAGACAGGTTTATTTTGTAGGTTTATAGCCCTAGTGTTTTTTCTCAGCATAAACTTCACGGTGTCTGCCTGTGAATGGATCGCTCCAGAGAGATGTCTCATCTGGGGTCCAGGGCTGAATCCCGACGTAGTTTTACCAGTCCGCTACTTCTTTATTCAGGCGGTCAATTCAAAGGGAGAAAACCTGACTTTATCGCCAGGTAATCTGACCACAAACACGGTATGCGCTACAAGTGTCATTGTGTTAAACATACCGTCAGTGAAACACCAGAGCGGCTGCTGACAAGTAGCTAACGTTAGCTCATTTCCCGGCGTTGTGCCGAAGAATTTCTGCAGAGAATAGCTTGCACCTCGCCGGTGCTTTTACTGCTGCTTTTACTTCGTGTAATAAATTATTAACGACTCTAAACGTTCATATAATATATACGTAGAATAATTTATCGCCATTGATGAACCCCACAACAAATATTATCGCGTTTAACAGCAGGTTTTGGAGGTGCATGCAAAACTCTGCATAACACCTGTTGTTGGGTGCATCATATTTTTTAAGCTAACGGTTTCCCTAAACTCATCAGATTTTAATATAGCTACATTCAACAGTGGTTTGTTCGTGTTACTGTCGACGAGACGTGAGTATTAAATACACAATAGTTTAATAACGTTACTCATAATGTCTCACTTCAAAACAGTGAACAGAGTATTCATCCAAAAAAGTCTTTGGTCAGCCAACAGGGTCATGGATGAGGGCCAGGCAGGTGACTGAAGCCCTGCAGCGAGATGAAATCAATTCATACATGTCAGTGAGATGTTCTTTACATGATGTTTAGGGGGAGACACATTTAGAGTCAAGATGAGTCCGCTGGACAAGGGGGAGCACATCCGTATCCACGTCCCCCCACCTCTGGACAGAGGAGACGGGTCCTTCCTGGTGAGGTACCGGCTCTACGGGACTGTGCTGAAGGGCCTGAAGGTTGAAGTCCTCCACCAAGATGCTGCTGTTGCCAAGTCAGCCTACACCATCCAAGGTTTGTCATGCATTCATAAACACAGGTTCACTAGCAAAGTTATTTTTATTCAAATATCCTAAAATCACTTACAGCATACAACACTCTGTACTTTGACCCTAGATACGGATAAGAATAATTTCTCCCAAAATGCTTTTTAACAGGGAAGAAATCTCAGGAAGGATCCCTCTTTCATGGCGGACAGACATGCACCACACACTAAAGGGCTGTGGTGCAAATGAATCCCCACCCTGCACCACCAGAACATGTGCTGGTCTTTAGAATGAAGCCTCGTTGAGCCTCTAATATTGTGTTATTTAACCATCATTATCAGGGGAGGCCAATCTGCTATCGTGCTTCACTTCACATCACAGTCTCTCCTTGATAAAGCACACCAGATGCTTTGAACCATGTGGTAATATTGCGCAACGTGCGTCTGTCCAGCCTCAGATATTTTCTTTTTAATGCCCAGGTCCAGTCTATCATGAATACTGCGACTGTCCACAACGCAATGCTTCCGCCTGGCAGAGCGTCATGCAGTGTCCTGCTGAGGAGCCTCAGATTCTGGCGGACTTTAAATCTTTTCCAACGGTCGACCTGCAGCGTCTCAGACAGGAAGTGCCTGACCGATTCACCAACAGAGGAGGTCTCATTCACTACGCCATCATCAACAACCAGCTGTACCGCCGCACTCTGGGGAAATACACCGACTTCAAGATGTTCTCTGATGAAATGCTGCTCTCTCTTACAAGAAAGGTAAGGTTGTATGTATGTTCTAGGGACGTTAAAGAATCAAAATGTTGCTGCATGTTTTTACTACAGGTAGTATCTCAGTATTACTGCAAAGAGACTGTGTGGCATTTTATGATTGCTGATTTGCTGTTGAAGGTGACTGTGCCTGATGTGGAGTTTTACATCAATGTTGGCGACTGGCCGTTAGAGACGAGGAAGGCCGATGCTGTGCCAGTCTTTTCATGGTGTGGCTCTACAGACACGCGGGACATTGTCCTCCCCACTTACGAGGTCACACACTCCACTCTGGAGACCATGAGAGGTGTCACCAATGACCTGCTGTCTGTCCAGGGAAACACAGGTAACCCACACACTCACTCCTAAACCGCTGTGAGGCCTTCTGTAGCTGAGAAGTGAAGAAGCTCACACATTGAATGTATGCGTCTGTCACCCGTCAGTTAATGGTGACAAAGTTCATACATTTGTCCCTGTGCTACCTTGATAAAGGTAATCTGTACTGTTCTAAATCCAGTTCACTGTGACTGACAAGTTAGGAGTTCTGAGTGTGCCTGGGGGTTTATGGGCTCTTCCAGTTCAGAAACACTAATCTACATGCCAGTAGTGGTCCAAAGTTGAACTGTATATTTGGCTTCAGTTATGTGGCTGTTTTTGCCTGAGATCCCAAATGTCAGGATTCGGTTGTATCATCTCTTCAAATATATCTGGCAGAACTGAGAAAATAGAGCTCAGATTGAATGGACTTTTCGCTCACATTTTAAGCGTCCACCAGTGGGCGCCACATGGTTCAGTATTGGGTCCTCTTGGTTTCACAGTATACATAAATAATCACGTGGAGAGTCGTATGCAGTAACCCCTTCATAGGGACGATACAAAGACCTATTGTTGTGGAACTACAACATAAGAGGTTTTTATTAATCTGTAATTTGCTTTTCAGTGATGTACTTCTCCATCCAAGACGGGCAAAACTTGATCCTACTCAATCAATGTCTAGTGAAATGGTTCGGATGCTTCATGCTGGATAAATGATTTTCTTTCCAGGGTCATGTTGGTCTTTTAAAGAAACTAGCTTCAACTAAGACAGAAAGTGGGTTTTTATTTTAGAACAGGTG
Source organism: Micropterus dolomieu (assembly GCF_021292245.1). Taxonomy (NCBI): domain Eukaryota; kingdom Metazoa; phylum Chordata; class Actinopteri; order Centrarchiformes; family Centrarchidae; genus Micropterus; species Micropterus dolomieu. The sequence continues at coordinate 14,835,984 of NC_060154.1, read as the reverse complement.
CTGTTTCACATTTGATAATATTACAGTGGAGCCTTAAAATGTACCAACGCTTTTGTGGACAATTTAGGGGGACAAATAGTTAAGTACACTCTTTATAACTGTATAATTTTAATTATTTGTAAAGACAGTGCTTTTTGAAGTGTGTTTGTTACCTTTTATCAATACAATTTTGACCAGAATTTAAGAAGAATCTAACGTGATTTAAAAAAAGGTCAAATTAATAAATCAATAATTCTTACGATGCTCTTTGTACTGTTTAATAATTGGGAAATATATCAATGGACACACATTTCTTTCTGCTTGCAGTCCATTTTATCAACTGGCAGTTGATACATTTGAATTAACTGAGTCAGGACATGTAGCCGCCCTCACCCCAGCCTCAATGCATCCTTATAGTACAAGTTAAACCCTGACAAATAATGAGTAGCTTTTATGGAAGTACACACTAGTTATTTTATTCATCCAGAATCTTTATATGTCTAATTATAAACAAAAGTTCTGTCACTTGGAGCTTTGTTTGGGGTAATATTTGGACCACTTTCTTCCAGGGCCTCCATGGATGAACAAAACAGATCGAGCGTTTTTCCGCGGCCGGGACAGTCGAGAGGAGCGTCTTCACCTGGTCTCTCTGTCCAAGGAAAACCCCGAGCTGCTGGACGCGGGCATCACGGGATGGTTCTTCTTCAGAGACCGGGAGAAACACGTAGGCAAAGCACCGCTTGTTGGATTCTTTGACTTCTTCAAGGTGAGGAAAAGTGAATAAATTTTTTGTAGATTTAGACTTTTTGTCTCTCTGTTTTGGATGTGATTTCTCCTTTTGTGGTCACAAGTAACCTTAGCTAAAAACAATTCAATAAATATAAATGCTATACAAATATGACAAATATAAATCCTATCCTTATCCTCCCATATAGAAATTATGGATATAATATTTTGCCTCTTTTAGTACAAGTACCAGGTGAACGTGGATGGGACGGTGGCAGCGTATCGGTTTCCTTACCTGATGCTCGGGAACAGTCTGGTTCTGAAGCAGGACTCGCAGTATTATGAATATTTCTACAGCCATCTTAAAGCAGGCACTCACTACGTTCCTGTGAAGAGAAACCTGTCTGACCTTTTGGAGAAAATCAAATGGGCCAAAGAGAATGACCCTGAAGCACATGAGATTGCCAGAGCGGGCCAGACAGCGGCCAGAGAGCTGCTGCAGCCCAGCAGACTGTACTGTTACTACTACAGAGTGCTGCACATGTACTCAGAGCGGCAGACGGGACAGCCAACACGGCATGCGGACATGGAGCTGGTGCCTCAGCCGGACGACCACACCGCTGTGTGTGCATGTCAGCGTAAAAGCCACAAAGAAGAAACCAACATGAAGGATGAACTATGATGGAATCTGTCTATAACATATAGTTACTGTCATTTCTTTCTCTGAAACATTCCTGACATATGCAGAGTGAAGATAATGTTCCTGACGCTCACAAGAATGGATTTTGAAGTTTACAGTAAAGCAGTACAATTGTAATTGTTGCTTTTATTTTGGACCGTAAAGATCGTTTGAGGAAGAATTTACAATAAAAACTGTGTCCTCTATCATTTAAAGATGAGGCTGCAGAACATTTCCTTCAAAATATAATGCCACTCTTAGTTTTTAATATGGTGTGTTGTCTTGTTTTTTGTACCTTTTTGTAAAGCTGTGGTTAGAAGAAGAAGAAACTGAGGATATAATTACTGTTTTGTTAAACATGCCTTTGCTTTGGATATTTGTATGCAGTGTTATCTGAAAATAAATCTTAATCTTAAATATTTCACCATGTGGTGTCATACAACTGCACTATGAGAAGGAATTCAGACATGTCTGTACAGTTGACTAGTTTCTGGTGCCTCCACTGCGTCACTTCCATTGCAGTTAGCAGGTGAGTCCTCAGATAGCAGGAAGCGTTATCTTTGTTGGTTATTTTGACATCTATGTTGTAGAACCCCAAATATTTCCACTCACTACTTCTCAGATCTTTGGTGTTGTGATACTCTGATCAGCATGGCTTTGCTCCATTTTTGTTTATGAGCATAGTTTACTGAGGTCAGGGCATGCAGTAGATCAAGCTCATAGTGAGTTTAAAGAGTGCCCTCTGCTGGACCACAAGGTAAAGTAGTCGTGGTTGTCTGTTGCACCTTCAGACTGTAGACTTTGAATTCAAACAGGTTATTGCAGTTTGAATGTTACACCCCCCCCCCCCCCCCCCCCCCCCCCCC
>NC_060154.1:14714872-14833714 GCF_021292245.1 Micropterus dolomieu | reverse complement strand
GAAGTTTCCCCCCCCCCCCCCCCCCCCCAATTTCTAGTGAAAATGGCAGCCCTACACTGTAAGTAGAGTTAATACTGTGGGGTCAAACAGTTAGATATCACCACAAGAAATGATTCTGTTCCATTATTTATCAAAGCATTTTTTAATCAGTTTGTATACTAAAGCAGTAGACTGAGTGTACAGCCATGCTAGCAGCTCTATGAAGCTGTGCTTTCAGATAAGTGCTAACATTAGCATGCTCACAGTGATACATACAAACAACATACAAAAGTTATCGTTTACCATCTTCATCTTAGCGCATCAGCATGCTAACATTTGTTAATTAGCACAAAACCAAGTACAGCTGAGGCTGATGGGGATGTCATTACTTGTGCAGGTATTTGAAAACTTTGCAGAGGCGCAAGAAGAAAGGACACGGGCTCACCAAAGGTGTATGTAATGAAATGAATGATGGCTGAATTCCATTTAGCGGCTTTAGTTTCCTGTTGATATTGCATGGGCTCACTGTCACACTGGAGGGGTACAGCCTGGACAGGTCCTTCACAGGGCACTCTGCTGTGAACCTTGCCCTCTAAAACTTGAGCACCATGTAATGTTATTTTAGAAAGGGACTAACTGAAATGGTATGATTCAGCTGTGCCGTATGTTTCCTCGTGTTTGTAAATGACGTGTTAGAATGAGGTTCTAATTTAAGCTGTTAGGAAACAGCACTCTAAGTAAACAGCAGAAAGTATACAGACACACCTGTAGGATTCACCATCAACACCTGGAATAGGTTGAAAATAACCAAAATTTTCTCTCAAAAGGCTCTACTTTAACAAACTCAACATTTTAGTAAGTATGGAGCTTGTTTCTGAAGAGATACATCAATACCCTCCACATCTCTATCACAAAGTTTACCACACTGTGTCACTGTATTGTGTTGTTGGCCATTAAATATTACATTAGTCCCTTTGGTTCAGCTGAATTTAATCATGAGGGTGAGAGGTTCTCCCTCTTTCTTGGTGACAATGGCCTGCATCATTCCTGTAGGTGTATGGAGATACCTCGAGCCTTTGAAGAAGTTCTCAATAAAAGCTCTGTCAATCTTGCACTTCCCGATGGCCGCCTCAAAGTTGTTGCTGAGCACGCCGTAGATATTCCCCCTGTCGTTTTTCTTCCCCAAGAACAAGAAGAGGGCGTAGCAGTCCTTGCCGATGGAGGTGGAGAAGTCGACCACCCTCTCGTACATGGTCTTGTTGCTGGACTCCTTCTGGGCCATCTGGATGGTCTCACTGCAAGCCTCTGGGGGGACGTCCTCCCTGTCGGGCAGGTGTAGGACCTGCACGACGATCTGGATCCGAGGGTTCTTGGTGGGCTTCTCCAACACGGCCCAGACCCAGTCAGCGCCCAAGAGGATGCGCTGCTCGGGCGTCATGGCTGTGCAGTTGAAGGTGTCTGTCATGTTAAGGCTGATGCTCTGAGAGATGTAGGTCATCAGGAAGATCTGTTGGCGGACAAGATGTTTTAAAGACCACTTAATGTTCAATGTTTTGAAGCTCTAAAGAGGTGCTGTTTTCAGTTCTTTGGAAGTATAAAGTTACCTACCTGAGTGAGCACCTTAGGGCTTGGATGGAACTTGTTTTCCGGGTCCTTGAAGAGGAGGTACTCTTGAGTTCTGGACGAGGCGGCAGAGATGCAGTCGCTGAATAGAGGTATGAAATCGTTGGGTTTGGCGGTGGGAGGCCTCCTCAGTGTGGAGAAGATGCTCGGCTGAGGGGAGTTGTACCGATCGTAGGATGGACTGGTGGGGGAGCCACGCTTGAAAGAGGAGAGGAAGTTGTAGTTCTGGAAGGGGTTAAAAGTGGGTTTGCTGATGGTCTCTCCCATGGTGGACTGATGATGGAGGGTGGGAGATCAGAGAGTGGTCTCCCTGATACACTGGAAAGATACAGATTAGAACATAGACTGTAATCTGAAATGAACATATGGTTAGTAAAAGTTGAGTCTAGTATTTTGATAGTTGTGTTCTTGGAGTACAAAAGAAAACCACCATCTGTAGTAATGTTGCCCCACCATATGGAACCACTGCTATGGTCCTGTTTTTCACTTCAAGGTGAAAAAATTACTTTTCCATGCTCTACTATGCGTACAATAAAAATAAGATATCTATCAAAAAGATTTATAAATGATTCCAGATACTCACCAGGATGGGTCTAGGAGTTTCTGTAGTTCCAAGTCCACTAGCTGCCCTCCGCTCCAGTCCTCTGCCCTGCTGAGATACACAGTGTCTATGTGTGTGTGTGTGTGTGTGTGTGTATGGTGGTGTACGTGAAGCTCAGTGTTCAGTCTCTTGTCATGTGCAAAACTTTCAGTAGAATAAAGAGGATTTTCTATCCCCAGGTTTCCTGTCGACAGTGTTAGCATGGGTGTGGTGTTTGAAACTTGTTAAATTTTAGGTAAGTCAACAAAGGACTAGTCTTACCAGTTAAGTGGTGGCAGCAACAGCAGCTTGAGGACTGGGTTAAGCCTGAAGGGTTTGATCAGTAAACAGAACACTCAACTGTCTGCCTTCAGAAGGCATTGCAAATTAGGACATGTAGGTCAGATCAGGAGTTTTTAGTTTGATTCTCTGTTGTAATTTCACTTTAGAGGAAGAGAGGAGTTTGACTTGAAATTTATAAAGAGTGTGGTTTACTGTGTATGTGCAGGTAAGCGCATATACTGTATATTCTTACTTTAGCCTGAGGTTACTTGCCAAATCCCTTAACATTAGCGGTTTACCACTCAGAAGACCCAGTCTGTCATGGTGCTTTTATTTCGTCAACATAACAATGCACTGCCCTACAGTATCATTACGCTGCTCTTTTGTGCAGTCATATTGACACTCTTTGTAAAAGTAGGTTTTAATTTTTACTTCTGCTGGTACTGATCAGTGCTAAAGAATATACGGTACAATAGGGGAGAACAGGGTCAAATGAACCATCATTTGTGCTGATACCAGACAAAAAATTATGTTTGTCTGGTACAGACAGTTTTTATGTTAAAATTGTTGAACGTTCATGGAAACCCACATGACTTATTTTGTGAAGTTTACAAATTACAATTATGATACATTGGCTGATGTTCATTCAACACATACATAAATACATCAGCCATAACATTATGAGCACAAGCCTAATAATGTGTGGGTCACCGCTTTTCCATGAAAGGATGTACATGTTGTCTGCAACAATGCTGAGGTAGGTGGTACGTGTCAGAGTAACATCCATATAAATGGCAGTAGAACGTTGCCTAACGTGTCACACTGTCTCCTCCGGCTTTTCTTCTTTCCATAGTGCATATTGGTGCCACGTGTTCCCTAGCTAAGCCACGCACACTCACCCGGCCATCCACGTGATGTAAAAGAAAACGTGATTCATCAGACCAGGCCACCTATTTCCATTGGTCAGTGGTCCAGTTCTGATGCCCACGTGTCCATTGTAGGGGCTTGCACTTGCCCATTTTTCCTGCTTCTAACACATCAGCTCTGAGGACAAAATGTTCACTTGCTGCCTAACAGATCCCACCCAACTGACATGTGCCACGGAAACAACACAATCAATGTTATTCACGTCGCCTGTCAGTAGTCATAATGTTATGGCTGATCCACTCACTGGCCACTTTATTAAGTACACCTTGCTAGTACATTCTCCTCGTCTCACGTCTGGCACGAACAACCATGCCACATTCAAAGTCACTTATATCCCCTTTCTTCCCCATTCTGATGCTCGGTTTGAACTTCAGCAAGTTGTCTTGTGTTAACAAGCAATTGAACAGGTGTACCTAATCAAGTGGCCGGTGAGTGTACGTATCTTTGATATGTACTCCTTAAAGCAGCATTAATTCATGTTTCTGGGGGCAGCTGAACATTGACTTGTTAACACATCTGGGTCCAGCATTAGCATTCATTTGGAGTAGCATTTCTTTTCACCTGATGAATGTCCAATTGAAGAAAGTCCGTTATTGACTCTCCTTTTAGCTCTGTCTGGCTCTTTAGGTGCTAAATGTGCCACTATGTTCACCAGCTATCAGTATCTAACTTTGTCAGTCTGCCATTTGGTACAATCCAGCTAGCGTACAGTCAGAGCTTTTTCATGACAACCAGCTAGCCTGCTGTGGCTGTAAAACCAAAACAATGGAACTAAAAGGTGCTACAGTGCCTACAGAAAATCATCATACCCCTTTAAAATATTCACTTTTTTTGTCTTTCAGCTTGAAATCAAAACCTATTAAAAAAACATATATATATATATTTTTTTCAGCTTTATTTACATATTCTGCACATTCAAATGACGTAACAAGGCAACAGTCCTGAAACCTAATAAGAAATGAAAACCAGAATAACAGAGTTGAAAAAGTGAGTCAATACTTCTTAATGGCAGCTTTTGCTTTAATTACAAAAAGCAAAAAGTGTACAGGGTATGATGAGCTTCTGTAGGCACTGTAAAAAGCTCAAAGGTAGCTGCAGTCGGGTGATAATTCTCTGTTGGCTCGTCACTGCACCGACCACTTCCACATTACACACATTCATTTGATACACTTTTAAAATAAAAATAGTGATTAGTACTTTATTTATTTAGAATTGTGACTAAGATATCTACTAAGTGGAACATTTCAGAGTTTAAAATAAACTCGTCAGTGCTTTTTGGTGGACAAACTATGTAATGGTGACACTGTTTTAAATTACCTAAAATATATCTGGTATTTTCTGGACTGCATTTTCTTTGTACTTATAAAGGGGAATACACACCAATACCAATGTCCACTATCTGTGCTAAGCTAATACTGGCTGATAATATCTATACGATGTATTGGTTGGGCTCTAATGGAAGTACATTTCCAGCCATCATTTCCACTTTCTCATGCTGCTACAGCTCCTTTCGTTCACACATTTCATACATCACCATACCTGACCAATTAACTTTAGGTCTCATATTTTATGCACCGAATAGTTATTGGATGCTAAACTTTAACTACATTATCACTGATTTTATCTTTCAAACTGATCTGTAGACTGGCAGAGGAGCTGTCATCACAGCTGCTGTCATTTCACCACCACCAGTGCCAGTGCTCCAGACCAAATCTGTCCTATCCCTGATATATCCTGCATTTAATGAAGACACTTTAATGGAGTCTAATAGACCAAACAAACTAGAAATAATGTTCAACTGAATCTTTCCCCACTGAAATAATGTAACTTATTTTAACAAAGTAACATGGATTAAATCTGTTTTTGTCCCATTCAGCCTTTTCACACACTGTCTCCTCTGAGAAGATCTAACAGTTCTAACAAAATAACTGGTTTTTACATATGCTGGTAATGTCTTTTAATTTCAAAATGAAAACATTTGTCATTGTGTACGTGTTGTGTGTGTTTCCTTGCCATCGATCCATCCATTTTCAATGTGACCCTTTTTTCTGGCTACTTTTTCCAAGCGGTTGAACCTTCATTTGTTACATATGTGCTACAGTCTTTCATCGCAGATTCCATGAAAGGAAATGATACGCATATCATATGACTGCCATGAAACAAGGGATAGCTTCTATACAGTACACAGCGGTCAGTATGATCGTTAGAGAGCAAGGGAGTCAGTGAAACAAAATGCCCCAAATGGCTAATGAGTAACAGTTCATTATTGTAGAAATTCTGATAAAGAAATTTGTAAATGACGAGTGATGATTGTTTTCCACATTGTGTAAGTCCACTGGTGTTCCTTGGCCCACCGTATCTACAGTGTGACTGCAGAGTGACTCTAGGTGTTACATGAGGTATCAGCGGCTAGTAGAAGTACATGTAACAGCTCCACACTGCAGTGTTAGGCCGGGGCTTGAGGTACAGTACAGGTGTCAGATTGGTTGCGACAGGTCTCTGTGGTTGATTGCATTAGTGAGCCAACGGCGTCGGGTCATTGTCCTTCAAACGAGTGCCGTCTGAGACTGCCTCAGCTCCTTCCGCAGCTCATCTTGGCTGAGCAGGAACTGGAAGCAAAGCATCATGGGAGTGGTAATGGGTTAGAGAGCTTGGGAGCTGGTGTTTGCCACTGAACTGGGATCAGTTACCACATTTCGTTTTAGTATATATGAAGATATTGTAAACGAATGAAGAGGTCTTTTGCGTCATATTGCTTTGTGGTACAAAACAGAATAAACTGAGCAAGTTGTATTTCAAGAGTAAACTTTGACTGAGGCAACATGAGGTTTATGACAAGGATTTATTGTGGTTTAATTTGGACAGCACCATTAGGAAAGAGTGTCAACAAAGGCCTCATTTGGTATTGGAAATCATTCCAGGGATGTATGAGGAGAACGTATCCCAAGTCAGAGCACCACCAGCTTCATTGCAGAGTTAAGCAATATTAGGCCTTTTTCACAGCAGATTTTCTGACTTATACCAGGAAAACACAGGTGGAACTAATTAAATATGCAGTAGCACAGTTAGGTCCACCTCAACCAATCAAAATGCTGCTTAGACATTAACACATAAAAAATTATCCGCTAATGTATTATATTATAACATTAGCAACAGAAAAGGGCCGTTCTGTAAATTGAGTACTTAATTTTTTTCATTTTAGTAAAATATTTTTATATTAAGCAATAATATAGAGGAATATTTCTACATTTTGGGAAATACGCTTAATCACTTTCTTCCTGAGAAACAGACGAGGACATCAATACCACTCTCATATCGGTATGCTAAATATGTAACAGGAACTTGCAGCCAGTTAGCTTAGCATAAAGACTGGAAACAGGGGAAAACATGCAGACAGCCTGTCTCTGCCCAAAGCTAATAAACCAACAGGTAGATACTCTAGAATGGCCAAGAAATTTGCCCGGGACTTAACTTCCTGTTAAATGCCAAATTGTCATTTTAACACTTAGGTTTTTGTATGGATCAAACAAACTTAGATTTAACATGTTAATTAGTGAGCTTTAGATAGATTTCTTTTCACTTTTAGACAGAGCCAGGCTAGCTGTTTACACCCGTTTGAAGTCTTTATGCTAAGCTAAGCTAACGGCTACACCTACATATTTTCATTTTAGTCTTCTTTTCTAACGCTTCTTACCAAACCTACACAGAATGCAGCCATTGTTAAGGTTATAATTTAACCTGTTGTGCTATGACATCTCTGCTGTGAAAATGCCTGCTTTTCATTATCAGTCAGTTTGATTAATGTAGGCCTGTGGCCTTTTTAGGATCACGGGAAGCTAAAATGTTTTAATTGTTTCTGAAATAATAAATGAATGGTTTAATTCACAATATTGTAAGCTAAAAATTATTTTATCCTTATGGGTTCCTTCACTTTGAAATGAATCTCTAAGGGTAATATTTTTTCTCTAAGATCTCAAGGCTCAACTGGTTCACTGGAGATGTTGTTTTAGATAGCTATCAAGAAGTAGTTTCACATGTTTGTTATCCAAAGTGTTAGGGTTCAATGATGACTTCAGCAAACAGAAAAGGAGCAAAAGAACCAAGGCTGGCATCTGCCAGATACAACAAGTAATAATGTACCAGTGAGCAGGTTTCACTCTAGAAGTCATTCTATTACTTTCTTATTTCCAACAGATCTGTGGTGTTTTAATGTTGTTCCTCCCTCCAGAGTTTTCCGTCTGAGTGACTCAAACTTCTGTTAGAACCAATGAGCAGCAGTTACTCGGTAAGTGAATCAGCTGCGCAAGTCATTACCAGCAGCTTGTGTGTGTTGGTGCTTACTGTGAGGTTGTTGATGCTTTCAGAAAGAGCTTCTATTTGCAACATGGTACCCTCTGTGATCGCCATCTGCAACACACACACACACGACACACACAGGGCCTCATGAACCCATTACAAGTCACGATTACAGACTTACTTTCAGTGAAACAATGACTTTCCTAGGCGTTAGTATTAATCACATTAATTAATCATATTGGCATTCATGTAAGTATGCAGAAGTGTACTATACATTACTGACTGGAGCAATGAGGACTGTACCTGCAGCTGCATGCTGAGCTCAAACATGCACTTCCAATGTCATTTTAAACAGTGTTACCATGGTAATGGTCAGCAGACACCTTGGCTCAGATAGGTCCGCAGAGAGGGGAAGCTGGTGTCATAAACAGCCATGATGGTGAGGGTGATGATGATGATGATGAAAGCAGGTTAGCGGTTGATGCAGGTTACTCAGGCATGCCATCCACTGTGGCTCCACATAGAGCATAGTCCATTACTTTCTGTCAGTTGTCTCAAAGTTTAAAAATCATTTTATACCACATCTGTTTTTCTTTATCTTGATGATGAGGGGTAATTTAATAAGAAAAATACAGTAGAAAATATATACCCCTTATATGTTCATCCAAAATATGTGTTCTTTTACTTCTGACTTTTGTGTAGAAAGAAGGAATCAACTTTACACACGTATGATTTTGTTTATTAAATGATTTGATAAATCTTTTTACATTTACATGACCACATGTAAGCTTCATTTAGTGGAGCAGGATTTTCTTTACTATAAAAATACTATTACAGCAAATATGAAAATAACAGTACAAAAATCACCACCTCAGGTTCAAATGAAACATGCTATTTATCATTTCCTCTGCAATGACATAAATATTAAATAAAATCCACTCCATATTATTATGCAAATATTGCACAAGTTCATCTCAACCATGTGACAGAACTGTATTAAAGAAATCAAAGTTGTAAATGATGCGATGACCGACTCACCCAAAAAAATCATCTAATAGTGGTGCACAAATGTTAGACTGTACAAATGTTAGACTGTACAAATGACATCCAAATATACAGCATGGATTAAAGGAAGTAATTGGAGTCCAGAGAGTTGATGTGTTCTCTCATGATGAGTTAGATCATGGCACAGGTTTGAGGCTGAAGTCGGGTTAGTGAGGCATCTGGAAATTAAATCAAAATACTTCAAGTGTGTTGATTCATCGTCTCAGTACACCCTTCGTGACAAGCAACTGTGACTGTAAAACAGTCAGGCAGGTTCATGTGGACGCCTCTGAATCTGTTCACACGTAAGGCACGGGGTCGGGCTGATGGGCGGGGATTAGAGGAGCAGGGAGGGAATGGGCTGAGGTATTATGGGCCGCAAGCAAAGGAAGCAAAGTAGTAGAAGCAGTGGCAGCTGATTGGCTGATGGAAAGTGTGACAACACGGTATCGCCATATTGTTGTCACATTTGTGGTCATGGGAATGGATCAGCTTTTCAGCTCGTCTTCGAGGCCCACCTGGTCCCTGGGCCGGTCTGGCTCTCGGTCCAAGATGGGGCTCAGGCCTCTGAAGCCGGCGTAGGGCCGCACCTGTACCCCGTTCACTGCAGACTGTCCTGACTGAGGCGAGGACGACTCGATTGGACAGACGTAGTCCGTGGATTCATCCGGCCGCTTCTTTCTGAGGTGAGTCAAGTTAGAGAAGCCCAACTTCTTCGGCTGCAGTGAACAGAAATGACAAAGGGATATGACTGTCTGATGTTAGATGACTATTCTGAATCTCAGGCGGCAGCACTGAAAATTTACAGAATTACGCCGTGATTCACATATGATCACTTAATAATAATTCAGTCAGTTCTATCACTTATAAAAACAGTGAAGGCATCATATTGATGAAATGTGGGAACAGGAGTCCAAGAGCATCAAGCAGTCAGGCTGTAAACAAATCAACATGTTAGCCAGGTTATTTGAACCGAACACCCAAACAGGGTGCACCTCAAATGTCGCTAAAAAGACAAATACTGCAGATTAAGTTACTTGCAGGTGAAAGGGGGTCTTTTGTTCTGTGTCTTGTAAACATCACATCTGTATGCAGTGTTTTCTTATATCCATACTTTGTGTTGCATTCAGCGCATGTGAGTAATGAGTGATACCAGGCAACAACAGACAGCAGCTTATAGAAATGTGTCCTCTAAGCTTGCTCTTGCTGACTAAAGCCACTGTGATATTATCACAAAGCACTATAGGATAACACTTGGTAGCTGGGTGGCCCTCTGGGAGGAAATCCACACACACAAATAAATGGGTTTTTTTTTTTTTTTTTTTTTTTTTAGATCTACAGTCTATTTAGCATTCCAGGTTATATTTGTGCACAAACCCATCCTCATAAATATTTAGTGCTCACGGAGTGGCATAAGAAATTTAAAAATTAAGCATCCAAGGTCATAAATGGGTCACCAGTAAGTGTGCATTCTGTTTTCGGGTGGATTATGCTTTCATTTTTCTTCAGCAGAGCACAGAGGGACTTAGAGCGGAGGCTGGGTCTTAAAGCTGGGAGGAGGAGCAGAGCAGTCCCGGGTTTACTCTGCACTCACATTCTTAAACACACTGAAGGGTTTAGAGCTTAAACTGAGCTGACGCACCAAGGTTTCACCTCAAATTGAGGTGCTTTCCCTCTCACATGCAGGGTTAACTTTGTGTGTGCTCTCTTAATGCCGCATTGTTGAGTACTTTCTCTTCTACTCCAAGCTGTATAATGGTGCCTGTGCTTGTATTATCTTACCTTGACTTTAGCTGTGATGCTGAGTGGGGTGTACCCCGCTGCCTCAGTGTACTCCCTCTTCTCCTGCTGAGCTTGTGCTCCCACCAGGTTGTTGAAGTTGGTGGTGAGGTGGCGTCTCAGCAGTGTTTTCTGAGGAGGGATGTTCAGCAGCATGGCCAGAGTGTCTGAGTTAAACCGAGGCTCCAGCATCTATGAGAGGAGGGACACATTTAGGATGCTTTCTGTAGCGTTTTCATCCATTCATTCAAATTGTGAGATTGTGTACTCACCACCAGCCCCCCATGCACACCGCTGCCCCTCAGGTTTGGTGCGTACTCTGCCAGATCCACAGATCTCAGCCACTCCATGACTCGGTGGTTGGACCACTGGACCACCTCACTGGGAGTGAACTGGTTCTGAAACACAAACACACATGCTTTATTATTTTTTACTTCACACATTTTAAGCATTTCTCAAACAGGAGAACACAACTTACAGTGAATTAACAGTCCAAAATGTTATTTAACAACACAGATGCAAACAGAAAAGTTTGAAAGATTTAAAAGAAATTAGAGTTGGAGCAGAGCTCAAGTGTTCTGGGAGTTTGTCAGATATCTGATTCAATGAAACTGAACGCTGAAGAAACTAAAACTTGCGTACAGACCAGCGCTTCTTTTAAACAACACACACACACCTACTTACCTCATTGCTGGGCCTCCGTTTGAGGCAGTTAGGGTGGAACTTGGAAACATGGAGAACATGAATAGCGCATTTGATGCTGAGGTGATGCAACTGGCTGGTCACTTTAAGGAATAACAGGTCATTCTGAGGTGGAGAGAAGACAGAGATCAAGGGAAAGAGAAAGTGAGCATTTGAAATTTTTGACTGTAATCCAAGGGAACTCCTAAACAAGAGCTTCATATTCTTGTATTTTCTAAAAAATGAAGCATACTGCCCAATTTTACTTATCTGCAGTTTAGCAGTTATTTGACCTTCACATCATAATTATAAACTCACCACAGTGAGGTACTGCAGCATCTGCCCATCCACTCTTCCATCATTAAACTGGTCTTTATACTGAGGAAGGCCGATGTCATCGAGCCAACCTTTGGAACATAAAATATCACAGTCTTTATGTGAGGGAACCTCAGAATGATTTTCTGTCAGGGACTGTTTTATTTCAGTGTGATTTCAGTACATACGAGTGACCCAGATGTAATCAAGCTCTGCAGACTTCTCAGGCTGCTTGCTGCTGAACGTCTTGATGGCTAACCGGAGCTTCTTCCTGTGGAGCGGATTCTTCATTGCCAGCTCCTGGCGTCACAGTGAGAGAAAATTATAATGTCACAGTTACATAAATCTAACAGATGGCATTACAGGTTCACCTGAGAAAGAAAAAATATACCAGCATTAGAGTGAATGATCTAATTGAAATGATCTTGTGGAGAGAGATGAAGAGGTTTGTGGGGTCTGAGGTGGACAATGTGACAGTGTTGAAGGCGAAACTAACCAGCAGGTTGAAAAGCAGAGACAGGCGTAGCTAAATGCCAAACAGACTGACACACAGCAACAATGCTCAGACAGGTAGAACTGGAAAATATTTGACAGGCTGAATGGAAGAATATTTTGTGAGGTAAACCAACTGAGCCGGACAGTGTGTGTGTGTGTGTGTGTGTGTGTGTGTGTGTGTGTGTGTGTGTGTGTGTGTGTGTGTGTGTGTGTGTGTGTGTGTGTGTGTGTGTGTGTGTGTGTGTGTGTGTGTGTGTGTGTGTGTGTACCCTCTCTAGGTCTTGCGTGGTGGCCGACAGTAGAGTCTGACCGCTGGTGACCCAGTGGCGAGCAGGGATGCAGTACTGACTGAGTCCAGTTTCCTCAAGCCAGTCACACACCTGCTCTGTGCTCCACTTAGAAAAGGGCGTCTTCAGGTCTCTGACATGGTGAGAAGAAAGATTATATAAAGTAATAAATCAATAGATGAGACTAGTGGACCTGGAACCACATACAGTGTGTTTTACAGTGTGGACTCCAGCAAAGGTTAAACACTATTTTGTGTTGGAGGATCACAACGGAGTCTTTGTATATTTCAGCTCATCTACTTCAAATCAAATAGCACATGAATGTCCCATGATGCCAAATGTCCTAAACCAGTAGACATTTGAGGCTGCAAGTGCTCCACTAAAATCTCTCTGTGATTAACAGAGATTTGAGATAAAACCTGTTGTGTGAAACTGAATGGTGCCTGAAATAAGCCATCTTGTGTTTTTATACCGTGTGTTCCCTGAACGGGCCAGTCTAGGTCCAGCTGTAGCTCTGAAGCCTCCCCTCTTGAACTCTCCCAGCTCGGGGTCGTGAAGCTGGGCAGGACTACCTGATTGGCTGCGCCGAATCCTGGGGGCAACCAAAACGCTTTGAGCGCGTGAAGGAAAAATTGGAAAAGTATGGAGACTGAGAGAATGTGGCTATGTGAAAGTAAAACAGTAAAGGCTATTGTTAATGAGCAATTACAGTCAACTTCAAAACGTACTTCCCCCAGAGTTTCTTAATGCCTCTTTGACTCTTCCTGTTCTCTGGTGAGACAGGGGACTGCTGTCCAGAGTCCACTCCAGAGGACAGAGGGGACTGGTCTGACAGAACGCACTCCTCTAGTTTCTCTGGACCCCCTGCCAGACAAAAACACAAGAATACAAGCACTGATACTTTGTTCAGCAAAGTAAAGACAAATCTGGGATCAGAGTGAATAATCTTTGGCTTGGCATGGACCACAAACATGCAGCTCAAAGTCAGAGCACACGTGTCCTGTTTCTTACATTGGCAGCCTATTTTACATGTCGTGCTGTCGAGCTATAATAACATACAGCTTCCTGAAAAGCACTGCAACTTTAAAGCTGCACTAATCAATATGGTTTATATTATCATTGTAAGTGACTCTGAGACCTACAGAGATTTATCAACTCTGCAGCTCTATCAGCTTTTTTGCCCCTTTTGTGTCATTGTTTTAGTTTCCTGGTGAGGAAGCTCTGATAAACCCACTGTACACTACCTGACCAGCATGAAACAGCAGACAGACACAGTTAGCTAGCTAGACTAGCTAGATATTTTGGAGTTGGTGGAAACCAAAACAGAGCTGAAAGAGACTGAATATTAGACTTACATTCATCAGGTGGCCAGAAACATGACAAAAGGATGTTAATGTTGTCAACAATTTTAGCTTGTTTAACTTCCACCACATGTCCAATGAAAATCAATAAACGCAGCTTTTAATTATAACTGTCTTATAGAGTATCAGATCACAAGTTTTAGATCATTATGTTTATTTGAACTGTCCCAGCTTCACAGTGTCATAATGACACTTCAAAACATGTGCTGCAACAGGTGCAACATCATTTTCTGGTCATTCAGTGCCCACCATGTGATGGAAATTGTACAGAGACTCTTGGCAGTCATTTAATACAACAATGCATTTAATAGTTCAGTTAGTTTTTCCCATGAAGCCTATTTGATTTGTCTTCTATGCTATATCCACTCACACTGCAACAACTACTGGTACACCCTGGATACATTATTCAGTCAGCTGACTTCAAGCGCACTGATCTCAACAGGATGGAAACAGAATGACACACTGGGATGCAATACCCACCAACATCATAGAGGTCATGTTTCCCAGGAGATCCTGAGGCAGAGGAGGTTAGTGAAGTGGAAAGAAAGCAAGCAGACAGAAAGCAGAAGCGACCATTAGTCACACCCTCTTTATCTCCACAATGAATGTTGTATTCATGTCAAGTGTGTAAAGCAGCAACATGCAAATCTACAAGCCTCAGGCGGGTTCCAAAGTGGGCCAGAAACTCAGACAAGATTAAGTCAGCTTGTTTACATGAAACTTTTTTTTTCTACAGATACTGACAATGTGGGTGGCTTTCTGTTAGCCTTGAAGCTTGTCAGTGTACAAGCTGTATACGACAGGTCACCTGGGCCAACAGGATGACCTAAAGAGGTCACATCCTGAAACACCCCCCTTAGTCAAAACCTAGAGGCTGAAAAGAAAATCCCCCTGGTGCTAGAACAAACTTCACCTCATTACATGTAGACGTGTTTTTATTCTACACCTGTTTACGTTGAGCACTTGCTCGACTTGCTCTTTCTCAGCGGCATCCTGCTTAGACAGTCAGTGAGAGAGTGCTGGGTGAGGCAGTGACAGCAAAGGGGGATGTCAGGTTGCATCCCTGTTTGTTAACTTTGGATGTCTAAGCTAGTTGAACTGCACACATCCTTAAGCTTGCACTCGTTGCCCTCTCACAGCCCTCTGATTAGCTCCTGCTCTGTGTAGGCCGATACATGGGTGGCTTTGTGCTTATATGCCTATTAGCTTTAAGTGTGTGTGTGTGTGTTTCAGTGAATGTTGATGCGAGGGAGCCGGGCATTATCTCCGACAGCTCTCTGAGTCATGAGGGAGTCCTAATAATCCCGGCTTTAGAGTAGCTTGATCCTCGGTGAATACAGCTACCCTGACTCTGCTCACCTGTGAGGTTTGGCTGTGACGGGGTCTATCTCGTTTTTGTTTAGGAGATATCTGACGGGAATGTTGTTTTTCAGAAGATGCTTGTTTGTGACTTCAGACTCAGAGCAACAACATTAGCGAAGTGACTCAATTCTCCTGAAAGCGTATTTCCAATGTGTTCCAGTGTTTGAATTTCTGTGTGAGCATACAGTACCCAAAGCCGGAGCACTGGCACTCCTGCAGCGAACTGCAGCCAGAATGAAAACAGAGAAGAGAGCAATCCGACAGCAAAGCAGACAGGAGGAGGAGAGAGGGAGAAAGGGCACAAAAAAGGAAGCAGTTGGAGTAAAGTTAGTTGAAAGTGTTATTCATCAGTTACAGCTTATTGAATTAGTTAGTACATTAAAAGGGTTCAAGAACATATTTTCCCACCTAACCTCTGTGGTATTTACTCATGTAGACAGTATCAGTTTCAATTTGTCTGCTAGAGACTTCTACACAAGTGAGATGAATGGAAGTTAATTTGTGGTGCTTTCAGCAGAGAGAAATGACATTTGAAAAACAGCGTCTTCTTTCAGAAACAGTGGGCCTCAGGCAAGAATATTTTTGTCCCCTTATCTCTAACTTCTTTTACTTTGTTCAGTGAGGTTTGCTCGTACGAGTGTTCCAATACAGTCAGTCAGAAACACCAAACTCTCTTACCTGTACAAAACTGTTCGTTTAAATTGTTCGTTTCAACTTTGAATACCTGATCGTTACGTGATCATTAGCATAAATGACAAAAACCCACAAGTAAAAGAATTTTACAGAGGCGAGTTCTGCAGTCAGAAATCATTAGAAGAAAACAAAGAGATGAAATAGAAAGAGAACAAATTTAGCAGTATTGGTAATCAGGACCTGTCTCCGACAAAGTTCTTTGTTCGAAGACTTAACCCTCGAGCTGGCAGACAGCCTGTGCTTGTTGTCCGTCAAGCATGGGTCCTTTAGTTCAAGCAGTTCAGAGATGTGTTCCAGATGCTACAACAGTTTAAAACATGCTCGAATTTTCTCGTAGCCCAAAACTGGACGCATTTGTAGTTGGGGCACCTTGGAAATGAGTCTGAGAAAAGAAAAGAGCAGTATCCAATGAAAGCACAGGGTAACCCAAGTATGTGCATTTAGACCTGAAAAACGGAGTTCTTACATGAGGCCCAGTGTCTCACTTACTCTGGATAATCCACAGACTTTACTGTCTAGCTTTTTAATTTGCTTTAAAAGGTTGAAAATACAGACAAATTTTCCAACTGCAGAAACTCACTGAGACTGTAGTCCTGGTCGTGGCTGTGGACAGGAGAAAGCCGGACAGGAGATAAATACTCTCCGTCTCCCTCTCTGTCGCCGTTCAGTTCAACCCTCAGCTCGCTCTTTTTACTTTTTAGTTTTCCCGGCAGAGTCTGGTACTTGCTCAACTCCATGTGGGGACTCTGCAGAGTATCAAAAACAAAACAGTGCGTTACTTTCTGTAGGTATCCAGCACCAAATTTAAAATAAATTATCATAATATGTGATGAAAGAATGGCAACAGAAGCCTACTAGCCTTTATAGGGAAGTATTCAAAATTAATTTATTCCTGCTTTAGATGAATGTTAATAGATAACTTTGAAGTTTGACTAAATTGGACACATTTTTCTTTTGGTAGTTATCAGCTTCTGAAACACTGATTTACAGAGTTGTATGTATATTTTAGTATATCACACTTTCTCTTCATCTTTATACAGGCTAGCCAGTCTCATCTAAATATCTTTCATAAGATAACAGCGGAGTCCAACTCCTTTGCTCTGTTGCATAACAGAGTGTCCTTTAGAGGGTGAATGTCTGATGATGCCACTATCTGACCAGGCATCAAAGTCACCAGGGCTCTGAAGGAATAAGAGGAGAAAGGCCAGCAGAAAGAAACAGCTGGGAGGCACCCATGACGCAGAGCACTACTGACAGCCAATTCAGGTGGGTCTTGGCCCTTTATGCATGCGTGTGTGTGTTTGGCTATGTGTGCGGCACAAATATCTGTGGAGCAAAGAATATGTGAATGAGTACAAGGGCTGTGATCGCATAGGAGACATTTTTTCTTTTACTCAGAGGGAAAAATCAGCTGTAAACTGTGCTAGTCACACTGGGAACACAAGGTCAAAGGGCTCGTGGAGCATTACATCACTCTGTACTACACAACACAAAATCTCACAACAAGTTACAAGATACATTCATAGTATTACCTGGTTAATCTTAGTTTCTAAATGGATTATAAGAAAAAATAATCTACATTTCAGTATCAATAGTCAGTTTAAAAAAAAGGTATATCTGGAGGTATTTCATAAGAAGCACGAACAGTCATACATAAAGTATAAATGTACATTGTGTTTGTTTCTGTGGGTTAGGTGAAGGTTAGGTTGTGTGAGGTCATGAAGCAGATCAGTACCTCTGCCCCTACATCTGATTCAGTTTCAACTGGCTGGAACTCTACAGCCTATAGCAAACACAGACACAGGAGAGAGGAACGAACACACACACACACACACACACACGAAGTTAGCAGGTTAGCAATCACACAATCAGGTTAAAAGTATATCATAGTTTATTTGGAAAGAAGAAGTTAGTGTACATGTTGATCATGTATTTAAGAAGCAGCAGCAGATGTAGCAGGTTGGATTATATGTATAGATTAATTAAATTAGATTATAGTTACTGACCAGCGTTCATAAACAAGCCAATGGTTTGATTTGTACTAGCAAACCTTTTGTAAGGATCCACTCTGCAACTCTTCAAGACTGCTGGACAGCAACCTGCGCTGATGCCTGGGGAGAATAAACCAAACCAAATCATTCCTATTTAACTTAGCACACATATGATGACTGCCTACACTTTTGAGTTGAGTGAAAGCGACATTTCATTTGCACTGTCATACAAACACAAGAAGCTTCTACTTACCATGAACCATTAACAAAGCTTATGTCCCCAGTGGACACCAACGATGTGTCCATAGAGTTCTGGATGCTACAACAGATGGTGCACAAGGGCTTAAGATTTAAAGCAAGTAGTGAGATGTGTTTGCGTGCATGTGTATTTTGAATGTTTATACCTTGATTCCAATTCTCTCTGGTAAGGAGATGAGGATAACATAAGTGGAGAAGACCCTCTTGATGACATCTATGCAGAGACAAAACAAGATTTCGTTTTTCCCAGTTCTTCAGGCAAAATATCAAGAGTTCATTTAGGGGGAAATCATTTTGTTAGAGGTTGCATAAAAGGTCATATACTTCATCATCTTACCTCTGACCTGAGGATATCAGAGTGTGCTTTGTGTGTGACGGCCCTGAGTCTTAAACTGCCACTCAGCTCCTCTTCACTACTCCCTGGATCGTAAAAAAGCAAATATTACAGCACCATTACAAAATAGGAAGGTACCTTGTCAAGTGTTTGTTAAATTGAAAACTCATATTTCAGGAAAGAAAAGTAATTCTCACCCTGTGTCAGGGCCATAACCTCCCTCATCTTTCTGTACTGGCTAAGCAGGATGGTCAGCTCCTCTATACGTCGATCCTGTTATCAGCAAGACACAAAAGAGTTGGGCTTTTGTAAATCAAGTAAAATGATAGGTAAGAAAACTTTCATAACATGAAAATGGTTTCATTTACCTTTTCATCATTTGAAGCTAGCAAAGACTCCATCCCCACCTTCAACCTCTGGTATTCCTGGTCTAACAAAGAAAAACGAAACATTTACATTACATGTTATTTTGGACTCAAAATAACCTCATGTCCTGTTTATTTAGAGCATCTGATGGGCACCTGATGCAATGTTGGTGACAGACATGACAGCCATGCTAATATGAATAAACAAGCAAAACAAATACACAGTGACAGCGCGACTCCCCATACATATCACCTGGGACAAACACTGCAGCTTTTATGACGATATAACCAGTGTCGTGTGTAACAACGGTCCCAACACCAACACAACACAACACAAGAGTTCTCCTCTGGATTCCTATAAGTTTCAAGCAACACAATATGCACACAAAACACACACACACACACACACACACACACACACCACCTGGGCGAGATGTAATTCAATATCCTTTCAAACACAGAAACTTTTCTTAAAGGGGTCCTCCACCAATTTTTACACATAAAGGTCAGTTTAGGACTCTGTGAGTATATACGTTTAATGTCTTCTGTGGCTTTGACAGAACATTGACAAGTCTGTGAGAATAACCCAAATTATGTCATCAGGATTATCTCAGCTTGGGCTGGTGTTTGAAAAACGTGGGGGCTTATCTGGTAAGGAGGGTCGAATGAAAAAGATGCTAATGGTTGCATTGTGGGAAATGTGGGAACCAGTGTTTTTGGAGTGTGACCCATACTATCTCAGGAAATCTTGCAGATACTACTGCATTGATGTTGACTATTCCTTTCTTCCTTCTCTGGTGAGCCACCCTCTCTTATGGAAGCACAATACAAAATTGCTGGAGTAGCCCTTTAAGATTTAGGCTTATTTGCAGTGGAGCCCAGGCAAACCAAAAGAGACTCAAGCTAAAATCCGATGTTAGATTGCACTGATGTACATAGAGGTTTATACGCACTGATACCACGGCCACTGAGAATTCTTGACTTTCATTGGCTGGAAGGCGTGGATGAGAAGACAGTATATCTGGACACCTATGAGGCAGGTGTTCGGTTTGTAGTATTTTAATGCGCCAGTATTTGATTGTAGGTAAAGACAGCAACAACAGAGCTTAGCTAAAAAGCTTGGAGCTAGTGTTATGAAAAAAGAAAGAGATAAATAGATTCTTAATGATAGCCATGCAAATTTTTGATATGCGTGTGAATCTGGGCATCCACATCCAAATAGGACGCTAGCTAAGGTGAAGGTAGTAACCTGAGAAGAGAGAGGACCAAAAGAGAAGATAAAGAAGATAAGGAGATGAGGAGAAGTCATAGGTGAGAGGGACAGAGAGACAGTGATAGAAAGTGGCTGCCTGTGTCTGTGACAGAGGAAGACAGTCTGGGTAAGAGAGAGAGAAAGAGAGGGAGAGTAACATAACTGTAACTGTGTAACATTATCTCTGCTCCAATAACATTGCGTAGCAGGCTGCAGAGTTATTCTCCGTTCTTGAGATTGAGAGCAAATGGTCCAGCCATATGGCATTTTGTTAGCCATAGTATAAGCGGGATAATACCCTTCAAGTATGTACACTCCATGTTGCACTGCCAGCCAGAAGTTTTGAAAGGATGTAGAGTCTTACTGCACTTTGGTTAAGTGAAGCTAGAATGTTTACTACAACCAACACAAACTGAAACTAAGCTGTGGTCCAATCTGAAACCAAACACTCTGCCACCAGTCACCTAATTAACACACTACTAAGGTTAAATTTAAAGTAAATAGAGTACTTCGCTTAAAATTTAAAGTGACCACTTGCTGGTTATGTTTCGGGTTTGTTGAGATTTGAGCCAAAATCACAGTTGACAACAATATACAGAATAAATGCTTGAAATTTCTTATGACAAAAACTGAAAAATCAAGTGGCTGTACAGGCAGAGGAGTTTGGTTAAAAAATTAGACCCAGACCAACAGCACACCATGCCTTACATTTGTTAATCAGCTGCTTGATATACACCTCCTCTACAGCAGAGGGCAGCAGAGAGTCAAAAACAAGTCAAGTATACAGCAGAGGAAAGAGGGACATGTTGATTAGATGTTACAGTAATAGGAGTTGACAGACATGCATATCGCTGGCTCTCACGCACACATCCGCACTGACAGATGTGGATCTGAAGTGATTGGTCAGACTGTCAGCTTTGAGTACCTCTCTCTGCGTTGTCATTGGCTGTGCCGCCTCTGGCCAGCAGCTGGGTCTGCAGGCATTCGATCTCAGCGTCTTTGGAGGCCAGGAGCTGCTGCAGCTCTGAGATTTCTGCCTGTGGAGGAAGACAGAGTGCATGTCTATGAACTGTGTCAGTCTTCCAGGTCATTGGAGGACCTAAGGAGTTTAAGTCTTAGGCAACTGGACTTACAGCGTCCTCTTAAAAACAAGTGTATTTTCTCACATATCAACCCAGTTATATCTACATACAGCTGCCAATACAAGACTACATCGGCACTCTGGGACAAGGGACACTCCTCCGAGGACAGAAAACTACTACGTTCTAAAAAACGTTTCGTAATTCACTGGAACCTCCATACCTGAGATGCTGTCCATCATCAGTTCACATCTCTACTAATGTGGCGTTTATGACTCATGTGGCTGATATGTAAGGGCTGGGTCTCTCTTGCAGCAGTGTCTGGGAAATTTCTTTTCCTCCTATCATCACTTCAACCCACAAGACTTATGGATTAAAGAATTCCTGTCACCTCTCTACTCTTAGCGACTGAATAATTGCTCCCCCCTCCCCCCCAAAATAATTTCACTTCTCACAATTTAGCACTTGCACCTCTGGTTAACTCAACTGCTAAATTTAGTTGGTCACCTAGTTTTTGAGCTTGTGATTTTACTTGCACCCAGTTTAAGGTACAATAGAAGCACAATAGAGTATTTAAGTGAGCAGATACAGAACAGGGTGAAGAGTTATGGTATGGCCAATAGCTTGAACGGTTTTCTGCATGTTCTTAAATAATGACATATTTCCCATCAGTTTGGTCTGCACTAAGTTCTACAGAGCCTACAGTCCATTACACTTACAACAGCATCAGCCTGCTGGGGTCGTCACTCAGAGCAATTACCATAAATCACAATAATTATCTAATCTGGGTAGTATTTCAATTAAATACATACACATCACAATCATATTGATTTACATTATCCATGCAAACAGTCATAAAAAGAGACAGAAAGGGAGAGACAATCAGAAGCAAACTGCTTCATTTGAGGACATCTACCTTGTTCTTGTCAAATCAGAATGTTTCATATCAAATTTTTTCCTCTGTCTTCTCTAACTGTCTCCCGTTCCTTTCAACTTGAACATTTGTGATTTGTATGGAAAGTTCAGCCATCACAATACCAAAAAAAAAGCAAAACAAGGACGATCAGGAGGAGGAAAAGTAGAGCTGCAAGCACAAAATAAGGAAATAAGGAAATTAGGAAGAGGAGGAGGACGTGGAAAGCAGAGTAAGGAAAGTACTAATCAGAGGAAAGCAACAAACACGGAGTAGCTACAAGCAAGAAGAGCAAGAGGCAGAGGAGGAGGAGGAGGAAGAGGAGGCACCTGTGCGCTGCGCCAGCGCTCCTCCCAGTGCTGCTTCTCCAGCTGTGTGTGCTCCACAGTCAGCTTGAGGCTGGACAGCTGGGTCATGAGCGACTGGTAACACACATGGAGAGAGTAAGAGATAGAGAGCTAGAGAGAGTAGAGACACAGGAAGAGGGTAATGACGGGGGGTGAGAGTTAGAGATGAGAAGAAAGAAGAGTGGGAAAAAAGGGAAGAGAGCAAGCCGCAGAGAGGGATTAGAGAAGAGAGGATATAGATACAGAGTGGGGAGGGAGAGGAGGAAGGAAGCACTGTAAGCACAGAGAAAGCAATGGCAGTTTGACCACCTTCAAATTAACCAACGAACAATGTGTTAGGACAGAGATGCTTTTGTCATTATTTTAATCTCTAGTACAGACTTCAGACTTTCCAAAAATACAACATATCTCAGGCTGACTTATGGGAAATGTGTATAAAATAATAATGCTGCTGGTGATGGCTTCAATCAAGTTTCAATAAAAAGTCCATCCATCCATCGTCAACCGCTTATCCTGCGTACAGGGTCGCGGGGGGGCTGGAGCCTATCCCAGCTGACATTGGGCGAAAGGCGAGGTACACCCTGGATTCAATAAAAAGTGATTTAGATTTAAAGAAAAACAAACTTATATATATAAGTATATTTTTTTAAGTAAATGAGAAATTTAACAGGTTAGATCAGTAAGCGAGGCAAGAGAAGTGTCAAGCTTTAATTAAATAGATTAAGGTGACGGAAGTTCACATAGTCCACATGACAAAATAATAATCTTACAATTGCAATCTTATTTGCATCATGGCATAGTGGTGCTTCATTTCCTCACTAGATGTTTTTGTAATCAGCCATCTCACTCTGCAAAAATGTGAAATATACACTCGTGTGTCAGCTGCAGGCCAAGGATAGCTGGTTGTTAGTCATAAATTAAATTACTTACTGCCACTTTAGTCTTCTAATCTCAGCTCAGTCTTTCACAGACTTATTTTGAATTAAAAAAAGTATTACTACATGTAATGATCTCTCCGTTCATACAGCTGCTCTGCATTCACAACGATACATTCCCTTTCTAATATACACGACATTTAATAATTGTAACCTGGAAACTAAAAGTAATAAATTCCACATTTTGAGAAATAGGCCATTTTGCTTTCTTGCAGAGTTTGATGCTCCATGCTCATTAACATAATGTTAGTGCTAGACCGATAAATCTGCCGATTACAGAGTTTGTCCAACAGAGAGCTTATTAAATGTAGTTTGTATCTGGGACACAATTTGAAAAATCTAAGGAACCGTATCAAGTTTACTCTTTTAATTTAAATATACGTTTATGTTTAAAAAAACATTATCTGCTAATATATCATTATTGAATCCAAATAATGATATCAGTTTGGGCCTCAAAAATCCAGTATCGGTCTGTACAAAAACAACAAGTAGTGGTTTTACATGGTTGCAGTAACTTCCTGGAGTCTCTGTTGCCTAGCAACCTCACAGTGAGGAAATAGTTGAGGAAGCGAGTTTCCCAAAATGTCTATTCCTAGTACACGTAAAGGCACAGGTATTATAATTCCATGTGTGAGATATTGACATATGTAGAGTTTTACAGTTCTCTGGGGAAAGTAAACATATATTTATTTTTCTATTTAACTAAAACACAAAGTAAGACCTCTATGTATATTTGTGTAACCAGTTCAGGTTGGCTGATGTGCGACATGTTGGTTTAACAACTACCTTGGTGCCTCTTAGTTTCCTCTCGTACTGGCATTTCTCTCCCTCCAGCTCCTCCACTTTGCTCTTCAGCTGTTTCACTTCTTGTAGCAAATCCTGCAGAAAAATCAAAACACAGCATCTTACTTCATATGTCCTTTTCAAAGCCAGATTCAGTCACAGAGGTGAGTCGACCTTCTTGTGCACAAGTATTCTGAAATTCTGAAAACTAAAAAACTCTGAAAATGACATCAATCACATCTAAATATCAGAATCAACAACATTACTGAACTGTGCACATGCCAACACAAACATGGGAGGGAATTCAAACGTCAGGTTCACATTCAGTGCAGTTATAAAGGTCTCCAGGGCTGTACAGTACAGTGGTTAATATAGGAAACATGATCCTCCTGAAACAGACCACAGCGTGCAGTTATCAACCAGGAAAAGGATGAACCTGAGGACCCAGAACAAGACTGAAAGCTGTCCAGGCTGCACATCTGCCAGCCGCACATTGCCATAGTCTGAGCGAGACCTTGTACAGCATTACATACTATTATAGGAACAGTTACATGACCCATCCACCTGGTCAGTGTAGGAGGAAGAGGAAAGATGTAAACTTGTTAGTAGAGGGAGGAACCACTGTCATGCAAGCAAACCACATAAAATCAAATAAACACACAATGCCTGATCCAAAACCCAATTTCAAAGGATTTATAAAGACAAAATCTAGACTGCAGCTGAAATATGTTTTTCCAAATGCTTCAAATACTTGAAGAGTTAGGCAGAGAATGTTTCTGAGTTACTATGCCTTTACCATCTACCTGCATACAATAGGTCACGCTACTTGTAGCTATTGTAGGGCTCCTTATTTTACCATGTCACTGACTCAGCTTCGATGATCTTAACACCATCAAATGTATGGAAGTATTTGGAAAACCAATCAAAGTCTCTGATTATATATTGGCAAGAGCCAGAGTAGAGCATGACCCCATCATCCTGCAGTGCACGCACAGACACTCTGCAGACACACTACAAGAGAGTTTGTTAGTTTGATTCTGTGGAAATTTCCAAATACCGGATGGAGTGTGGACTGGTTAAAAAGGTAGAAGATAAGAAGAGAAGAAATGATGGGGGAGGAGGGGAAGATGAGTTCATCCATCAAGTCTCCCTACGTGTACAGTCTGTCCTCCATTGTGCATCCGGACGTCAGAGCCAGACAGGCTCAGGTTCGAGCCAGCTAACCCGACCGGAGGGCTGTTGCCCCGGGCTTGGCTGCCTCCGGGCTCCCCCCGCTGGGCCTCCCTCTCCTCCAGGGCCCGTTTCTCCTGGATGCGGGTGCTGATCTCCTCCTGAAACCTGCACATCTGCTCCTGGAGCTCACTGATGAGATTTACCACACACTGGGAGGGATGGAGTGATGGAGGACAAATGAAGGGCAGCGGAAGAGATGAATTGGTGAGACAAAGAGAAAAAAAAAAGGGGAAGGAATGAAAGCGAGAGGAGAGGAGAGGTCAGACATGAACTTATTTGTTAATCTACTCAGTGTTTGGGAATGTCTGTTCCATATCTCGATGACTGTTGGCTGTTACTGAGGAAACTCAAAACATCACAACACAAAAATCAGTACAAGCAAAATAACTTTTTGAACTTGAGAACTAGGAGGTTGGAAGAATCCTAAAAAAGCTCCTGACAGGTCATTATTATCAGAAGGTCAAACGACACACAACAATGCAACATACAATGCCCTTGAGGAACCCAAAAGCAACCTCCCTTAATACAAACACATTATTTTATCATGACTTTTATTCAGAGTGGCCAAAATCACAAATCTGTTTCAGAGGCCTTTTACAGGTCTGATGAGAATGATTTACAGTAGTTAAACACTGAAAAGAAAACTCCTACAAGCCCAGTTGTCATATGACCTATTCCACATCTTGTTTTTGACTCGCACAAGCACAACATGTTATCTCAAAACATTGTAACGTAGCCACTCACAGCTGTCATAATAATAATTCTATTGGCCGATACACTATATCTCTATTAGATTTTTTTACTCCCAATTATCATTATCGGCATAAAAAATGCAATATCGGCCAGGCTATAGTTTCTACACTGAGCTTCCAAGAGATCACTGGTCAATTTAACATGGATGTGCACCACCAGTGCTCCGAAGGAATGCATAATAAAGACAGAGGGGTTCTAACCACACATCATAAACTTGTGGGACTAAAAACAAGTTTGTGTGTCGTCTTTATTGGTTTCTCTGTAGATGAAGTTTGAGCTCTTTTCTTTGTTTTATCACCATTAGTGGCTGCTGATGTTCATGTTACTCACATCCCAGTGAAGCACAATATTTTACATAGGAAGATATCTACCAGGCAGCCTCAGATTCCACACAATGGTGTCAATAAATCTGACTTTGTTAAAAAGTACAGCTCAGTTCTCTCCCAGAGTACACTAAATGATGTTACATGTCTTTCAGTGGACCATTAGTGGCTCTTAAACCTCTACATAATAGCCCCACCCTGAACCAGAACCATGACCCAGAATTTAGACCAACGGAGACAGGAAGAGAAGACAGAGGTACTGCAGACAGACAGAGAGGAACAACAACGTTGAACAGGTAGAATGCACATAATGTTTTTTTTATGCATTTCTACAAATGAATGTTTTAAATCATGTCTATGGCCAGAGAATATCATAACTCTTGTGAAACCTTTCCAAAGCCAGTGAAATAAATCCAAAAATGCATGGTCAACAATTTCAAAAGCTTGTTCCTGAAAAAGGTGTTAGTATTTCAGTGTTCACCAGACGGCAGTGAGTTTGTGTGTGGTGTTGGAGTGGTTTCCTGAGGTGAAAGTGTTTGGCCCTCAGGAATGCTCAGAATGGATGCCTGTCATTCCTCCTGCCAGCCGACCGGAGCCTCGCAGCTGTTACTAACCACACACACACACACACACCCCCTCACTTTGCTGACAAAAATGTAGACTGGTGTCAGTTGCAAATGTAACGTGACCAAAGTAAAACACCACTGCTGTACATCGGATATGTTGGATTTGGGTGTGTACGTATGTGTAAAAGACGAGACACAGTATCTCATTACTACACCAACTTGTCAATGTTAAAACAGCTCTGTTGCAATTAGTCACTGAGCGGACGCTTTTATCCAAAGTGGCTTACATTTGCTATATGTGTCAGAGGTCGCGCGCCTCTGGAGCAAATGTCTTGCTCAGGGACACATTGGTGGATGTCAAAGGCATGTGTCTTATCCACTGCACTATCAAAAAAAACACTGATGTTGAGATTTAGGTGGAGGAGCCTCGGGCTCAGAGAAGCAGCCTTGTGATCCCTGAATCAGACTAAAGGAAATGAATGAGTGCAGCTCTTTCTTCACTGAATAAATCACTAGTGAAGGGCCCCTGAGCCTGCCATGTGACTTCTGTCACAGTCTGACAGTGAAAGAAGGGTGCACAGATAAAACTCCTCTCTCTAGAACAAATACCTGACAAAATGAATACTGTTACCAAACAACAATCTCAATTATGATGTCAAACTACCTCCCAGGATCAAGAACACAATAGACAGCAATGAAAGACAGTGATTGTTTTTAAGAATTGCACACCGTCTTATTTTTAGGCGCTAATGGCCCGGCTTTAGGGAAGGCAATGTTGGTTGGTCGGTCAGTTCACTGCTTTGGTTACACTTGCTATTAACATGTAATCTGTATATGCATACGTTATCTGAATAATGAAATCTGTTCCACAGGCCTTTGCATTTACACCCGGTATCAACGAGTGTTCCTGTTATCTCTCTTTTGCCTACGTTGTGATTGGCTCTTGCAAATTAGTTAGGCGGAATGGCAGACCCAGATCAAGATAAGCATGGACCGATGTCATTCACGTTTTGAGAGACTTGCTAGCAACTTACAGGGGTGGCTGTGGCTCAGGAGGTAGAGCAGGTTATACAGACCATTTATTGCTACACTTGTGGCTTTTGCTGGGCTTGCTTGAGTTAGCAAGCATCTGGCCAACTTGATGTGTTGCATTTACACCTGGCTGAGATCCGAGCCAAATATGGTGAACCGATCGCTTTCTGATCCCAGTGGGCTCTGCATTCAATTACACCTGGCATTAACATGCGTTTTTACTTCACCTGATAAAGTATCCAGATCCAGATTGTATGTTAATGCCAGCTATAAATGGGATTTCTGGGCCAGACTGAAATATCTCTTTCATAACTATTGATGGATGACGGATTACCATGACATTTCGTACCGATGTATGGTCCCCAGAGGATGAAGCCTACTGACTTTAATGATCCTCTGACTTTTCATCTAGCACCACCATGAGGTAGACATTTGTGGTTTTGTGTGAACAACTATTGGATGGATTGCCATGCAATTTGGTAAAGACATTCCTTAGGATGAAATGTAATAACTTTGGTGATTCCTTAACTTTTCCTCTGGTGCCATTATTATTTCAACATTTTTTAATAAATATGTGCGAAACAAATGACTTTCCCTTTGTGTGTAGCGCTAGTTTGAAAATGTTAGCATGTCAACACACTAAATTAAGATGGTGAAAATGGTAAACATTATATCTACTTAGCATCAGCTAATAAGCATTGTCATTATGTTAGCATGCTGACATTAACATTATTCAGCTTAAAGCACCAGCAATAGTCTCACAAAGCCACTAACATGACTGTAGATGTCTGTGTTAAAGGCTAATTCCAGTTTATTACAACTTGGGCATTGTCTTAATTGAATATTTCTATTGGTAATAACAATTCTCAACAAACTAACAGCCGTGATGTGGGAATTTGGCTAAACTGGTAAAATGAGGTCAGATGGGTCCAGGTTTTCCTGTACAATGACGGATTATTTATGGAATTTCAGGTGTACTTTCAGTTTTACCTCCAAATAAAGAGGTTTAGATCAGTAGTTCTCAAAGTGGGGTCCGAGGACCCACAGGTGTCCATTAAGGTATTCCAGGGGGTCCCCAGCAAAAGAAAAATCATTATTTTCACTATAATTTTATCCAAAAGTAACACAATGATAGAAAATATGACATTTGGGGTCATTGAATTCATTCACTTTCTGTAATAAAACATCTAAAAGCAAAAGTCCTTTCAGGAGGGGTGACACTGGTGACACAAAATCAGAACAAAGGGGGGTGACCTTGACATGAAAAAGAACCACTGGTTTAGATAATCTGTCTAAACTGTTGATTGTTTACAACCTGTCTGGTTGTTTGATTGTTTCTTGCCCTGTCTGACATTGTTTAGTCAAGCTCATGTTCCCAGATCTCCTAGTATAATAAATAATATCCCAAACCACAGAAATACATTTACACACTGCTCAAAAAATTTAAGGGAACACGCACATTAGGTGTTAAATTCATAATCTTAACTGTACATTGTATAATTTGTTGACATAAAAGTCAATAAAAAACCTCTGAGGCAAGGCATAGTCCTACACCAGGGGGAACCCCGGGCCCACTGCACCAACATAAGGTCCGACAATGGTTCTGAGGATTTCATCCCAGTACCTAACCGCAATCAGGATACTGTTGACTACCACATGGAGGTCTGTGCGACCCTCCATGGATAAGCCTCCCCAGACTCTCCTTGTGTAATAGCCCCTCTCCCAGTTCTGGGGGTTGTTGTCTCCAGAGCACCTGTTGTCACTTATATTTGTCCCAAAACAGGTGACATTGATTCATAATCACTTATGCTTCCTAACTGGACAGATTGATATCCCTGAAGTTTAACTGAATTGATGTTTCACTGTAATGATTAAGTGTTCCCTTTTTATGAGCATTAGTGATCTCTTAGAACCACAGTGCCAAAACACCACAGCAACAAGTGCTTCTTTGCATGTCACTGAAACTGATACATTTAAGGATTTTTCTCATTACCAGTTTATTTTCAAATGTGGCTTCATGGATGGGAAAAAATGTGAAATCAACTTCTAAGATACCTTTCCTTTGTGTTTTCAAGTTCAGACTTGTTTCTACATGAGCTTTGCAGAGGCAGAAAATGTTACCAGAAGAGTCAGATCCCGCTTTGGTTTTCTCACAGATGTTGCTGACAGTTAGGTCCTGAGGGACTTCTAGTGTGGATGTCCTGCATGTTCACTTTGTGTGTGAGCCTTGCAGGGCAGAAAACAATATTTCCACAGTACATCCTGTCATTTCATATCTTTTCATCTGTCTGTCACTGTCTCTCATCTTATCCCTCTGCTTCCTCTCTTCCTTTTCTCTCCGTCTTCTGTCCCCTCTCTCGTTGAGCCCTCTCCTCACCGCCGCTCCCTCTCTTGTCTACTTCCGCTGATGCTTATGCTCCATCCATGTGTGTATTCAGAACATGAGCTTCTGTGTGTCAAAAACGCTCTATCCTGTTTATTCAATCGAAGCACGGCCCTGGGTGCTGGATGCCTTGTGATAGCTTTACACACACGCACACTCACACACGACCACAAGAGCAGCATCTTCAGTATCTTGTGGTGCCAGTGGAGAGCAGCTGGATGTCACAATGAACAAAGTCCACACAAAGAAACTAGTGAAGACAGGCAAAGACTGCTCAGCTAGACTTAGGTGGACTGTGCTCTTAGGTGTGTGTGTGTGTGTGTGCGCGTGTGCGTGCATGCGTGCGTGTGTGTGTGTGTCTCAGCCAATTATTTACGCATGCCATCAGTGAGAAACACTAAGTCTCTCACAATAAAAAGTAATGTCTGATATTTACTTTCAAATTATATGTATATATAATATTTATATACAGTGTATATTATGTACTGTATCATAAGGTATCATCAGGTGGTAAGAAAATGCTATTGTACTTCTATTGGATAAAATGCAGTTTTGGGAATCTGAGACACCTGTTCCACAAAAAAAAGTAAAATCCTGTGTGGAAAAGTGTGTTTTTATTAGTGGGGTGTTTAGGGTGGCCTTGTTGAGTACACTGCAAAATATTTTAATTCTAACAGGCCAATATCTGTAGCTGGGCTAATTTTTTGACAGTTTTGCTTGTGAATTTTCTTAACACCTTGATTTCAAATCTTACATTTGTCTAACATTACACATGATTGATTTATTAATTTCAATATTAATAACATTAATGTTTTATTAATTTATTAAATATTCATGATTAAATCAGCAGCAGTCAATGTTATCTAAGTTTTGAAAAAAACAAACATCCTTCAATGTAATTAGTAACGGTTTAACACTCACTGTGTTGGTGTGGTTTGATCAGCTTTCACTGACAGTGGCAACATAAACAATCAGATTTGATTGTTGTTAAACTCACAAACACAAAAAATACTTTGTGAGTTTGCAAAAAGGCCTTTACAGTAAAAGACAGTAGCATTCTATTTTAAAGGATCATAAAACTTTACTCAACACTCTAAATGTTTATATGACTTTTTACAATATTTTTTGTAGTGTTGACTTTATAGTTTGGTGTCAGCTGTCTGTCTGGCAGGCCGTCTGCTGGTGGTTAAAACTGTCTGGAGAGACTGTGTAATGTGTTCTGGCTTGTTTTAGAGCCTTGACACTGAAGCTTGAATCGCATCCATTCACATTATTATTACCTCAGCTAGTGAAGTTGGATGGGGTGG
The DNA here is from genome assembly GCF_021292245.1 of Micropterus dolomieu. Lineage (NCBI taxonomy): Eukaryota > Metazoa > Chordata > Actinopteri > Centrarchiformes > Centrarchidae > Micropterus > Micropterus dolomieu. The sequence goes on along the minus strand of NC_060154.1, from coordinate 14,802,156 downwards.
GGCACATTTTCACAGTTTGTGTGTTTATTATTTGGGTGACAGATCTGGTTGCAATATGGTGTTGGGATAACCCTTCATCAACAGATCTGACTGGATGTTTTTGGATGATTTAGGCTTACATAGTGCTGCTGAAGAGTGGTGGGAAAGCCCAATGTGTGTTGTTGATAGGTTTAATGGAAACACTAAACCTGAAAGACAACAACTACCACAACTTCACACTGCAGACTGTTTTGGAAATGGGAGCCAACACTGGAGTTTCTACTGAAAGCTGAAACCACTTTTCATTTTATTATGAGTGGCACAAAGAACCAAATGGCTCATTCTTGTTTAACAAGTTTCAGCTTTTTCTGTGGATCATCCAGGATTTTGCTTTTTGTTCCCCTCTACAGTAGCAGGGACAAAATATAGCAATTGGTAAGTTGGTTGGTCTATTCAACGCTGGTCCAAATTACTTTAAGGGGAGCTGTTAACATCAGTCTGTTTACAGCTGTTGGGGAGTACTACTGTGTATGTGAATAAAATTTGCATAAAGCCTGTTGTGGCTCCAGAGGGATAAACTGCCTCAAGTGATGCCACTTGAGTCAGCGTCAACTGGCGTTGAAGACTTTTAGTTTGAAAATGAGAAAAATCAGGGGGTGTGGAGTCGCCAGACCTATGTAGCCCGATCCTCACCGCTGCTGGAGGCTAGTGGCTACATTAGCCGATAGAAAATTGGTATGGTTATTCATGCATATTTAGCATTTTAGTAATAATAATAATAAGGCCCTTTTTTTGTTAAACTGTACCAGGGAATACTACATATTTTTTGTAACAAAAAGTCATTTTAATCTGTGTTCCCAAAAATCTAATGGGTCCTGTTCTGTGTCTTATTTTGAATGGGGTTGTAGTGGATTACTGAGACCACAGCAGCCAGTGGTTAATGTTGTTTCTACTCCTTTTGGCTCAGAGTCAATAAAAACACTGAAAACACACAAACAACTGAAACACATCATTATACAGCATGTCTAAGAGTAACAAGAGCAGCCCCATGTGTCCCTACATAATCCCAGATGGAATGTGATTGTTTTCCTTCAGCTCGGTCACAGAAGACAAGATAAATTTTCCAATAGTCTCTTTTTCAGCATGTGTTATTTTATGTTTGGAATGGGGAAGACTGTCTTATTATGTCTCGTTTCAACAGCAACGGAAAAGTATCTGCATAAATTTTTAAAGTTAGCCATATAAGGCTGTGGAGACTGAACCACTAGTTAGTGCCATTGTTTTACCCATAAAGGAATGCAGGATCAAAAAACTAAAGCATGTTTTTAGGGATGGGCAATATGAAAACAAGACAAAGAGTCTACAGCCATGCTACTGTAGCAGCTTTGCGAGGCTGTACGTAGCACAGAGGTGCTTTGAGCTAAATGCTAACTTCAGCATACAAACATGCTCACAATGACAATGCTAACCTGCTGATGTTCACCATTGTTGCTTATTAGTGCTAAAGTACAGCTGGCTAAAGGGAATTAAATTATTTTTGCAGGTATATGACCATGAACCGAAGTTTTTGACAACTCAAATTTTGACCCTCTCATGACACTTGATAAAAAGTTGCAGTAAGGGATCACCAAAGTCATTACATTTCTGATTCATGAATTTCATGACAATCCATCCATTAGCTGTTGAGATATCATTCTGTACCAAAGTGGTGACAAACAAACCAGCGTTGCCATCCCCAGATCTTCGCCACTAGTGTGGCTAAAAATCTACCCTCAGTAACATGATATCACAATAATGTTACATACATTATGATATTTCAATTTAATTGAGAAACAGTTTATAGATACAATAGCCAGATAGGAATGTCACTTTTTTGGCTAATAGACAGAATGCAACAACTTATAAATAAACATTATCACTCTCTAAAAAATCTTGTTAATCCAATAATGCAATGTTTCATTATTGCAATAACACAACATTGCCAATAATGGCCTAATAAAGCCATTTATACTGTATAAAGGGAGAGGTATATTAAATAGTTTATAATAAAATTATACAAAAATCGTCTCATGTTAGATACAGTATGGTCATATTATCGACTTTACACAGGATCAAAATAATGTGTGTTATAGGATACTCCTATAAGGAAACCAGAGGAAACATTGAAACGCTCTAATTCATCCCAAAGGTGTTCTATTGGGTTGAGGTCAGGACTCTGTGTAGGCCAGTCTCGTTCTCCACACCAAACTTGCTTATCACTGTGCAGAGGATGAATCTTGCTACATGTATGTGTATATGACAAATAAAGTACCTTTACCTTAACATGTGCTGACTCCGCTCTGTGAATTAATGTGGCCTGCCACTTTGTGGCTGAGCTTCTGTTGTTCCCAATCACTTCCACTTTGTTAGAATACCACTAACAGTTGACCGTGGAATATTTAGTAGTGAGGAAATTTCATAAATGAACTTACTGCACAGGTGGCAACCTATCACTGTACCACTGAGCTCCTGAGAGCGACCCATTCTTTCACAAATGTTTGTAGAAGCAGTCTGCATGCCTAGGTGCTTGATTTTATACACTTGAATTCAATGATTTGGAGGGGTGTCCTAAAACTTTTGGCAATATAGTGCATATGCATATATGCAGACCAAACCTCTACACTGTTTAACAATGTTACTGTCTATCAACCAACTGTATATATAACCTATGTGCATATGTTAGGTTATATACTGTCTATGTTGTTATGCTCTGCATACTTTCCAAATGCATTCATACTGTACATCCATCCTTACATCTGCACTTTCCATTCTCTAACTCTCTTCTTTTCTATATGTTTTTAATATATTCACATTTACTGTATTATATCTGTATAAGGAAACGCCACTAAACATATTGTAGGATACAGCATAACTTCACTCATCTGTAAAAACACTATTTCTGCATCTACACACACACACACACACACACACACACACACACGGTGTTTGTTGACTTTACATACCTCGGCTTTGTTCTGCTCCGTTTCCGTGGGATCTTGTGGGTGTGTGTTGGCGTTTGTGTCCTCCATGCTGACCAGCTTCAGTTTGAGGTACGATACCTCGTCCATCAGATCCAGCTTCTGAGTCTCCAGAGAGGTCCTGCTCATCAGCTCCTGGGAAAAAACACACACAGACACTGTAAGTTAGATGCAGGGAAAACAACACTTGAAAAGCTTTTACAAATTGCACCCACAGAAAAAGTCAAACACACACATATCAGCGATCAACGCAAGTCAGCATGCTACTCCACCGGGTGCAATGTTCTTCCCACACTAACAGAGCAGGCCAGGCTGGGGGCCCAGACCCCGCTAAGCTAAATATACTCACTCACACACAGGCGAGTTAGGGACTCTATTAATATATCTCTGTGCTTCTTTGGTATGGGACAGAGAAAAAGAAAGTGTGCCTAAATGAGAGAGAGAGAGAGAGAGACAGAGAGAGAGGGTATGCTAGCCACTGAACATGAAGTGTGTTTCTACTGACTCACACAAAACACACCAACTTCCAGTGTGTCTGTTGCTTTCGTTTCCTCATCTAAACTACTTCTAATTCCACTTCCTCTTCTCTAAACTCCAACTTATATCACCTTTGATTGTTATTTAAGCCTCTGTTATCCATCTTCAGATAAACATTTTTAGGGGAATTGGAAAATACAATGAGCCTGCAAACAGTTTGTCCACTAGTTTGATAGAGCAGCTACAGGTGGTGCAGAAAGCTTTGGCCCCGATTCATCCTTCTTGCTGTCCATTTTATACCAAATATACTGATTCCATCTAACTAAAACAGATACATAAACACAATCTTTACTTCCAGAGTAGAGCCAAAACCAGGGACCTTCTATTTCAGATTTACCTCCTTCCTTTCTGCTTACACAGTTTCTTATGCAAACTCTAACTGGAACATATGAAAACAAGATCATTGGTGCTTTGGTTTGTTAAAGCTACAGACTTCTCATGTCTGATTTTCTCACTACATGATCTAAAGAAAACAACGCAAGCAAATTTAGCGCCTGGGACATGAAATATTCATTAATATACTATATATATGTGGCCTTGATGTACTGAAGCTAAGCTATTAAACAAGAATAAAAGTTTAGAGCTAGCAGCTCTATGAGACTACACTACACACGCACAGCACTGCTTTGAGCTAAATGCTAACAACAGCATGCTAACATACTCACAGTAACAAACATGCTGGTGTTTAGCAGATCACGGCGGTCAGCATTTTAGTTTAGCAACATTTTCTAATTAGCACTAAACATAAAGTACAGCTAAGGCTGATAGGAATGTCATTAGTGTTGCTTGTATATGGTCATGAACTAAAGTACTGGGCAAATTAAATGTTTTACCTGCTGATGAAAAGTCAACCAAAGATTTTACAATTCATGCTGAGGTGAACATGAATGTTTGCAGCAAAATGAATGGCAACCCATAAAATAGTTGTCGAGACAATTCTTAAACCTCAACCTCATGGATGCACTAGAGGTAAAGGAAAGTCATTAAGACACATCCTTTACCTCTGAATGTCCAAAGAAAATCTCATGGTAATTCATCCAATAGTTGCTAAGATATTTCTGCGTGGACCAAAGTGGTGAACCGACCAAACCACCAACACACATTACCATCCGTAAAACATAATTTAATATTTATACAGAATTATGTTATACTAACTTATGCTGATAAATCTTTTGAGATCTCCTTTTAAGGATGTGTGGATGCCGCATTAACCACATTAGAGACTCTCTTTAACTCTCTTTGACCATCGAGGGATGCCATACCGTCCAAATGGAAAGATCACATGGTAAACAAATTGTGTCAACACCACAGCCACAGACAGACAGCTTAAACCCCATAATCACTCCAGCTCAGCAGCCACACACACATACACACATACACCAAACACACGTGCACAAATCTGTTTAGTTATGGCAGCTGACTGTCAGTTTGCAATCTAACACCGGTGTCCCTTACAGCAGGATAAGCCGCAGTCTTCAGAAGTAATTTATCAGAACTCTGTGGTCGTGGCCCACAGCTCAGCTGCCTGACATTTGCTTTGCTTTAATTATGAGGAGCAGCATGTGACAAATTATCATCCTATCTACAGCATTTATATATCTCTTTAAAAGGCTGCACTCATCTCCAAAACTGAACGGTGTTAAACACGACACAGTTACATAGTAGAACTCTTGATATCTTAATATCTGAAGAATGTAATTTTCAAAATAACATTCTTTTAAAAAGACACCCAGTCTTTAAAAAATTACTGACAGACGGTACAATGTGATCTCCATGTAAGTATTCACCGACACCCATACCCCATTTACACCTGGCATTAGCCAAGACAAGGGAAGGCAACTTTATTTGTACAGCACATTTCAAAAAAGTGCAAAGGGGCAAGCAAGCAATACAAGAGATATGTAATGCAGAAATGAATTAAATTAAGAACATAGAAGATAGGTTTTTAGCTGTTACTTTGTGAGTTTTGAGTCAGGGCTTGTCTTATATCACCTGGAAGATGTGAGGTCTCTGTGTCATGATAACAGAGTGCTGCTTCACCGTGTTTTGTTCTGACTCTTGGGACAGCTAGTAAGTAAGTCCCAGATGTCCTAAGGGTTATAGGAGATTCAGATGGCACAAGCATATCAGAGATATATTTGGGTTCAAAGCCATAAAAGTAATTTGTGAAAAGATTGTGTAGTCAATTCTTTGAGTGACCAGTGTAAGGATTTTAGAACCGCTGTAATATGTTCGTATTTCCTAGTTTTCATCAGGACCCTGGCAGCCGCGTTCTGAATGCGTTGCAGTTGCTGAAGAGCTTTTTGGAAAGCCCTGCGAGTAGACTATAGCGATATTCTAATCTACTGGAAAGAAATGTGTGGGTAAGCGTTTTTAGCTCTTGCTTGGACAGTACTCCTCTGATTCTAGCTTTGATTTTACCTAAAAATGGTAGGTTTGATATCGGTCGATAGGTCCAGTACACTAGTATCAAGACTGCTCTTAACAACTCTCTCCAAAGCCTCATTAACTATGACTTAGTTCTGCTCACAAATGTTTTAAGGAAGGCAGTGGGTAAAACATCAAGGTATCAGGTGGATGAACTGAGATGGGAGATTATGGGATTAAATTACTGCCAAGTTACATCTAGAAGACTAGAGTGAGAATGCTTATTTATTTCGCATTGTGTAGTTAACAGTGTATCTGATGCCTTCAAACATGTCTTAAAAAAAGAATTCAAACTTCAATGGTGGCAAACAAGATGCGTGAGTTATTACATTTCTTGTTGATGATCTCAGAGGAAAATGACTGCCTAACAAGCGATCTGTATCTGGATAGATTAATGCCAGGTGTAAATGCATGCAGAACAAGTAGTGATTGGAATGCGATCAGATCAGCCAGACCACATTTGGAGGTGGTCACTGTCTCATTGTGATTGGATCTCAGCCAGATGTAAATGCATCCGTACAGAGTGACAACATTCTTAAGAAACAAAATCTGCCCAGCAAGTTGAAAGGTCACCTTAATCTGCCTCTTCCTGCTATTTTAGATATTGATTTTTGCATTTCTTCCAAGCAACAAGCTTTAAACACATTGAAAAATGTGAGCAAACAGTTGGCTATCTACACATCCAGTAGACACACAGCAACATTAGCATTAATGCATTACTGGCCACCTGATGAAGCTACTTTTGGTGGTCACTAACTATAATCAGGCTCTTAAGCTGCTAAATGCTAACCCTATTTTAGAGATACTTAATACTAATGAGAATTTTGTTGTGAATTTTAGTGATTGACACATATAGGTGTCATTTACACTGGGGACGCTGGAGACTTGTCCTCACCACTTTTTGAAATGGCTGATTTTGTCCCCACCACTTTGTAAACATAATTTGTTAAAAAACACGTTCTGAAATATAGCTTGCAGTTGAATATTAAATAAAATACAATTAGAATGGTTTTGCACATTAAGAAAACATGCAATGCAATTAAAATATAGAAGAAACAAACGTGCATTGTCCTGTTATGTGCACGTCAACATTACGTTATCAATGAACATTTAGATAATCGATAAACTGTTAATCAAAAAAAGTACGCCCAGCTTCTCTATCAACGTATTTGAAGCCTGCTGTTGCTGCTTAATGAATGAGCGCCGCAATTAAAATTTCACACGATCATTAATGATTTTCAGTAAATACTCAACACATGGCTGTCTCCCCCTCCTCGTTCTTCAAAGGATGAGCGAATGTGAGAGTGGCAGAAAGTAGTTAAGCATATTTACAGTAAAAAAAATTGTCATTGAACTATGAAAACAAAAACCAGCAATCAAAAACAATAATCGTTCGTTCATTAATCGTAATCCAGGTAAAATTAATCGTTCAATTAATCGTGATTATGATTTTAGGTCAAAACATCCAGCCCTACTTCAAGTATCTTCAACCATGTCCAGTTGACCTAGACCTGGATGACTGAGATCAATCTTCAAAGACATAAAAAATAAAATGATCCTTGGCTGAAGCTTTCTGTCTGTCTGTCTGTCTGTCTGTCTGTCTGTCTGTCTGTCTGTCTGTCTGTCTGTCTGTCTGTCTGTCTGTCTGTCTGTCTGTCTGTCTGTCTGTCTGTGCACATTTTTAAGCACAGTACTGTAAACCAATGACTGTATTGAGAAATGTCTCAATACAGTCATTTCTGTCTAGATAAAGGCACAATAGGACATGTAGTCACATTATGACTACATGTGTGGGCGGATCCCCTCTAGCATGAGAACACTGTGTGTGTGTGTGTGCGCGTGCGTGCGTGCGTGCGTGCGTGCGTGCGTGCGTGTGTGTGTGCGCGCTGACTAAGGACTATTTCTGTTAGATTAGTTGTGGTTCCCACAGCAAGAAGCAGTCCTGCGGCACTGACACATAACATTACATGGCTGTCTTTTACTTTCCCCCTTCTCTCTCACTCACACACACAGTGACACAGATGGAGGACATCCTGCTGCAGACATGTTTTCACCTTCTAAATCTTTCAAACTTGCTTTTTAATTATCTATTGAAGAGATTTAAGAGGAACAGATTTGGGAGGTCAAAAAAGGCAATACGACAGACACACAAACCCAGAAGCCAGACAACTGTTATCTTCCTCCACAGCCCACCATCATCCCTCTCAGCAAACATCTCGTATCACATTAGCTATTTGACCAGCAGTCATTAGCAGTGAAATGGGACAGTGTTACACACAAACATACAAACACACATACACTAACACACAACCACAACCTGGGACAATAGCTGCAGATCAGTGCGGCTAAAAGCTAGTCACCTAGTCATAAAAACTAGTCACGAAGGATTGTAAAGAAGATCGGGTGCCGTGGCAGTTGGAGTTCTACAGTCAGTTTGAAAGGTTGCATACTGTGGAAACAAATGACAGTTTGTTAGCTATAAAGCAACAAGCTATAAGTGCACAGAAACATGGTACAACGTCAGTTTTTTACATTACAAATGGCTGAAAAACAGAGAAGAGAAAAAAAGAAGAGCCTCTTTTGAGAACTGAATAAAAAATGATAAACGTTACAGTCCTAGTGGGGCATTTATTTTGGGGCTGTGGCCTTTTTATCCTCTGTCTTGACAACAAAAAAGGACAAAGAGTCTGTTGAGGAGTCTAAACAGAGGGTTGATTCTTTGATACACAGAGCTGTTGTGTTGTTGTGTCCAGCCTGGCAGAGCTCATGAGTTTGCCTCATTAATGACGTCAAGTAAAACAACTGGACCAACCTAAAGACACTCAGTATTTCACACTAGAAGCGTGACCTGTAGTCTACAGCAGGGTCGAACTACAGCTCTTTACCACCAATAAATAGACAGGTCCATTCAGACAATTCGAACTCAGCTGCTGAAGATCCTAAGAACAAGACGAAGAGTTTACAGCCATGCTAGCCTCTGAGAGGCTGTACTGAGGCATAGCAGAGCTTTGAGCCAAATGCAAACATCAGCATGCTAACATGCCCTCAATAAAAATGTTAACATGCTAATGTTTAGCAAGTATACGGTTTCCATGTTCACCATCTTAGTATGCTAGCATTTGCTAATTATCACTTAAACAGTATAGGTGAGGCTGTTGGGAAAGTCATTAGTTTTGCAGAGAAACATGAAATGTGTGAACCACATTTCACGTACACAATAGTTTATGATATTTCAGTCTGGACAAACTGAAATGGCAACAAAAAAACATTTTAGCCAGAGAGTGTGTTTGAGTGAGTGTCTGCAAGGACAAGCTAAAGTAAACACTGGCTGTACCCTTCTCAGGATAAAGCCATGTTACAGTAATAGGGTTCATTTTGTAAGAATTGTTACTTTCGTTTCCCTTGGAGACAAATTGACTTAACTTGTTTGCACACATCACGGGTGTCACCTTTCAGACATGCTTGACTTGACCAGCAGTGCCCTGTTAATAATGTTCTGTTAGTTTGTCCCATATATCAAGCCTCTGTATCCTAATAAGGAATGCATTATTTATTTTCTCTGATTGAAGCAAATCTCTGTCCACTATTATTTAAAGTTGACCTTTTTACTTCAACAACAACTTACTGAACCAGAAACACAACTTTTTAGGTCTCACTATACTATGATACAAAGCCAATAGTAATGCTTTTAACTGACAAAGTATGAAAGAGTGGTAGCAGAACTTTCCACAGTCCTTTATCCAACAGGTCACCTTCAAACTCAGTTTGTTTTAAGAGCAAACCTTGTCTAATCTAGTAACAAATAAAAAAGCACAGTGTAATGTTGACTTTGACCTGTAAAATCCACTTTATCTTGTTGTTTGCATTAAACCCACCACATAACTGAACAGGTGATGAGTCAGATGAAGTCAGTATAAAGTCATACTGTAATGGATTGAATGAAACAATGTGCCACTCCTTTATTTATTCATTTAAAGTAGCACCTTACTTCAACTAGTATTCAACCACTCGTCTATGTGTACATCCTGTTTGACAGCTAGCCAAAATGATCATGCTGATGCCATTACTTGAGAGAATGGCTTGACATTTATTCAAATAATAACTTACCGTATATTTAAATTAAAAGAAATAGGTCACCTTAATAATTCTTCCTTATTCAGTGATCTTAATTTCATTTGCAATTGAGGACATTTGAGAATATGTGTAATGTTTTTAATATGTGCAGATTAATGCAGTTAAGTTGTTAAAACATTGACTCAATTAGTCAAATTGAATTCAATTTGACACTTGCTGGCAGAACAGTCACATTACAGGAGCCGGATTGGCCAATACACTCTAATCTCTTCTAAAGCCGAGCAGACACTGTGTGGATTAAGCCTGATTTTAGCCACAAATTTCTGCCAGATCAGTTACCATCTGACATGCAGTTTGAGGAGGTCATAACGCTAGATTAATTGCCAGAATGATCAAACTGTTGGATCAGCTGTCTCTCAGTTTAAGCAGTTCCACAGTCTGATATCCCACATGACTGCTATCAAAAGATCTGTTTTAAACTGTAGTGAGTTTGTCTTAATGAAGTAGTATTTTACATGTTGTGGCTAAACCCACAATCTAACACATGGACAATGCGATACATGCCTGCCAAAGGTTTCACACTATTCCACTTAGAGACAGGCAGCAATGCACCACAAAAGACAGTGAAGAAGACGACTGCTAGCAAGTTAACATGGATGTAAACTGCAGGTTTCAAAACATGTTAGTTAAATCTCAAGGACACACACAATGTATTCTGGTGACGCTCCTCAGCGCACCATTAATCAAAGAACATGAAGCCAGTGTGCCACACTGAAAAGGCTTTCCAACAAGAGTAACAGGAGTACTAATTAGCCACCTGGAGGCTCGTGAATGATCTCTCCCACATTTGATTAAACAAGACTATTAACATATGCAGATTTTTTTCCAACTCAAAACAGTTTACAGCCTTGTTCAACGGCTTCTGTGTCAGAGATATTACGCGTGCGTGCGTGCGTGCATGCGTGCGTGTGTGCGCATTACCTGTTGCAGCATCTCCTCTGTGGAGGCCAGTTTCTGCCGGTGTTCCTCCAGAGAACTTTCTAGGTCTCTGATCTTCTCTCCCTGAGCCTCTACCTGGTCAGTCAGAACGCTTACCTAATGGGTGACACATTTATTCTCTATTGAGACACAGAGCTGAATTGATCAGATGTAGAAAATCTGATTAAGGGTAATTTAGGTTATTCAAATGCATCTTGGAATAATGCGTGAACCCTTCCATGGCAGGAGGTTTTCTTCTTCTTCCCATACCGCTGACATTGTGTGAATGCAGCATTAAACCAGACTCACACTGATGTTGTTGCAGATGGAAACTTACAAATTCACAAATACAGAAGCATGGAAACACATGCACAAACGCCAGCGCATATCCAAAAAAAACCAACAAAACCAAAACACAGTTATGAAGTGGTATATATTTTTTTGGTTGGCAATGACCACCTATCCAAATTTCATGCACACACAGACAGAACTATACATTTAACTTCATACCCACATCACTATGTCACACAATAACACACATTCATCCTGGCATAACTCCAAAACAACACACATTTACTCAGCAGTCTGTCTCTCAGGAATGCGTTGCACATTTACAATAATCTGACAACACACTCACCTCCTGCCAAACATCTCTCACACACACACGCACACACGCACACACACAATTCTCCTGTCCTCCTAAACTATGCCAAATCCCTCTGACGGCAGCTGATTCTCTGTCACTTCAGCTTCCCTGATTTTCACCCCTGCAGCCACATCCTGTCTCACAGCACTCTGGCAATAAAGAATATCCTGCAAAGTTTCTGGCTTAAAATGAATCAAAATCCAGATTACAAAGAAAACATGGACATGTGTTGGTACAGAGATGAGTGAATGATCTGGCAGCTTGTGCTTCCAAACAATGAGCGAGTGAACCGAAATGAAATGAAAGTATGTGAATGAGTTATGTATGTAATGTATAATCAATCTGCTTTAAGCCACTATTTAAGGGCATATAGTACCACAAAGCAGTTAAAAGACATGGTATGACTTTGACATGACTGTATAAACTCCTACTGTTGAAGAGAAAGTCTCTTACCTTTTCTGTGCTCTGCTGCTGAGTCACATACACCAATGGAGGTGAAAGTTCCCTACTGGGCTGCAGGGAAGTCAGTTACTAAACACAGACAGTGTATATGCTAACAAAGACACGCTGAAGGAGAGGCAGGTGAAGAGAAAGTAAAGCAAAGAACCTCGAAGCAGCCAGTTAACTCTTCCGTCATGAAAAATAAGCCCCAGTCACCTTGCATATCAACCAATCACAGCGGGTCCCAGACGAGGAATGCGTAACAAGTAGGTGTTTGTGAGTGGTGGCGGTGGTGAGATACGGACTTTATGAACAACTTTATGAACTAGAGTCGTCCAGGTGGGTGGTGCACTTTAACTAATCATTATAAAAAGATCCACTCACGTAAGCTTACCCGGAGTACAAAACAAACACGCACACAAGTGAGGAGAGCCGGAGGAGCAGTTTGAATACTATGATTTAAGTAAGAGGAAAGTAAAGGCAGATTGTAGAGATCACAGCTGTTTGAACCAGCTATTAAAGTGATCTAAGAGCAGAGAGAGCCTGTTGACATCAGGTAGCGCAGAAATATGTAATCTTCTGCTTTACCACGGTGGAGCTGATGTTGATAGTTACTGTAGAGGTCGTCAGTAAACACATGCTCAGACGGTCTGAAAGTGTCCGGGCATGTTTTGTTATGAAATAACATGAAATATTTAAAGCACGAGGATTACAGACTAGAAACTAAGAAGTTTTTCCAGTGTGGCACCAATCCCTCCAGACAAATCCCTGGCTCATTTACTCATAGCCTGGATTCAAATAATGATGTCAAAATAAACACAACTGATGATTATCTCTTTATTTTTTTGTTTGCAAATAATTTTTAGTAGTAAAAAAAGGACGAGACGTCCCACTCAACCTAATGCAGAGTTCTTTGCCTTTATTGAGACTGACAGCAAACGTGGGAGCAAGTGGGGATGATGTGCAACCCAAGTTCCCAGCTAGAATCAAATGACGGACTTTTTATATTGCACTTTATACCAGTTTATTACTTTTAAAGTTCATCTGAAATGTCTGAGAAAAGTCTCAGAACAAACTCATAACACACTTACTGGTGGTGCAGTGTCTCTCGCAGTTATCACACACACACACACAGTTCTGACCTGTAGCACCAGAGACTCCTTGTCCCCCTCTAGGCGGAGCAGTCGTTCTTGGTAGGTTTCATTGTTGGCTGGAGAGCACAGGTTCACCTGGAAAAAAGACACAGGAAAAACAAAACTGAGGTGAAACAACCGAGCATCATTAGTTTCATCTGGGCTTTGTGCTCCATACACGTATGAAACTACTGTTCTAGTTTCAGTACTAGTACTTTTGTCAGAGTAACAAGTGCTTACGCCAGAACCTGCAAATGTATGCTTATGTACGACTGACTGGATCATGATTGTTCAGCTCATGCCAGAAAAATGTTGATAACACTGTGCTTTTAAATTTTGAGAAAACATAAACATTTCTTTGGTATAACTGAAAAAAAGTCTATACTGTGGAACCAGATAAAAATGGTTCAAGATAAAATGGTAATTAATTTGACATTTTAATGTGGACTTCTCTCTTAAACACTCAACTCATTTTAATTAAATGTGAGTTAGTTTAGCTTGTTCTTTTCCTTCAAGTCAAGTGAAATTTTATTTATATTGCTCACTATCACAAATTTGCCTCAAGCAGCTTCACAATCTGTAGGGCACACGGCACCCTCTGTCCTCAGACCCTCGATTGGGATAAGAAACCTCAGGAAGAGATCCAGATGAGGGCTCCCTCTCCCTGCTTCATGTTGAGAACTGGTCTGAGCTAAACTGCTGACTGACTCTCGCACAAGGAGCTGACAGAGCTGTTGCTGTTCAAATACAGATTTTCCACAAAGCAAATGATGAAGACTTGTAATAAATAAATATATATATTAATGGCAACATTTTTTTCTTGAAGCTTGTGTTACGATTTTCACGGGACCAAACCATTTCTATTCTGAGGCGAACAGAACATGTCTTAAATAAGCAGATGTGGATATTTCTTTAGCAGCCACGCAGCCAAGTGGGAGAAAAAGCTGTGTCAGACTCAGTCTAGAATTACAAATGTTTTGGAATATGTATTTATGCAAACGCTATGAACAAGATATTTCCTTTTGGTCAGAAGCTCTTTTGCCAGTTTTGAAGTCCCTAGTTATTAAGGTTATGGCCGAATTATGTGTTCTGCAACTCAGGAAGTAAAAGTGAAAATCAAGCAGAACTATTTTAAATGATGTAAGGCTTAAATGATGTAGTCAGTACAGTTTCCATTTCTTTCTAAAGAGTCAGATTATCCCGTTTTTGAGAGTGTTTGTGTTGAGGGATGCTGACTCCTTGACTCCTCAGCCTGCTGCTGCCATTAACAGGGAAATTGAGAAAGAGGAAATGTTATTATCCAGCGACGAAGCCTGGATGTGATAAGATGATGGTTTATGCTTCTCTCAGCTTCAGGGCAGAGGAAATATGTAATGCTGGTGGTCTCTGCCCTCTTGCTTTAAGAAAGGTCTGTCCTTTAAGCATAAGTGCTATCACATCAAACTGTAACAGAGTTTTCACCCCTAGCCTTTATAAGAAGAACAGATAAGTAGATATTAGATGCAGTTTGTTACATATTTTATCATCAATCAGTTATTATCACAACAAGTGTCAAGGCATTAAACATGAGACCACATATATTCACTGGCCACATAAATTCACTAGCTACACTGGATTTGCTTTATTGCTTGAATTTGAATGTATAAAAGGATAGCCTCTTGAGATGCATCATCTCATTTTCAAGAGGGTCCTAAAGCTGCACATAACTTACCAAATTAGTATTTTAAACATATTGTAGGAACTGATGCATTTGAATTGGACAAAACACAGGTGATGTATTTGTGATGTAGTGTATTTCAACAATATCCAAGCAGGTTCTCAGCATTCTCATTATAAGACCATACCTGAAATTTAAAGTTGCATTAATAAATATTTTCATATAAGCAATGGATCTAATGTGTAATGTGAAAGTTGCTGCTCATAGTGACAAATCGTCACCCGATGCTGCAGCTCCCCTCAGCTCTTCAAAGAGTTTTAACAAATTGGTTTTATGGCCCACAACTTCACTCTCTTTCGCTGTCATCAACCTTGCTTCCAGCCACAGGCTGCTGTTTTCAGCGAGAAAGCTCTGATAAAGCCACAGCACACTATCTGCACTATCTGACAGACAAAGTTAACAACTAGCTGCTGAACGCATAGGAGCTTTTAGCAGCTAAAGAGCCAGAAATTTCCCTCTGGAGTTGGTGGAAACCAAAACATAACTGAAAGAAGAGTGAATATTGGGCTTATAGTCATTATGTGGCCACAAACACACAAGCCCAAATGAATGCTAATGTTGCTCCGTGTCTGCTGGGTGTATAATCAAGCAACTGTTTGCTAAAAAGCTAGCCACACCGACTAGCCAAAAGCACTGGTGGCAGAATTTATGGGGGGCAGATTTTAAGTAATACTAATATTAACAATAAAGCTCATGTTAAATGGCAGCTACCAATCACCTCAACCATTACTTGTTTATAATTAACACATGAATGTGTTATACATTTGTTTGTGTCAGCAGTCCGCCCCCCCCCACTGCTGTCTAAACTATGGCCAAAACACACTGCCTAAAATAGTCTGACAGTCCAGAACATGATACAAAAGGCCTGGAACCCAAAATATGTGTTCAATGTAGATGTAATTGCTTGCAAGTGGCCCTTCCTGCTATCATGACAATGACCCAGTTTTGAAGAGTCGAATGTAAACATCTGCATTTAAGGCTTTTAGCTGAAACTCTTATCTGATGCTAAGTCAGAACAGTAAATGTAGTAATTGCAGAATGAGCTTCAAGTACTACAACACCAACAGTGCTAATCAAAAATAAGGAGTGCGATGGTTAGCACCCTGGTAACATTTCACGACCATATTACGTTTCAGAGAAGAAAAGGCACAGAACATACAACTTTAGCTTGTTAGCATCCACACAGTGCACAGTTTAAAACATATGTCAGTGAGCCATACAACTTTTAAAGAACACAGACAACTGACCCTAAAATAAGCATGTAATCCTTGATGATCTGTCTGCCGCTGAGGTCAGTGAGTACAGAGGATGTATACAGACTGGGCCACCTGACGCTGGCCATATGGACACACTAAACCTATTAACATACTGTAAACTCTCCAGAGAGACAAGGAAGCAGAGGGGGAAGAGAGAAAGAAAGTATGAGATCAAAAGAGAGTAAAATGATACTGAATGTTTTACTGGCTGTCACCAAAGGTACTAAAAACAGCAATGTAAAAAGAGTTTGTAATATTTAGGTTTGCAATACTGTTACAGCATGACTTGGTGGTTTATCACCCCAGTGGGTGGAGTCAGAAAGTGTTTGAAATATGCTGTAATCTCAGATATTCCCATCTGACTGCACACAGCACTTTAAGGGGCTGATAAAGAAAACCAGGCCAGGCTGGTTCTATCCGTCTGTCATCGCCTGGTGCATTGTGTGGGTATGGAGGGAAGGAGAGAGAGAGAACAAGGGTTTGGGGCAGAGTTAGGTTGCTCACATTGGCACTTTTGTGGACATCTTTCCAAGACTGATGGAAATACAATCAACAATGTTGCGCACTTTCTTGTTCTATGTACTTTCTCAGGTTGTATGTTAGAGAAGTGGCAGTAGTTGAAGGTCTATAGTAACAACGTGTTGTAAGTGAAGCCATCTTCACGAAGAGATTTGTATGTCTTTTGAAAGCTGTGCAGTGTTTTGAGATTTGGACAGAGGAGTGGGTGGGACTTCTAATGACATACAGTGCTGTATATGATCCCACTGTCTATGAATGCATGACAACATGCAGGACAGCACCTACATTTAATGATTCACAAATAAAGCTCTATAGAACCGTCACTTTGCTGGAAAAATACAGTACTTACACTATAAAGCCTGTTTTCACTTTTACTTAAATGCTCTCACCTATTTAAAAGGGCACTTCAGGACAATATTGTCTACAGTTATGCAATTTCTCTGCATCCAAAACCTAATGTTCCTTTTTTGAGTAAAACACTGGTCAAAGTGTTTCTGTGGAAAGAAACTAAATTTTCTTAAATTAAATTCCTAGTTGCTCTTCAATTCAGTGGTGAGTGCTGATTTGATTTGGCCCTGGTGCATGTGTAACCCATTAACTTAGGTAGTCTCTCTAGTCACACCACTGTGTCCCTTAATCTAATTTAAAAGCTGGCCCAATTCAATTTTATGTCTGCACAGCTTGACAATTAACCATCCCAGTGAGAATGGAAAATTAATTTGAAGGCGAGCTGGTGGCATTCAAGATGCTTTATCATTTACTGTATCTGCACATCTCAGTTTAGATATTTTTCTTGATGATGTTAAGCATGCTCTAAACACACTTAATCATGCTACACACAGTGACAGGGGCGGCTGTGGCTCAGGTGATAGAGCGGGTTGGGTTCAATCCCTGGCTCTCCCTGGTTGCATGTCGATCTGTTCTGTCCTTGGCCAGTGTACGAATGTGTATGACTGGTGAATGCAGATGTAGTGTAAAAGCGCTTTGAGTGGTCGAAAAGACTAGAAAGGTGCTATACAAGTACGGAGCATTTACATTTGATAAAAACTGCTGTTTACTGCGCACCACACATTGTAAAACCACAGGATGTATTCGATAGTTTCTGTGGTGGCTGGTGTGGTATGTTTGCTGCAATAGTGGGCTTTTTCCTCTGACAGGAAATAAAGCCACTGCACTCATTTATATTTCCCTGAAGAGATAAAGAACAGGTTCTGTGTCTCTGCACAAAAGTAAAGGTTTGGGAACAGTATTCATTTTAAGTGCTATGAGATCAAATTGTATCATAGGGGAGTGGAGTGTGTGGGACTCCTGATGACATACAGATTCTATGAATGCATGACAACATGCAGGACAACACCTACTTCACTGTAAAAATACTGTATTTACAATATATACTGTAACTTACATTTAACCCAGAACAGCATTACTTTCTTTTGGTGATGTTGCATACATTTGTTATGTTGAGATATTTATTGATACTAGAAAATATTTGATCAACATAGCAATATTGATTTCAACCATTTTGCCAAGTCCTACAGTCATGATAACTCTCAGACAAACAGGCACATAAGCAACAAATTGGCACAAGCTTATGCACGCACACACGGGGACATTTCAGTTCCCAAGTATAACATGATAAAACAAACTTACAGATTACAATGATCTCTGTCAGAGAAAGTCCATACACTGAAAGCAGATTACCTCCCTTAAAAGACTTCAGACTCAAACATGTTTTAATCAACTGCACTCTTATCTATTAATCTGCTGCGTCAGTATATTAAAACAGACAGTAGAATGTGCTGATAGCTTGACATCTGCTTTGCAGGCCTGATTGATTAGATATCTGAGAAACTGGAATAACAGAGTAAAAAGTACCCAGAATGCAGCATTACATGACCAAGGCAAAATTTCGAAATACATTTTTTGAATTACACAACTGAAGAAGCCAATTAAAGAGACTAGGGATGCAACGAAATGAAAATTCTTGGCCGAAGCAGAAACTGAATATAATGAAAAAATTTGCCAAATACCGAACAAGGTTTTTCACATTCGTTTCCATTTTTTTTTTTTTTACCATTGCCTAAATTAAAATTGTCAAAATGCTTTTTACTCAGTGTTTTCACTCAGTGTAAATTACATGTGTCCATTTACTTTTAATGGACACATGTAATATTTTCTGTGAATATAATCCAATTAATCTTATTTTCATACTGTATAGACACCTTATTTTGAAAATCAGACGTTGTCACATGTGTATCCTCGCGCTAAATTCATCAAGTCCGACCCAGTTTGATAAATAATGTTGTATGTTCTCGTATGGCGTAACATGAAGACTTCACAGCCTCTATCTTCAAGAAGGACTCTCATACTGCAACACTTGTCTTTATAAAGAGAGAAAATGACAGGATGAAGTCTCTAACCTGCCCGTTAGCTCGCACTGGTCTGTTTCAGTGGATTTACCATAAAGGCTTGAATACATGTGCACTCCAAATTCAGGTGCGGCTAGCTTAATCGCCTTCTCAGAAACGAGTGACAGAAACACTCAAAGCGGGTCAGACCGTTTGTTGCCTTTTCTAAGAAGTCAGCCACAGATGATGTGGATGTGCTGGGAGACAATTCAGCAGAACGGTGTCTGCAAACAGCCATTTTTGCTTCTTTCTTGGACACTTTAGAATGCTTCCACGCTGCCAACATTGTCAATGTAATTGTTCTGTAAAATTTATTCGGTCTTTTGATTTATTTGGCCCAACACCGAAATCCCTTTTTTCGCTATTTTCGAGCCGATTATTTGTTTCAAAAATTAAAATTTTTACCTAATCATTTCCTTGAAGAGTCAGATTTGGAGCTCTGACTTAATTTAGTTTTTGAAACGAGATCACTGCATGTTTTACACACTTCTCAGTGTAAGAAGTGCTTATAGCCTGAAACAGTTCAAAGTCTGGTATCCATTTCAAAGGTCTGTAAAGGACAGTTTAAAGGTCACTGTATAATGCTAAAAAATGTCAATAAAAAATAAATCAGCATAGCTTTTAGGGTCTTTAAGATAAATATTGTAAAGGCATCAGACTTGACAAGGCACTGATTTACATCTACAATAATCGGCTTATGTGACTCCAAGACAACACACAAACACAGCCCAAACTCAAGACGCTTATTCCTGAAACTTCATGTCCTAACAACAGCACAGATCTCACATGGCACTAGTCTCTCTCTGATTGAATCCAGCACTATCAGACACTGCTTTGTCAACACAACAATCAGCTGATGGATAATACTTCTAATCTGATAACACAGTCCTTGTGATGCGTGCCTTCACACACACACACACACACACACACACACACACACACACACACACACACACACACACACACACACACACACACACACACACACACACACAAGGCTGCATGCAGTCATATTACACTCAAGCTCTAAGTAATGGAAAGACTCATTTGAGCCCATGTGTAAGACAAAACTATCTCTGAAACCAAGAAAGTGGAATTGTTTTAGGTGTGATCTCGACAAGGTAGTGTCCAACACAACCTATTTAGTGGGAGGGAACCCCATTTCCTCTTATTGTCAATCAAAGTAAGAGCCAAGTAAAATTGAACATATAGACTGAAAGGTATCTCGTCTACTAAAAAGCTATACCAAAGTCTAAACACACAAATAAGTCAAGAAGCAAATATTTACTGATAAGATAAATACACATAGAATTTTAATACATGGTGAGGGCAGAAAATACTTAGGGTTTAAAATTCTGGTCAAGAAATGATTTGCTGGCTTCCACAAAATAGACCTTTTGAATAAAAAGTCTGCATAGCGGCTACTACATACGTCTGTTTACATAATGCAAACAGAATTTGTTGTAACTAAGCCAAACTTTCATTACTTAAACAGGAAGTGAACATTAGTCTGGAGGATGCGTGTTACGTAGATGAGCCCAAAAGACAAGAGCTGTACCACTTTGCTATGAACGGAAAATCGTTTGCTGTGATCGAGGAGCATTTCCCTGACATGCTTCAAAAGGTATGACGTCTTCTAAATGAAAGCGGACATCACGCCAACCCTTTCTGTAACTGGAGTAGAAATATTAAAGTTGCACCTACTGTTCTTTGGGTACAATTATCTCCATGATACCTTATGTTTCTGTTGCTGTGATGGTGTGTTCTGCCTTGTAGCTGGTGCTCCATGGGACAGTGTTTGCCAGAATGGCCCCGGACCAGAAAACCCAGCTCATCGAGGCGTTGCAGGAAGTAGAGTGAGTATTTAAGTCCAACACATGATGTAGCTATGATCATCCAAACTATATTAAAGTATTACATCCACAATATTTGCCGCTTGCGACTGAGTAAGAACTGTAAAAAATAAAAATCTAACTTTTCAAGGATAAAGTGGTAACATTGATCAGAGTCACTACTCTTTATATTTTCTCACAGCTACTTTGTGGGGATGTGCGGAGACGGAGCTAACGACTGTGGGGTATGTACAGCCACTTTAATTATTAGTGTAACAATAACAGGCTGAAAAGGACCTGTTTTGGTTGCAGTCACACCTTATGTTTCTCGCTTTCCTCACCCAGGCTCTGAAGAGGGCTCATGGTGGCATCTCTCTGTCGGAGCTCGAAGCCTCTGTAGCCTCTCCCTTTACCTCAAGGACACCCAACATCTCCTGTGTTCCCAGCCTCATCAGGTTTTTCTTTCCTTAAATTTGTGTACCAGTCAATCAATTAATAAACCATAGGCAAAATATGAATGGTGAAAGTGATAATTTAAACTTAAAAGGAGCATCTCACCTCAAAAGCACCTGGAGTGTTCTTCTCATTACATGCTAACTTGTAGTTGTGGAAATAAATCGACTACTGATATAGTAACTGGAAAATGCTACTGATTTAACAGTTAGTTTTCTTTAGCAGTATTGAGGTTTGAAGTAATGATGATTAAATTCTTACAACAACAAAACTTTTTTAATTCAGATATTTTACACAAATCCATAGTGCTTAAAAGACATTTTATGTTAAGTAGTCTTTTTATAGCCATATGACATAATGTTACTTGTGGGGTTATGTTATGTAGAGAGATGACCCGGTGTTTGCTTGCTTTTACAGGGAGGGGCGTGCTGCTCTCATCACCTCCTTCTGTGTGTTCAAGTTCATGGCCCTCTACAGCATCATACAGTACATCAGTGTCACTCTCCTCTACTCTGTACGTAATGATGCTTCCGCAGTCGATAGTAGCTGTAATGAGAAATCCAGCAAATTCACGGGAGTCTGATCTGTGTTGTCGGTGGTTTTTGTTTCTCAGATCCTCAGTAACCTTGGAGACTTTCAGTTCCTTTTCATCGATATTGCCATCATCCTCCTTATTGTCTTTACCAGTAAGTATAAGAAAAGTAACAAAGATAATGTTATGCTTTATATTTCTTAAATTCTGTCTTTTGCTTCCTACCCCCCCCCCCCCAGTGAGTCTGAACCCAGCGTGGAGAGAACTGGTGTCACGTCGTCCCCCATCTGGTCTGATCTCAGGGCCTCTGCTGTTCTCTGTGCTGACTCAGATCCTCATCTGCTTGGGCTTCCAGACCATTACATTCCTTTGGGTCCGACAGCAGCCCTGGTACACAATCTGGACTCCACTTACTGAGTGAGTACCTGCTGCCATCATTGCCGAACATTGCACCTCAGCCAAACCAAAATAACATCACAGCATAATTAACTAGATATGATTTGGCAATAATTTCATAACATATTTTAAATAACTGTCACGCACAGTCAGATTTCTGCATTGTCCTTAAATCGAACTCTCTTCTCACCCAGTGTCTGCAACCAGTCGTCGCACATTAACGTGTCTGACCACAACGACACCGAAGTGGACGACCACAACATCCAAAACTTCGAGAACACCAGCCTCTTCTATGTCTCTTGCTTCCAGTATCTCATTGTTGCCATTGTTTTCTCAAAGGGCAAACCTTTCAGACAGCCTAGCTACAAGAATTGTAAGAAACTTCTTAATGCTAATACATCTGTTACGTTTGTATTGCTGAGAATATTTCTTAGGCGTCTTAATTGATGTAACAGGGAAAGGTAGGACAGGTCTAGCTTAGAGTAATGTAGCTGACCCCATAAGTGTTTGACATTATAGCTTTAGGTATTTCTCACACGTACTTGTCCTCATCAGGAAGACAACAATAGATTAGTTAGAGACAGTAGCTCAGACGTCAGGCTAGCCTGTTACATCAATTAAGACACCTAAGAAATATTCTCAACAGTTCCCCCATTTTTATCAAAAGATAAACTCAATCACTAAACCCTTTATAAATTTGGGGACCCAGTTATTAAAACCTTTGCTAAATTTTATGGACCAGTCAGGACAACTTCAGAGTTGGGTTGGGCAATTGTCAATAGTCAATCAGCAGAAACACTTAAATCAACATTATCCTTGGCCAGTAAATATAAAATACATTTTCCAACCTGAAACAATTGCTGTTATTATTAATATTATAATATAGTTAGAATGATTATTGTACATATGGAAATGTAAGAAACCTTACATCATCTAGCTACACACGTCTCCGTGCAGCCTAATAGTGGTTGTGACACAAAAGATTATTCTGCTCTAAACCAATAATAATAATGATAAAGAGTCTTATCAAGTGATAAGTCTCTGACAGAGGTTATAGGTCGCATGCTCATAGACAAAAATACCCACTTCTCTATATTTCATGTATTGAAGTCTGAAATTATAGTTGAAAGCTATAAAATGGGCAAGACTAGCTACACTCCCAAAACAGTGCAAAATGGAACAAAACTTCAATTGTAGCAATCAGAGGAAAGAAATCCCACATGCACTTACTGCTAAACTCATTCATACAAACATTACAATCATCTGAATACATGAATATGAATAATAAAATGTCTATCCCAACGCAAAACATTGATCAAATCCCTTATTATCATAATTGGTATGTTCATATAGCATGATACATAAAATTAAACATTTAAACTCCTTTAAGGTAAAGCTAATGTAACTCCCGTTTATCATACATAAAGTTATTGTTTTAACTTTAACATTTGAAATGAAAAACTTGAAATCACACATGAAATGCTTCATTTTAAATTAAATGGTAAATATTGTAAATTGATCAATTTGAATTAAAAACATCATCATTCTATTAGGTACTTAATTGGTATTAATTCAAAATCAGCGAATATAAATATTTAAAACCTTTAAATAATATATAAATGAAAAAAAACACTGAGTCCCCTTTTTGTCCATTCAAAAACCCTCAGTACTATCATTCGTACAGGTCATCCGCTGTGACCTGGCACTTTAAACCATCACACCCAGAGGGAAATATTGAAACAAATAAGTGAAATTAATTATTTCTACAGCAGTAAGACATTCTTAACTTCTAAGCTGATTACACATTTTTTAAGTTACAGTGATTATTATTCTAATCATAACACAATACACTTAAAACCTGAAAACAGTAACTTTTAGGACTTAGGAAACATAAGATGTAATTTTTGAGTTAAACCATAAGATGTAATTTTTCAGCAAACGTCTGTTGGTGGAAATCTGATAAGTAGTAGTTTAGTACTGTTTACAACATTCTGTAGCAGTAGATTTCAGTGCATTAATTATCTTCAATGAACCAAGACATATATACTTTGGAGACTTTTGCTTACATTAGACTATGGGGATATTCATTCAAATAGAAAATAGTCAACTTCTTGCAACTCATTGAAAATTAGTTAAACTTTAATGATTAAAATGTAATAACCTGATAATTTGGCACTAACTGATCACTAATTAAGTCATGTAACCACATCCCCTCGACTCACTCTTATTTTATCAATATAAATGAAAATCTTTCAAATATTCTATTTTAGACTTATTCTATCAAAACTGTTGTCTAATGGTGAACAACTAGTTGATAACCTTCGTTAATAGAATCTGAACAAAGGAGGAAAGGAAAGTAGAGTGATTCTGAGCATGGGAAATAGTTGCTGAGTTTAAGGATTGTTTAATCTTAATTTTAATCTTTTTTAATTTCTTTAATAACAGCAGGTACTCAGGAGTCTATCACTATTTTTATTATTCTTACCCCCATAAAATCTTTTCTTTTTCATAAAACCCATAAATAACAGTGTGCTATAAATTTGTTTGTGTGTCTTTACGTGTCTTCTCCCCAGGGCCTTTTGTGCTGTCCGCCTTTACTTTGTATGTTTTCCTGCTGTTCATTATGTTCCATCCTGTCAAAGGCATTGATGAGTTTCTAGAGGTAAGATGCACAAGAAACATAGTCCTTTTCTCAGCTCTGTTGATGACTGTAGCTTGTTTTATCATGTAGCTTGTTTTATCATGCTGAACTCTATACGCTTTTAATATTTTGAGATAATATTAAGGTCCAATTCCTAATTTCATTATGATGTGCCTGTGTGAAGTGTTGCAGACACATAAAGCCTTAAAAAGAGGCTGTCTTGCTAATTATCCCCTCCACCCCAACCCCCACCCTCTCTCTCCACAGATTGTTTGTGTCCCGTTTGAATGGAGGTTAAAACTCTTCATCATCATCTTAGTCAATGCTGCTGTGTCTGTTGTGGTGGAGGTAAGACACTGAAAACACATGGTAACCGTAGATGTTTTTCTCATGTTCAGTTTTTGTTTTGTCATGCATTGTGCTCATCTTTGTCTCATTTAGCTGGACAGCAGGATCAGTCTTGTGTTGTGAGAGGAAATTATGTTGTTAAGTGAAAATGTTCTTCAAAGAGAAAAACGACGGTATCTGTTATGGTACTTAATAATAGTACATACTCAAAAGTATGTAACCGTTTTAAACATGTTTTGGTGAAATGTATGCTTCTGTAATACTTCAAAGCAGAATACGTTTGTCTAATTTCTGGATGGACGAGTGCTCTTTCAGAAAATAATTTATTGCTGTACAACTGCATGACAATGGATAGTTTAGTCAGTGAAGCAGTATCACTGTGCCTTTGCCTTCCTTTTTAGATGGCTGCCCTTGCATACATGCACTGCTTATCAGACACCCTAGATGATGCTATTTCCTAAACCACTGGTGCAAATTCCTTTTCACCTTTTTTGAAGTTAATTTTAAAAAATCTACCAAAAATGATTTTGCGCATAATCAAAAAGGTTAAGTATTGTGAAACAATAGTATCCATGCACTCTCTTCTTGCTAATGTGTGTAATTAAATTTTAACCTCACATGATTAACATGCAGCTTAATGTAAGTTGCCACACATGATTAGCTAAAGCTTTGATACATTATGGCTCTGCAAAAACAATTGAAGACCTCTGTGCAAAAAACCGTAGCGGACGCTATGTGAAAACAAACTAGCCTCTCTGTAATTCTTTCCCTGCACACTGCGCTATTCCATAGACCTTCATCCTTGACATCATCTTATGGAAGCTTGTGTTCAGCCGAGAAAAACAGGGCAGCTTTGGTGTCACTCCTGCTGCCCCGACACCACAGGTTGGGAAAATCTGACACCTTCTTCTTTAGCCCTTTCATTTTCCTCTTGTGTGGTGTTCCCTCTCTCTGTCCCCACTTCTTGCTCTAATGCTACAGAGCGCACCTTTCTATTGTTACCGCTAACCAATATATGCATGTGCGAGACATCAGTCTCTTTCTGATCTGTCCTCTCCTTCTCGTGTCACCCTGATGGGCCTCTGTTCAGGGCTTGATAACAGTTGCTGTTTTACTCCAAACCAATAATTTCTCAGGCTCAATTTTGAGATCGGTTTCATAACTTAGCTCTTAGGGACAAGTATTTTAGTTAATAACGTTTCTGCTGAAGCTGATTGCTATTTTCAAATTTGTAGCTAGTAATTGTAGCTGGCGGTACCTGTTAAACACATTTACTTTAGCAAGATAAAAACCTTCATCCTCATCTTGTCAGTATGTTAAATTTGTGAGGCATGATAGTATTTAAAGCAACTTCAACCATCTGTGAAATAAGCCCTTAAGGTGGTGACGTGCATTACAATGCAAGATGCTGACTGAATTTGCTTTTAAGTGCAAAGTGCACATGTAGTTTGTATTTACTGTATCTGCCCATTTTTGTGAGTGATATGTTGTCAAATATGTGCCATGCACATTGTTGCGGAAAACAGTAACTACAATTATGTGAATGCACATGAATATACAAACACGGCGTTATGATTATTATTATAGATTTTTTTGTTAATTGCTCAAACCGTTCCCAAGCCTTGGATATCTCCCATTGCTTTTTTTTTTTTCTAAACGTATGATTGTTTGCCACCTCCTCTCCTTAGTTTGCCTATTATGTCCTGGATAGCTATGTTAGTCACTGTCAGTGGTTCCAACAGTAAAACTATCAAATAGTGTTGTAGTCAAGACTGCCCAAACTGAGACCAAGTCAAGACCAAGTCCAGAGTTGACCGAGACCAGACCAAGACTTTTTGGGGGCCGAGACAAAGTCCAGACCAAGACCGAGGGAGAGCAAGACAGAATCAAGACCAAGACCAGTTTCCCACATTACATGACACACAATAAAATGTAGAACGAGATCATAGGTACTTCTCAAATTGATCTGAAAGATCCAAATTCTCATTAAAACACCCACATACAAACACTTCAACGTAAGCATTGCCATCACGGGGAGGGGTGACAGTTGTTAACGGTAACACCACATTTTTATTTAGCGTTATTGGTTGCATTTGAAGCAATAAGTTTTACATCCAATCAAAGTTTTGAAGTTAACAAATAAATCAGACAATGCAAAAGCAATTTACTGATATTCCCAAAGTTATAGTCTTGACTGTTCTTGAAATACAATCCCGAGTCCTCAATGTCCGAGACCGAGACAAGACTGAGTACAAATGCTATCGAGTCCAAGACGAGACCAAGAACATAAAAAAGTGGTCTTAAGACCGGTCTCAAGTACTACAACACTACTATCAAGTACAGTATATTTAAAACTGAAGCAGGCTAGCTTAAATGTCTAATGTATTTAGTTAATCTATAGAGACCTGCTGTGGAATCCTTTTGTTTGTTTGATCTTTGACTCCATGAGCTTGTTTTTAACAGTCTGCACACTCCTTCTCCTTCAAGCTATTATCATGCTGAATTTTGTTTTGAATGACTTGCATGCATGCACACTTTTTACAGTTTACCAGAACAAACAAATGCGCATGCATATCACCCAAATATTCTAGTTCTATATTTTACATCCAACAGTTAATATTAGCATGCCACCATCATCTTGCATTGGTCAGTAAAAGCAGTTTTTGAAAGAAAAGTTCACGGAACCTTTCATCCCTCCCCTTTTATCCTTTCTGGTATTTTTATTTTATTTATTTGTTTATTTTTGGTACCGTGGTATTTTCAGGGGAGCATTGACCTGTGGGCGTACAAGTGTCTTTCCTGGCTGTGCTGCCCACACAAGATGGCACCCAAGGCTCGCTACATGCATCTGGCCCAGGAGCTTAGTGTGGACCCCGACTGGCCTCCAAAGCCAACCACTACCACCGAAGCCAAGCCCCGCCCAGAAAACGGCTCCACCTATCAAATCATGAACTCCTAGCACCCCCCCGCTCAGTATCTAATTTATCCTTTCCAATGCACATTCAGCCTATTCAAATGAAATTTTTGCCATTCACAGAAACTTGCTTCTGATTCTGTAGTTACTGCAAAAGCATCACACATAACTACCAAATGAAGTTAAGTTTCAATTCTCTTAGTAATCCTGCTCTCTCTGGCTCGCCCACTCATCCGCTCTCAGGTCTCCCCTGTTTGTCTTTAAATGTCATTTAAACATCAGTAACATTAAATGTAATTCCCATTCCTTATTGCAGTGTATGTTCACCGAAAAAGCAGAATAGATGATAGCCTAGAAGAGGGGTCGTACTTAGGCCGTCTAAAGTACAACCCACTCACACGGCGAGTAAGAGAATTGGTCCATACAGAAAGAGTCTGGAAGAGTTTGAGGAAGATGATAGAAGAAAGAGGTTTCACTTTAAAATGGAGATATTCTCTTAAAAGTGGAAAGACTTGTGGTGCTGAAGGTCGGTGGAATAATGGATACATATCTGTTGGTGACTGTTCTGACCAGCTCTGTACTATCTGATCATACAGTTTTTGCAGGCTCTGACTGCTACTATGTAGCGGTCTTACACAGCTAAAGTAAATGTAGAAAATAATTTTAATGAGCTAGCTATACGAGCTGGCAAGCACGCAGAGAGCACAAAATTATAACCAAAAAGAAAAGCTTTACCATTGACCACCAAGGATGTCCAATTACTCATTGAGACAAGTATTCCAATAGTCTTTCAAGCATACTGTGATTGGGAATCTTGGAACAGTTGCAGTCAACTTGTTGTTCAATTGCATACCCCAGGCAGAAGTCACAGATTGATGATAGAAGGAACAAAATGATGAACCTCAAACTAATCTGAGGTTGCATTTTTGCCATAATTTGGCCAAATCCTTCATAGACATTCATATAATGATGGCTTGTAAAATATAAAGGACTTTAAAGAGAACAGTAAGGGAGACAGATGTGTCAGAGTTTACCTTTAGGGTTTTTAACAAAGATACTATGTAGGGGGGCAAAATAGACAATTACAGAAGGACACATTTCATCTCAGCTGTTTAGCCATGCTGCTGTAGTGTATGTATTGCTATGAATTTTACCACAGACACTTATGGCCCTGATATTTCATGTCATAACAGTATACTTCTAAAACTAAGGACTTCTCATCAACCTCAGCTGTACTTCATATTAACGTTACTTACTTAAGTGTTAACATACCTTGCTAACATGTCTGGCAGGGAACAACATAGCTTTTCCTGTGGCACTCCCATCAGGCCAAAAGTGGTAAAGATTTAACAACAGCAAAACGTTTCATCCATAAAAAAAAAAAAAAATCTAGTGTATAATTGGGCCGCTAGTGTGGCTACAACCCAAATCTTGTGGTTTTGCATCTATGAGCCATGTCCTGACATCTTCTAATGACACCAGACAGGAGACTGAAAGCATAACAAGACTTGCATGAAGCCAGCTCCTGATCATGTTCTGAAGACTTGATGGTTGCAATACTAGAAATAATACTACAAATACAGCATTACTGTAGAATTAAGAAATATTTACATTGACATCTCTGTTTTTTAAAAAATTCTGCACAAGAAACAGCATGGATCTGGCTGGTTTTCGTGCACAGTTAATCACATGCATGAGACCATATAAATCAAAGCATCTTACATTTACAAACTCATATCAGTTTGGCTCCAGAGTTATATTATATTTGCATATTTTTCTTTAAAAAAAAAAAACAAAAACAAAATTTCTTCCTATGGAAGACTGATAAAAATGTAATCGTAAATCAAATCAAGGTATTCTGAATTTCATCAGCTCCCTGTTCTTGGCACATTCAAAACATTCATGCAACAGCACATGCTACACAAGGTGGATGCTGGTTACCATACACACTTGTATTCATGTATTACACATAGGCTACCTGCCTAGAGAGAGTTAAGGGCTATATTTTATGTTCACTGCTCTTTCTTTGATATTTAAAGTGATACTCCCCAAAATATATTCTTTAAGTGTCAAACACTCACTCGCTCCCTGTAAACTCAAAAGGTGGCTGTAAACTATTGTAGCTTCTTCCTATAATAAAAATTGTTAAATCTTAATTTATTAATGGCATTTTTTCAGCCATTAAAATTGGTACAATTGGAAATCCACCTTTAAAGCCCCCAAGAGATGGTGTTTTGATGCTCAAAAGGCAGATTTAGGGTGGAGTTTCACTTTAAAGACACCCACACATAATGTCAGTATAACTGTATACTCTGCATAGCAGCCCGCCTTTCGTGAATTGTACAGTTCAATAATAATCATTTCAAACAGTGTGTGTCCCAAAGTATTTCAGAGTGTTAATCTGTGGTTTGAGGCACAATGTCAAAAGAATGTCAAACTAAATGTAACGTTACTCTTTCTTTCAAAATTTTATTTACATAGAAACAAAATCACAACAGATTTACATAACATCAGTAATAACAAGAGTCTGCTCAGTTCCTAAAAGCCATTGTCTGTTGAGAGACTTGTAATGAAATTACAAATGCATATGAAACTTGGGATCAATACAGTGTATATGAAAAGTTCAAATGTGAAATGTAGTTTAAACATAGTTTTAATGGATAAATTGTTAATTTGATGAGAGGTTATAGTATTTTGTGGGTAAATTGTCAGTGTGCGAAATGTATAACATGGCTCAAATGGACTTTATTTTGCCATTTTTCGCCAATATTCTGATATGTTGTCCCGAAAAATGTCTAAATTTCTTATTTATGTTGGATTTAAACAATGTTGCTGATGTTCCCAAACATGGGTCACATGAGTTGCTATGCCTCTGAATATTCAATGGTATTTTTTCCTTTCTATATTTGCTTTCAGTGTTTCATTTTCTTCTCTAGATACCTACTGAGGCTAGAACTGAATGTTGTGTAAAGAACAAAATTTAATGCAAGGCACTTGTTCTATTTCCAAAGACTTTTCATCACATCTGTATTGATTATTTGAGAAAAAGAAGAAAGAGTTTCATTTTAGCCTGTGTTCAGTTCTGTCACACCTGATTTGACTCTGCAGAAGTGGACTTTAAAAGGTGATGATAATATTAGAGGGTGGATTCTATCTATACATATGAGGTGTACATTTGTAGTGTGTGCATAAAAGTAAAAAGATTTAGTTATAAATATGTATGGTTTTTGGATTATCAAAGGGCTGGTGTGTCTTTTTCTACTGTTTTGGTACTGTGTTATAATCAGTTGTCTGTCTACTTTAGATTTGTACTGTCTTTTGGATTTATTTGTACTTTCACTTTTGTTATGGAGTTGCATTAGCTTGGAAATTCCTTATTTGGGCATGAATCGTGGGCATTTATTTCACAATTTGAGTCTGTTATCGTGAGGTCTGATTGGGGGACATGAATATTTGTTCTGTCTTGGGTAAATATAATGCAGCACGTCTACTTTACAGCTTGAAGACAATTAAAACCACCCTGGTTTAGATGGGAAGGTTGTCTCTGCAGGTTCCTGTAGATCTACTTCTCAGCTTCTCTCTCTCTTCGTTTCTCTTACTTTGTTAATAACCAAGGACCTGATACAAGAAGGGAATTCATCTGATGTAGTGAGGATTTGGCGCCTCCTCTTAGTGATTTCAGAATTTGAGCAACATCTGACAATCTTGCTATGTTTTTGTCCGATCATTAAATGTACATATTTGACCTTCTTTGTCTAGAACTTTTAAAAACAATTGTTTGCATACATGTAAAAATTGAAATGTAATTGGCAAAAAAGAATGTGCATTGCTGCTCGATATCAGCAGCCTATTGTAGAAATGATTATATTGCTGCTAGGGCCAAAATTATTCAGTCATAACTGTGCACCTTGATACAGAAAATTCATCAATTTATTGATGTGTGGTGTAAATGCTATTGCTTTTCTTCTACGCTACAGTTTTGCCTTCTATTCTGACACAGCTATGTCAAAGCAACGGATTTTATGCTGAAACCTCTCAATACTCAAACAGGTATAACATGTTCCGAATGTTGACAGTTAGCATTGGCCTCCTATTCACATTATTTATTTTAAACAAACCATCAGATGGCATTTGGATTGAGTTAGCCACTGAGTATTTCAAGCCTCATGTGGATGTTGTTTCCTCAGGGAAATGTGTCTATTTGTAATGAATAGAGAAAATAATAAAAGTTGATACCCAAACTGAATGAAAACATACTGTTGATAAAATCTTTTATGACAGTCCATCTGTATGTCACCTCTTTTCAGTACAGTTTATTTATATTCAGTGTGCTTTTGATTCACGGCTCCCACACCTCAGCAAGAGGCTCATCTGGGGTATATGTATTATTTTTATTGGCAGAGATGTGCATTTTCTGAAATGTTTTGTACTTTATAATTTATTTTTTATTTATTTTCATTTCTTTCTCCCTGAGGATTGTATTTCAGATTTTATCTTGATTTCTTTCTTTTCAATAAATGTTCTCAAAACGGTCACGTCTACAAGTTATTTGTTTGCATTGGGCGTGAATGGGATACCATAATGCTGCAGGCACGAAGGATAGAATGGTTAGCAGGCTTCAAGTTACAGAAATTAAAAGTATAATGCTTCTGCAATTTCTGTAAACAGGTAAACTATAAGTGCAGTACCTGGTTATTGTGATGTGGTCACAAGATATTTACTACACACGTTGACTGGGATCACCTAAATGTAAAGAATTGAGCAACACACAATGGTTTGTGGGATACGGAGCACTGTAATTGTTACACAGGTGGTGTCCTGGAAATTCAGGCATAATACACTGCTCAAAAAAATAAAGGGAACACTTAACACAATGTAACTCCAAGTCAATCACACTCCTGTGAAATCAAACTGTAGGAGTCGGCGGATGCTTTAGTCCAGGTCTGGGAGGAGATCCCTCAGGAGATCATCCGCCACGCATGCTCATGCGTTGTAGGGAGGTCATACAGGCACGTGGAGGCCACACACACTACTGAGCCTCATTTTGACTTGTTTTAAGGACGTTACATCAAAGTTGGATCGGCCTGTAGTGTGGTTTTCCACAAATCCAGACCTCCATGGGTTGATAACTTTGATTTCCATTGATCATTTTTGTGTGATTTTGTTGTCAGCACATTCAGCTATGTAAAGAAAGGAGTATTTAATGAGATTATTTCATTCATTCAGATCTAGAATGTGTTATTTTAGTGTTCCCTTTATTTTTTTGAGCAGTGTGTTTTTAGCATTTAGCAGAGCCTGTTGAATGTGACAGTCCTTGTCAGCCAATTTTGATGCATTCATTCTAGAAATGTGGACTCTGGTCCCTGAATTGGGAGAGATGCAGTACAGCCTCAGTGTCATTGGTGTTGGCACTCACGCTAAAGTACACAAGTGCAGCATACAAAAGATCTTGTGTATATTAGGAGGCAGGTGAACATTTGCAAACAAATTGGATCCACTGAGATTCTTTTGAAAATGAGACTGGAGAATCTTGCCTATGCAACAAGTAATTACATCTGTATGGACACATATATATATATATATATATATATATACTTCAGCTAAGGTCACGCAACTAACTGTAGACATGTCTTAACATATCTTCATCATATAATTGGATGGCCATCTTGCCAGTCATCATTTTATTCTCAATTGCACATTGTCCCTAACTAATCTATGCTGCACCTGTTCATTCAAATGACATCTTTATCAATCATGTTATCAGCATTGGCTATTTAAATATCCCAACTGACAGGTTGCTGGTGTTAGAAACTTAAAGCAGGGATGAAAGAATTTTCACTTTGTGCACTGTAGCAAGCACTTTGTTTCTTTGTCCTATGAAGGCATTCATGTTTATAAATATGGTTATTTTATTATTCCATATATACCGTTCCATATATACATAATTTAACGTTAGAGCCCCTGCATCCTCCAACACATTTTACAGGACTACACAACAATGGTATAGTATTGTACTGAAGGTAACCCTTTGGGTGTTAAAAGCTTCAGAGGCACAAACCGGGGCAAGTGTGTGATGAAACGTTGTGTGATGAAACGTCCGTATGGATGACACAACGCAGTTGCGGATGCATAGGAAGTAATTCACTGGTGCGTTTTCTGCCCGTGTGGATTTGAAGGTAGCACGGTTCACAGGAAGTGGACTGTCATTCTAGCTGTGTCCTTGTTAGCTAACGAGATAGCTAGTTAGCTGCTATAACAGGCAAGCAAATGTGTACCTTTTGGAAAGATGAATTAAATCTTGCCTAAAGAGTGAATTTGAAAGAGATTTGCGTTTTCCCGCTGTTGATAATAGCACCATGTTGCGTGTCGGGAGTAAAGCTACCTGGTAAGTTCCCATATTGGAAGGTAACGGTAACAGAAGCTAACGTTAGTTGGTGTAAGGAAAGCACATAGCTGGTCATTTTGACAGCTGAGGACAGCGAAGCTAGCTGCCTCTTTCGTGTAAATGTCCGTCGTAAAAAGACCCTATTTAAAAATATACATTATAGCTAAGTAGTTGCATAAGATCTCTTCACAAAATGTCTCCGACTTATGTTGTAAGCTGCTGCCAACCGGACTGTGCTGATGTTTTTTTATTTTGACGTTACATTAGCCAGCTAATTTAGCAAGCTAACCCGGGGGATGTGGTTTTTATTTGACGTAGCCTTTTATTCTCTAATATTGTAAGTATATGATTATAATGGACCCTAAACATATGGATTTTCTTATATAATGTATTTGAATGACTGATGCTGACAGGTAACCTTGTAAGTTAACGGTACCTTAATATGTAACTTACCATATCTTCTCTTTGCCTGCATGTTGCAACGTTTTGCGCGTTACACCTTGAAAGGGCCATTACAAAATCGATAACATGTCATAGCATGACAGATTTCTACACTAGCTGCAGTAATCTAGCTACAGTACAGTATTCTATTAACGTTACACTTATAAGCTGCTACTCCCAGCATCTGGTTCAATTCACTATTGCAAGTCCACCAGCTGATGACAGAGCCACAGGCTGGAAGTGAAGACATTTTAGTTTTTACTTTAAATGTACTACTGCTGTTATTGTTACCGCAACCCACTGATATTACTAATCCTAGATTTCCTTGTTTCAAAGGATTTATCTGAGACAAAAATGTTATTCAGTGTTGCTCACCTGCATCATCAGGGATATTGGCGGGATTACTAGAAGCTGCCACAGATTATATATCCAGGAAGGGGAGCTTGTCTAATTTATTGTCCAATTTTTCTGTTGACTCAGCATGGCCTGCAGAAACCTGGTCTCCACCAACATGGGCGTGAGATTTCGGGTACCGCTGCAGAAGCTGCACCCTCTCTCCCGTGCCATTCACCACCGCTACTCTGGGAACACCAACCCCCAGCGTCCCCCTCATCGCACGGCAGCCCGCTATTTCACCTCCATGTCACGGTTGCCCATGCGGCCTCCCAAGCCTCCCCCAGGGTCAGGGGGCCGTGGCCACCAGCAGCAGCGCAACTTCTGGGTGGCCCGCCTCGCTGCCCGGCTGCTGAGGCTCCGATACATTCTGCTGGGCTCGGCAGTGGGAGGAGGGTACACAGCTAAAAAGGTTGGTATTGAGTCTCTCCACTCTGGGTTTCTGAACTATTCTCTACCTTTTTCTGCATTTTGTTGGCACAATTTGCTTATTGGAAAAAGTAGAGGAAAAGCTTTCATTCATGTAAAGATAACAATCAATTTGTCATTTTATCCCTAGACCTATGATGAGTGGAAGGACATGCTACCTGATTTTAGTGAATACAACTGGGTCATTCCTGATTTTGTCTGGGAACTGAGTGAACATATTGATTTCGGTAAGTGTTTTCGTTTTAATGTCGTGATTTAAATGAATGTGCTAATTCCTGGTTTGGTCTTCTTTGTAAAGAATATCTGATTTTAGTAAATCAAACAGGAAAAAATTATACTTATCTTAGTTAAAACATGGCTGCACAATTATGAGATAAGTCTCCCGTCCTTTCTATCTTCTCCACTTGACATATTAGCTCTTGTGTCCACAGATAAACTAGCCAGAGCTCTGCCAGAGATAGAGGAAATAACCAAACTACTACCTGACCTAGACAAGATAGGAGAGAACTTCACTTTCCTCAAAAGCCTCCTGTCCTCCGGTAAGTCAATGAAACCTAAACGATGTCTTATTGTCAGTGTTCAAGTTTTAAATGAAGATAACTGTAATTGTACCCAAGCAAATCTGTCTCTGCTTTTATATAATACAATATAAAATGGTTCACTTGTGCTCAACAGTATACCATGCCTAAAGTACGGCGATTGTTATTTATCCTACCTGAAAGTGACCTCAGCAGAATGACATAACATAGACTCAGAGATGTGAAATAATATGAGGAAGTATCCTGCTTCATGCTCTAAATTGCCGCTTTTTCTGCATCACCCCCTATTTAAGGTTGTGGTTCTTAAATGATTCTACAAAGAGCCCTCCTGTACACCATATAACACTTAACCAATGTATTTTAGATCAATAGTGCTAAAATGCATGTGTTGTAAACGGTCATTTATTCAGATGGGACCTGGTGCACATAACTGAGTAGTACTGGGCAGACTGTTGTCAAATTTAATATTTCTATGTTAATTTGGCTATTCTTTTAGCTATTTATGTAAAATCATTACCTAACAATGCACAAAAGCATTGTACTGTAGCGTTGAACTACAATTAGGGTGAAACTCAAACCTCCTTATTAAGGAAAGCAATAGCCATGCCATATGTCATAGTAAAACATTAACAAAGAAATCTTATTCTGCATACACATTTCTAGCCAGTAGACAAAATGCAACCTCTTGGTTAGCTGGTAATGACAAAATATGACATTTTGGGCTCCTTGAGGATCAGGCCCAGTTTGGGGTGTGCTTATCTTTTATTACTGTTTCTCATTAATCGGCTACTTCAACTGCTTTATTTTAATACACATTTAGCTGTGTCCCTGCTTTGATCACCATCCCTCTGCCTCTGTCTTTTTTGATTTTTACCTTGTGTTGTTCTTCCTTTTCTCCTCCTCCCCTGCCCTCCTGTCCTCCTCAACATTCTTCACAGGTGTGAGTTTGGGTAGTGAAGTCAAAGGAGCTTCTGGTCTGCATCTATTGTTAGGTGTGTAAACCCTGCACTCAGTAGCGCTGCCCACTCCCCTCTTTTCTCTCTGCTGCTGTTAGACCACCATCCTTGCCACTATATTTGTATTCTTGTCGGTTCCTGCTTGCCATGGTTCGGCTCTTAAGGCGGTAGCAGAGCATCTTTCCAGGATGTTGGCTTCCAGGTTACAGACCAGTGCTGCTGCAAACGATGGCAGTGCTCATGGTTAATGCAGGTTCTGTATTTAGTGAAATGTATGACCTGCCACTAGGATGGTGAAAAGGCCTCATCTTGGACTACCACATCAGATCCCTGTGGCTGACACCTGTTTACTGGAATCATTAAACGCCTCAAAGTTTCTCTCCCTCTCTCTGAATTATTTCAAAATCATTAGAGATCTTGGTCACTATTCCTTAGTTCATATTCAAGTGCTGTGAAAGAAAAGCATTAAATGGGGGCAACTACCTGCCATGATTTAAAATGTTTCCTTCCTGGTATGAAAAGCTCTTAAATGCAGATCCAGCTTGTTCGCCTTTTAGTACGTCGTCCTCTTCCCTTTTGACTTTCTGTAACCTGACTGTCCTTTGCTATACTTTGTCCTACCTGTGTGGTTTTTTGCCTCCTTTGACTTCCACCCTCTCTCTCCCTGGCCTGTATGGGCTTCTTCCTTTTAATTACACTAACATTCAATAATCTTTCAAATGTTTGGAAAATGTACACAAAATACATTTTACATTGAACATCCCCTGACATTTTAAAATGTCAAGACGTTAACATATGTGTACTGTACACAAAATATTTGTTTTCTTAAATTATGCCAAATATTGATCAAATAATAGATAAGGAATAACAATAACACTATAACCTAAAATGCTTTAAAGCCATGTACTGTGGTATATGGAAAGTCATACAGACTCTCCAGCACAGACAGGACCACACCTCATAAATTCAGCAAAGGAGTGTTCCTGGCTCCTTTTCTCTTCGACTTCACATGGCTTAAGGAAAATACTTTTTCCATGACTGTTTCAAGTCTTTGTATTTATATATTTATTGTACTTAGATGTTATATTTGACTATGCACATGACATTAAAGTGTTGTGCCTTTTGTAAACACTTGCCTCATTTATATGGCTAAGCATACTTTGCTTGTGCATGGCAATAACAGCATGTTAGTTCATATCAAAATGTAAGTTTGGACAAGGTGGCTCACTCAATATTCGGTAGAATGTTTAAATTGTTTTAAAAAGTCTTGCTTCTTGAATTGATTTTGTTTTTCAGCGTTGAGAAATGGGTTTCTTTTTGCTTTGTCATTGACACAGTGTTTTTAAATTCACCCGACAGTAACTGCTTTTCTAGCCATGATGCCTGGCAGAAGTCCACCAATCAAAATTTCATTAAACAACTTGTGCCTAAATCAAACAATCTAATACCAGTTTTCTGAAGTTTTATTGCATAGTTTTAAATGTACTTGAAGAACCCCAGGCGCACTAAATGTTTTGAAGATACTTTTTACTCTCGCTGAAACTAATTACTCTTAATTGTTTGATGTTGCCTGCAATGTTTAAATATTACTTTAAAAAAAATAAATACTAATCAAGTAAATTACTTAAATCAATAATTCTTAATAATTATAAACAAAATATATTAAACAATTCAGTGATTTATTCCTATTGTTAAAAGTGAGTTTAACAGTTGGTAATTTTTGGTAAATTAATGAAAAACTCTTAAATTTGGCTGGTATAGTATATTTTATATATGCATATGTTTATGTTTTATATATACA
Organism: Micropterus dolomieu; assembly: GCF_021292245.1. NCBI lineage: Eukaryota > Metazoa > Chordata > Actinopteri > Centrarchiformes > Centrarchidae > Micropterus > Micropterus dolomieu. The sequence continues at coordinate 14,762,964 of NC_060154.1, read as the reverse complement.
TGTTATATATGTATTTATCAGTGCAAATTTTCCAAACATTTGAAATTTCATCACACTGGTGTTTATTTTTCTAATCGTCAGCATCCTTTAAATGATGGTTACCTGCCATTTTTTCTCTATGGGCATTGTTGTCTCTCTAAGCTTGTTTATGTTCAGCACTCTAAATAGTCAAAGATGAACTTTCATAAGTAATCTGTGTTGTTGTGTCTCTGGTAGAAACCTCAGGCGATCCGCCGCTAAAAACCACAGATTCTTCTGCTGCGTCCACGCAGGAGGGCAGCGACAAGCAATACAAAAAGGCAAGTTTATAAAAGCTGCTGACACTTCTCAGCTTTTTTTTTTTATTTTTTGCACTTAGCTGCTGTCTGCAGCTTGGCTATCTTTCACTCAGTGGCAAGAGCTGTAGTGGATTGAATCAAAATCTACTCAAGCAAAAAAAGGCGTCATGGAGACTTCAAAGACCCAGCAGCAGAAGTTGTTAAAAGTTGCACTTAAATGAGGTACTAATTATAGAAAGTATAATATACAATATTTTGGGTGGATTTTGAATCAGTCCCTTCTACTAGTGAATTGTAAGTTTCACACTGGCTGCAAGCCTAGTATACAGTACGGTTCTGAGGCCATATGGTAATGTTGTGGTAAGAAAATGGTTCTTCCTATTTTCTGACAGTCATACAGTAACAGCATGATTTAAAAAAAATATGGTTAGTTGTCCAAACTTAGGTGCAAGTCTCACTACAGAGCTGCTTGCTCTTAAGTATGGTATTACATTAATGTTTTACCATGTACTTACATACTGTATACTGCACTCGTTCTGAGTATAAGAGTGTATGCACACAGATATTTATCATTGCTTCAAAAGTGCCTTCACTGCTTGTCATGCTTCTCAACTGTTTTCCAGAAATCTAATCATAGCGTGTGTATATATATATACCACAGTCTCTGGCCAAACACTTTGAATGCGCATTTGTTTCATTTCTGTTGTTCTCTCTGTTCCTTGTTAATTTTTTGTGTTTTGCTCTTTTCCACAAAGTGACCATTGTCAGTATCCCTTTTCTGTTTTTGTGTGTTTTTAACATTGTACTGAGTGAAAGGTTAAACAATGAAAACATCACGTGATAGTTCAATGAATATTAAGAAGAGCATTTTTAAAAAAAGATTCTGGCTTTCTTCTCCTGTGCTCTGCTTTTAGTCTGCAATCATGGTCTCCAACATGAACATATGTAACACAACACAACTCTTACAAGTTGATGTTTCATACCATATTAAATTCAACAGGTACTGTAGGTGCAATTTCACAGTTTGGAAAGAAGCAAAAAATAAACTGCACAAACTTAAGTGATTATATCATGTGGGGGACCCCCTGAACTAAGCAAATTTTACTTGCTGTACAGTATGCTTCGTGCTTCACCCCTGAGAGAGAAATATATCTCTGCTTGCTTTGCTTATTTAATCATCATCATCTTCAGCTTCATCGGACCAATTATGTTCAGAACCCTCTAACATCATTATGTTGCAGCACATTAAGGCGTTAAGCATTTTGAACTGGGTTATTATTTTACCTTTACACGACAACCTGAGTTTCCACCCTTCACTGTATTTTCTACTGCTAAGGATAAGTATCAAAATCAGTTATAGTGTTGTCTGATTCATGGTGAACGTACACTCATTAATCCACAGTGACGCATGATGGTGAGGAAAGAGAACAAGAGTCACTGTTGTTGCTACTTGCGGAGAGGTGCTGGTTGTTGTATTAGTCACCTACTCTGCCTTCAGTCTGGCAAAGTTTGGCATCTCCCCTTTGTGTTTGAGAGAGACTGACTTTGTTTAATTGCACTGATGATGGCGGAAATGTTATTACCAAAGCCAAAGACCTTGTATCATGATTCTCCAGTCTGGACAGCACCGATGCCAGTGAGTGAGACATCACAGGCGATGTTTCCTCTGTTGTCGCCCTGTGCAGCATTTGCCTGTATGGCTGACCAGCCAATTGGCTGGTTGTTGTCTTTGTTGCTGCTCCTACATGTCTCTCACTATGACGTACCCCAGCAGGGTCTGCTTGGCGAGCTCATTCTTATTCAGCAGCAGATCCAGCGGCACGAGGAGGAGGTCCGGCGGGCCGCAGCAGCCAATAGTGCGCGCCCCCCACCGCCAGAGCCTGCTCCCAGTCCGCCTCCGAACCCCAGCCCCCCTCAACAGAAACGCAAGGTGAAGGTCCCCACTTAGATCCGTCCTATCCCAGCAACGCCTCCTAAAAGATCACAGCTGCAGAGATGAAACAGAATTTATATTGTAGGACAATTTCATTTCTAACAACCTCCTTGACAAAATAATTATTATTTATAGTAATAATAATAAGTATTAATTAAAATTGTAATTTAACGCCAGGCTGAAAAGCAGCGTTCCACTGCCCACTCTGGTAACACGTTCCAAGTATTTTGCACCTCTGATCACAGCATCATGCTGGTTGTGGTTAGATTGTAGACTTGTAAGCGCTTAGTTCTGTGACCGAGTGCACTTCAACTTCACTGCAGGAAGTTGAGATGTTAAACCACTGGTTGTCAGCAAAAACTAGATTTTCAGCTGATGTTAAGTTACTCTTTTTAATTAACTTAATTTGTAAGCATAGAGTTGGCGATTTGAGTATTCAGATAAATCTTTTAATAAAACAATTTAAGATCCAAACTTTAGTGGCAGTGCTTTCTGTTACTCCCTAATATGCAATGGATGGAGGACACAACAACATGAACAGCTGTAAAACAATTCAGCACAATAATACATCCCAGTGCTGTGGCCATGCAATAAATGCAATGTTTGTTATTCACGTGAAATTTTATGTTTGTTTTGTACACCACATAGATGGCGAAGTCTTAAAACACCACCGTAAATTAAACAACTCTTCTCTGGCCAGACAACTTTATTGCATTGCTATTGCAGTGGATTTCATTACATTTTACAGGTGTTTATGTTTAGCCCTCTGCTTTAAGCCATGTTTTAAAGTATTTTTTTTAATATCCTTTCAAGCTTGTTTTGTATTTGTAGTGCAGACGAATTGGCCTTTCAATACTTTAGTCTGTCCCCTACAATATGCAGCAGTAGCCTCCATGTATCACCCCATATGTCAGGCTGTGCTAAGATTTACTCTGCTGGTCAGCTGTGGAGAAGGCATGCATGGACCATTTTTTTTTTTTTATAGCTTGGTTCCAGAAGCACGGTGACTTAGCTCAGTCTTACTCTCTCATGCAAATGGATGGATAATCAGCAGCAGCACTCCATTCATGTACGGAAACACTGCATGGAGTGGAGTGGCAACCCGCTGCATGGTGTGAGCTGCACTTTTTTAAACTACCATGAATGAACCCAGCTATGTATAAATTTAAGAGTTGACTACATAGTCAAGAGCAAGGCAGAAGCCTTAATCTGATAGGCAGTTTTATAATGCCTATATTAGTCTTATTAGTCAGCACACGTCTTGTCCATGTTGTGTAGAAATAGTTTTTGATAAAGTAGTGTGTCTGTCTGTTAAATTCCCTTTCTTCTTCTGATAATCCCATTTGTTCATGTCTGCTGTGTCTCCTGCTTTCTGTCTTGTCTCTCATCCCAACACGTTGCAAGTGTATAAGAGATGTAATCAAATAAGATTTGCCTAATCATGAAAAATCAAGCTATGATGATTTTGTGATTATATTCAGCTGTATTTTTCAGGGTTCACTCTGTGATTTGTGCCTGTTTGTGAACCAATAACTTGCTGATCAAAGCTGAGTAATACCTGAATGAGTAGTGTCTGCCTGAAATCGGATCTTTGTTCCTCTCTTTATGCTTTGAGTTAACTCTCAACGCGGGTTCTCTCTGTGATACAGTGTGCATGTAATCAACCTTCGTTGTGCTGGTTCATGGTTGTGCAGTTGCACAGTGAGAGTGACGGGAAACTTATTTTTAAAACACAAAGGAAGCATTAACTCACTATGTTGCTGTGCTTTTTCTACTTCAGTCATCAGACAAAGAGAAGGTAGACCAGCTTCAAGAAGAACTGCTTCGTACACAGGTACAGTAGATTGTGTGTAGTCTAGACTGAATTTCTTTGAACAGAGGAGTGTTAATTTCATGCACGTCATCCAAATCTTTTGGAGCTTTTCTCTTTCAATATATAAATACTGTATGTCTTGTTTCACAGTGATCAAAAAAGTGAAGATCTTTGTTATACCTGCAAGCATAGTTAGTTATACTATACTGTTCATACAGCTCAAAAAGTTGGTAAATCCTGTAATTGCACTACCAAATTTAAATATTTTTCTTATAGCTGTAAAGTGTTGCTGATGCTGTTTATTGTTCTGGCTCTACTGTTTATCCCATAGCTAAAATATCAGCGCATGCTGGAGAGACTAGAGAAGGAGAATAAAGAGTTACGGAAAGTGGTGCTGCAAAAAGATGACAAGGGGATTCACCAAAGGAAAGTGAAGGTGGGTTGCACATTTAAGACATACACATGATTCACACTAGCTAGGGTTGATAGATGCGGGAAGATTTTTACAGTACGATAACCATGTTGCTACAAGTGTCTGTTAGCTGTTAGTTTAGTTGTTATTCTGTCTTATTATGTCTTGCTGTCACCCTGTATAATATTAACCTCTATTACTATTGTGTCCCCTCATGTAGAAATCCCTTATTGACTTGTATTCTGAAGTCCTGGACATCTTGTCCGACTACGATGCCAACTACAACACCCAGGACCATTTACCAAGGGTAAGGAGCAGTCAAATGCAGTTCTACTGTTCATTGTTCATGGGAAATAGATTTCTATCAAAGAAAGGCTTTATTTGTCTGTTGGCTCTCTGTTCAGAATATGTTAGAATGATTTCCTTTTGACCATTTTTTTGTTTCTGATACACATGGGGCAAGAAACATGCCAACACCCAAAATATTGTTTTGTAATGTACTTTACTTTTTGGTAGAATTGGGATCATAGTTTAAATAAAAATCTATTAACTTGAATGTTATATTTCTTGGACCCTAATAACTTAACACATCCTGTTTCTTTTTCTACTTTGTCCTTACACCATTGGGCTTAGCTGTCCTTTCTCTTCTCCTCTTCTGTCCTCTGTCCATTTATCTGTATTTTGTCCAACCCTTTACCCATTTCCTCCTCTTCTGTTTCAGGTGGTTGTTGTTGGGGATCAGAGTGCTGGAAAGACTAGTGTGCTGGAGATGATTGCCCAGGCCAGGATCTTCCCCAGGGGCTCAGGAGAGATGATGACCCGCTCTCCTGTCAAAGTATGTGGGGCTTTTTGTTTTCATGGCACAGCCTTTATAGCCATTGCCAGCCAGAATCGACAATTAAGAATTCAATGAATTTTGGGAGTGGAAAATGCATTGCAACAGGATGGATTTCTGTAATTGTAATTTATCGGTACCCTTGAACTCATTTACTGTCTGCAGGTAACACTAAGCGAAGGGCCCCACCACGTGGCCATGTTTAAAGACAGTGGCAGAGAGTTCGACCTTACCAAGGAAGAGGATGTAAGTCACAAAGTCATTCACTCCATCCATCAAATATGAATGTCAGCAGTAACATTTTCTTCCCTCTTTACACCATTATATTATATTTGGCGTGTCTCCCTCTGTCTTGCAGCTGGCTGCTCTGAGGCATGAGATAGAGCTGAGGATGAGGAAGAGTGTGAAGGAGGGACAGACTGTCAGCTCTGAGGTAGGACATAGTACTTCCATTCAGATTTGTTAGAGAGCCGCTAGTTGCTGATTTACTTCTGTAATGTTACATACAGTAATGATGTTTATTTTTTGCATGTCAGACGATATCCTTGAGTGTCAAAGGCCCCGGCATCCAGAGGATGGTGCTTGTTGACTTACCAGGTGTCATCAGTGTGAGTATACATTGAGAAATTATTAAGGGTGGGAATATTTACACATTTCTTTATATACTATATTATAGGTTGTGTATCGGATACTTTTTGTAATGTACAGTATACACTAGGGATGAAACGGTATGAAAATTATCACGGTATTGTAAAAATGTGCCAAAAAAGCTTAAAATGTACTGATACACACACACACACACACACACACTGAAACCATTTAAAAAAGTTTTATATTGAAAACTACAAATAAAATTGCCATTTTGTTTTCATAAAAAATAAAATAACAGCAAATACCTTTTGTAAACATATGAAAATCATCTAAGTGTGCATTATCAAGATTTAACATTTTATATTACATAGGTAATACAATGATCCCGTGGACAATTACATGAAAACAAATAAGTCATTAGAAGACAGTGATAGTAACTGTAAAGAGCCCAAAAACTGACATAAATACAGAGGAGTCTGTAGCGTTTCTAGATATGCTGGTTGGTTGACTAAACTGCGTAACGTGTTATGTGCAGTGAACGAATAGACTCTGCCGACACACAACGTACACAGCAGCAGAACAACATGTAGCGTTTTTACAGGAGCAGCTAAAACTGAGAGCTTCAGTTTACAAGCTGTTAGCAAGTCAGAGAGACAAACCAAAGCTAAAAGTTAACTCACCCTGCGTTCACTTTAAGGTAATTTTCTTCAATCAAGTTTCCCTCAGCGCTCTCATAAAAATTAAAATACGACCAGACTTCAGAGTGACTGAAAAATCTCTGTAGCGTTGTCTTCCGCCGTGTTGTCATTGACCCAAACAAACCCATGTCAATTAAAATGTGTACGGTAATAATAACATTCGGGAAATTTACAATGGTTTACTGTTAAACCGGTAATCGTTTCATCCCTAGTATACACATAATCCTTTTTTATGATATTTTACACTTTCATTATTGCCATACGTTTTCATATTATTCTTTATAGGATGTCTGTTAAGATAATACACTTTTCTTGCACTGTTTGAGGTAATGCCTCCGTATGTAGATTTACTAAAACGTACAAGTTCAGTTTTCTCTCATGTAAAATCAAAGCCAAGAGACCAAACTTGTCTTCATAGATACAGTAATACAAATACACTCTCTTTAAAGGTTTTTTTTAATATGTGTCTCTTTTTAAGACTGTGACTACAGGCATGGCATCTGATACTAAGGAAACGATCTTCAGCATCAGCAAGGCCTACATGCAGAACCCTAATGCAATCATCCTCTGTATTCAGGGTGAGCCACAAGTATACTATGTCATAGTGAGCAGGGATCTGGTCTGTCAGAGGACTTCCACTTCGGTCCCATTGTTGTGTTCTACATAAAAACACCAAATCTCAGTCTTTCATAATTTTCATAGTCCTTATCATTCTCCTTGTTTTGATATGTACACTATCATCATATCTCCTGTGATCTTGTCTCCCTCCAGATGGCAGTGTGGATGCAGAGCGGAGCATTGTAACAGACTTGGTTAGCCAAATGGATCCCCAGGGGAAGAGGACCATCTTTGTCCTGACCAAGGTGGACTTGGCTGAGAAGAACCTGGCCAGCCCGAGCAGAGTAAGACAGCTTAACTGTCCCAAAAATCCAAAACACAAAAAGTTACTTACAACGTCTAAGCATTTATTCATGTATTTTTATCACAGTTAGGTGATGACAGCACTGATCTGTCTACATGCTCTTTATTGATGAGCCACAAAAAGGACAACATTGCAACAGTGAGATTTGCATTGTTAATCAACATATTTTTGAGCCATAAAGAAGAAAGTGGTAAAATCAATTAATTATTATCATCCCTAGTTGAAGGGCATCAAAATTGCATAAATGGTGAGCAAAGCCACCCTAAAGCTGAAGTTAATGAACAAAACGGCTGCATTTACAGATTTCTTTAAACCTGTGGACAGTTGGCCCCTATGCAGATTCTCCACAAGAGGGAGCTCAGCACTTCTATTTTAACTTGATGGTGCCTCAATGAACCTGTGTTGGGGAAACTTATACTATTATTAAGTGGACTAGCGTGAGAATATAAGTCCTTTTGTTTTACGTTTTCTCTTTCAGATCCAGCAAATAGTGGAAGGCAAACTGTTTCCTATGAAGGCTCTGGGTTACTTTGCTGTAGTGACAGGGAAAGGTAACGTACTACTGAGTAATCCATCATGTAGAATTTTATTTCACATTATTTAACAAGGAACCTCAGATCATGGTCATTACCTAATTCTTTAACTTCATTCAGGTTTCTTGACACCTCTTGTGATAACCAGGGAAACTCCCTGGAAGTATGCTATTTTATTCTGAAATGTACTATTATTTCTGTATGAAATCCGCCATTACCTGAGTTTTCGTTTACTCACTCTTTCACACTTCTGCTGTCGACTTGTGTGCAGGGAGCACCGGTGAAAGCATAGACTCCATTAAAGACTATGAGGAAGACTTCTTCCAGAACTCAAGATTACTGAGGCAAGTTACACCTGATTCACAAACTTTAATGCTTTTAAATTAATTAATTTCAAAAGTTGACTATGAATATTTGTATGTAACAAGGGACGGCATGCTGAAGGCCCACCAGGTGACCACAAAGAACTTGAGTCTGGCCGTCTCCGACTGCTTCTGGAAGATGGTTAGGGAGTCTGTTGAGCAGCAGGCTGATGTCTTCAAAGGTATGACTGCACGAGCAGGACTAACCTCTGTCCCAGTGAGGGTTGACTGACTCGTATGCCTCATTATTTGTGCCATTTAGTGTTTATATCCAAAGCATGTTTTAAAAGTGTAAGTACATGGTAGGATATCTTTCCATTAACTGTCCAGGGAACAGGTGCTACTTCTCCTCTTCCTCTGACTCTCCCACCTCCCTGTATTGGCCTTACTCAGCCCTCGGCACCACACCTTTCCACAGTCCTGCCTTCCCACTGCAATTAGTCTATAGACAATCACAAGCCCATTACTAACAGCACAGGAGATTTATGGCTGTGAGACTGCAGTTCCCATAGACCCATTGTGCGGTGTATCGATCCATATCCCATCAAATCACACACAGCCGGCCTCGATCCTCCATGCTTGGCGCCACCGTGGCTCCACAAACCAGCAATTAGCCTAATCTCTGCTGTGGATAGGGAGCGGCACAAAGGGACCGCAGGCTTGATGTGTCTCAGTTGTCACTGTGTCTGTCTCCGTGTGCATATATGAGAACTAAAACTCAGACTTTTGATAAAGAGTGTGTGATTGGCCCCTTCCCCTCTCCTCCCAGGGGACCAGTTAAGAGAGTAAGTGTGTCCTCACCTACTTTTTTTTAAATGATAGGCACCATTAGCAGTCTGAAAGCTGCCTTTATATCATACCAAGTTAAAACAAAGAGGGGCCTGTCCCTGTATGGTCAATGCCTGTTGATTATAAAGAATTACTGTTTGATGTAACATCGAGCAATAGAAACATGCAAGAGATGAGTTTCGTCTAACCATGAGAACGAGCACTTGCCAAATGACGTCAATTAAGACGCATTTATTTTGACATTTTAAGAGGCAAAGTTTCTACCAAGGCTCTATGGTGTTATCGTTCAATGATAATTTAATTAATGTAAAATGTAAAGTTTGATTTTGTTCATGTAAATCAAAGATTAACTATCACTGTTCCTCCTCACCCCAGCATCTCGCTTCAACCTGGAGACAGAATGGAAGAACAACTACCCTCGCCTGAGAGAGTTGGACAGGGTGAGAAATGAATTTTAATGTTACAGTGCTCTTTAATAGAGACAAAACACAGTTTCACAGTTGTTTATGGAAATACAAAGGATTTGTGTCAAGATAAAAGTAAGAGGTGTATAGTGATGATACAGATGTTACAGATTTTCTTTTTTCTTTTTGCAGAATGAACTCTTTGAAAAGGCCAAAAATGAAATTTTGGATGAAGTCATTAGTTTGAGCCAAGTGACCCCGCAACATTGGTAAGTTAATGATGAAGTAATATCTAGGGCTCATTATTTTGGTTACTATTTAAAAAAAAATCAAAGCTATTAATGTTTATTTTAAATATACAAAATACTGAGAAGAATTAGAAAAATCGTCAATAATACAGAAATGTAGGTCCAATCTGATTTTTGAATTTTAGATCAGACATGTTCATTTATTAAATACCATTAGTATCACAAACATTTTAAACTGTAGTTTAACCTTTTAGTGAACCCTTGTTCAACTATTCGGGATATATAATGCGGGATGTTTTTTTGAGTAAAGATGTATTAGTATTAGTGTTTTATCCACTCTATGGAGAGCGCGGGTCTTAAGGTGCAAACTTCTGAGGACTGAAAAGTAATAAATTGTCTACCTGTAACTGCACTGGTCCAGCACTCAACCAGAGTGGAATGCTATTTTTAGAGCAAACTGCAGGCCTATGTCTGCGTGTGTTTATCTGTGCATGAATGTATAGTTATACCTCACCCCCAATGAGGAAAACCTTGCTAAATGAGATGTATGCATGGTGTTGTGGCCATCCCCAGTGTGCGTGCCATCAGTTCTCCCAGATCAATACTCTGATGAATGGCCCATGGACGGTAACAGGGGTGGCCCTGTTAGCCCGCCAGCAGCCAGCCAGCACTATTGGAGATAGCGCTTATTGACAGTGAGGAGTGCTAGCCTGAACAAAAGGGGAGCCTAATGAAATATGAGTGTGCGTTTATGATAAATGAGAGAAGCACTGGTCTGGTCCAAGGGGAACTAGGGGAGGGTTTTGTTCCATTGCCACACTGTTGTGGTGAGAGAGAGTGAGAATGTGGAGGCTATTAGCCACTAACAGGGTCAGACTGTATTGGAATTCACAGTCAAGTGCAACTGCAGCAGCACTGACTCTACACAAGTAAAAGCAGCTCAGCCAAGAACGATTCCTCTTCACTCATTGTTTTCTTTTCCTTCTGGGTAACATAACAGCACTGAGGTGGATGCAACTTTGTTACAAACGTTCTTACTTGTTAGATCAATCTTAAGTTAAATAAAATAATAATCATCGGAATCATAAATAATGTTTTTATATGCATCTACCATATGGTCGAAGGACCTTCAGCTTGTAACCGGAAGTCAGAACACAGATCACCAAAGTAACAACAGCTAGAGGTTCCAATCAAAAGATATCTTCTTCCCTCCAGTTACTGGAAGTTGGCATGACTTATCTTTTACTCTCTCAGGGAGGCCATCTTGCAGAAGAAGCTGTGGGAACGTGTTTCCACCCATGTGATTGAGAACATCTACCTGCCTGCTGCCCAAACAATGGACTCGGGTACCTTTAACACCACCGTAGACATCAAGCTCAAGCAGTGGACCGACAAGCAGCTTCCATACAAAGCCCTGGAGGTAACGCAGACAGACTGTCTTTATACATCTATTACATGAAATCCAGCTGGTATGAGGAAATGTCTAAATATAGCAATAGGACAATAAAACATTAATGATAATTATCGCAATATTATTTTCCTCAATAACAATATGTTCAATGAATGTATGATTTCATTCATTTGAATCACAATTGAATGAGCATTTTTCTATTAAGATATTTCTTTTGTAGAGGAAAGGTACTGAAAAAACATTTATTGTGATAATTATCAATATCGAATGATATGAAATATTTTTTTGTGATAGCATTTTTGGCCGTATCGCCAGCCCTATTTAGCATTGCAATGTACTCATTGTTCTGTACTTAAATTAGTTCAAATACTTTGCCACAGACTGCAGACATAATCAATCAGGCAATGGCCTTTCATGATAGAAAGTTTCTTCTCTTTCCCCACTCTACCTCGCCTCCCGTTAGGTTGCCTGGGAGACACTGCAGGAAGAGTTTGCCCGCTTCATGGCTGAATACAAAGGCAAAGACCAGGACGACATTTTTGACAAGTTGAAGGAGGCTGTGAAGGACGAGAGTATTAAGAGGCACAAGTGGAATGAGAGGGCCATGGACAGCCTGGTAAACACTCAATAACTCCACTCACCCTGGGTGCAAGGATAGAGAGAGAACACAATTCCATGATAATGTATGATGAATATAAAGAAACTGGTCTTGGTAACATTGATGCAAAAACCAATAGATGCAATGGCACATCTGGTACACTGCTTAATTTATTACATTGCAGCTCAACCCATTAATGTGATTTTCTTCTTGTCGTGTGTGTGTGTGTGTGTTTGTGTGTGTGTCAGAGAGTGATCCAGCACAATGCCCTAGAAGACCGTTCCATCACAGACAAGCCACAGTGGGATGCCGCCATCCAGTTCATGGAGGAAACCCTGCATTCACGCCTCAAAGACAGTATGTTAGCCATGATAGGATCATACAGTGTCACATGCCAAGCACTAGACTCCCTTCCCAGTCTTAACCGTATGTTTCAAAGCCCTGTATAGATGATCGGTTGGCTAAGTACACAGTTCAAGTTAATTATATTGTCTTGTTTTTACAAACGCAGATTTAAAAAAAGAGACTGCACATCAGTGAGTAGACACGGAAGCTTTTTTCATCTGGCTCGCACACTTGTTTTCTTTTTTACAATTTCTCCCCATTTCCGATCCATTTAAATTACAAAAGAAATTCTTAATGTTCCGGCACATTTGCCACATTTTGGGGAAACACCATTATTCACATATTTGGGAGAGGGCCGCTTGTGAGTCATGCTTCAGTGCCATCTTGTCTAGTCTGCTATACTGCCACAGTTGGAGCTCTATTTATATGGCGCCACGAATGTTCATAACATATGATCTCATTCTTGTGTGAAATACTGTGGAATAGAAATGGCTGCTGCTGTAAGTAACATCCTCCAACATAAATTCCATTCATGTCTTTTCTCTTTGTCTCTCTTTTTTGCTGTTCTCTCTTATAGCTGAGTCAGTAATCAGAGATATGGTGGGTCCAGACTGGAAGCAGAGGTGGATGAACTGGACAAATCGCACACCAGATCAGGTCAGAGTTTGAGGGGTCTTTCCAAATTCCTGGGTATAACTACTTTTTTTTTTTTTTTTTAGAGGCACCACAGAGACTTTAAAGTTTAGAGCTTGATAGACGTGCACAATACATTAAATAATCATCGCCATCTAAACATCCATTTGCCACCATGAGGACAGTGCTCACTTCATTTTCTTTGACCTTTTTTAGCACATTCGTAATGAAACAAAGACTGAGCTGGAGCGCCTGCTGAAGCTACATGATGACCACACAGCCTACTTGGCCAATGATGAGGTCACCACAGTCAGGAAGAATCTGGAGGGACGAGGGGTTGAAGTTGACCCTGTGCTGGTGAGATCAAAACACCTGTGTCTCTAAGCTTCTGAACAAGAGAGAGGACAAATATGTAATTGTTATAAAAAGATTTCAATGCAAATCATAACAGCTGTAGCATGTATACAGTATATGCGCCCTCTTTCATATAATATTCATTAACTGCTGAAGTACTGACTTCCTTACCTGGTCAGATCAAGGACACGTGGCATCAGCTGTATCGCAGACACTTCTTGCAAAATGCGCTGGGCCACTGTAACCTCTGCAAGAGAGGTTTCTACTACTACCAGAGACACTTTGTTGACTCTGAGGTAAGGAGAGAGGACAAGTAATCCTGAGTTGCCTTTCTTGTCCACCTTATCGTCAGCTACATTTAAAGGTCAATGTGTGAAAAGCTAAGCTGTGTGCCTAAATTTTTTCCAGTTGGAGTGCAATGACGTGGTACTGTTCTGGAGGATCCAGAGGATGCTTGTCATCACAGCCAACACTCTCCGACAGCAGCTCACCAATACTGAGGGTAAGGATTGGGGACACGTCATATTCTAGAGACTTAAGAAAACATCTTTGTTTGTTACTGATCCCCACAAAAATCACACTAAAATTTTTGTAATATGTTTTTCAATGAGAATGATGATGTAAAAATGATAATTCCCCTATTATCACAAATCATATCGCAATTACATATCTTTCCAAAATCGTTCAGCGCTGATTCATAACCAGTTATCCATCATCGATAACCATTCAATAATGAAATGTTTATTGTGGGAATAGACGATTTCTCTCAACCATTTTAATGATTGTGAAATGTGTTGATCATACCGTTCAATGGAAACATGGAGAGAAAAAATCTGATGCATTGTTGTGCATTTAATATTGATTGCTATGCTTTATGTGTGTGCGTTTGTTCTCCATTTTACTTCTCAGTGCGCCGGTTGGAGAAAAACGTGAAGGAGGTGCTGGATGACTTCGGTGAGGACTTGGAGAGGAAGAGTCAGCTCATCACTGGCCGCCGGGTCCAGCTGGCCGAGGATCTCAGTAAGACACACAAAGACTTGCTGCAGAAAAAATGACTTTTAATAAGTTAAACAAAAACACAAGCTTGCACTTGAAGGCCAAAGTGAAAATGACATGTTAATCACTGGCTTCTATACATCAACTTGTGGTATGTTGTATTTAGTAAATGGTTCCTTTATAGGAACTCTTTTAAGTTGTCAGTAGGTGGCAGTAGTGCTGTTCTTCTTCTCTCAGACACTTGGTAGCAATTCTTCATATAATAAGCAGTAGTGCTGCCACAATGTAAACTAGTGTCAGGAGGTGTAAACCCATACAGTATGTAGACTACACATATACTTGACATACCTGTTCGTGGTGACATCCCTTATATATGCAAATATGTGATTTTACAATATATTTGGAGTCTGTAATTGGTGTTTGCAAATTGTGCTGTGTTTAATCAGCAGGCTTGTGTCTCTCTCTCTCACACACACACACACACACACAGTGCCAGCACACTTAATAAACATGCCCAGACTTGCTCGCTTTTTCTCCCTCTCTTTCTTTCTTCTTCCTTCAAGCACAGGCACCAGAGCATGGTGACTGTTACTTATTGAACAACTTAAAAAATGTAAATCTAAAATGCTCTGGACTCCTTAGGTGTTCCTGCATACTTGTGAACAATATGCTTCCAAAATCAGACCACTTAAAATCATTGACACCCACTTTCAGAGAGAGACTGGACCACTATTTATTAGTTGCATGTACAGTTATGTTAAATATATTTTAGTGTTAGGGGTTTAGGCACAAATAGATAGACTAGTGGAATTATTTGTTGTTGGTTTTTTTCAGACATAAAATATTGTAGCACAGTAGTTTAAGGAAAATAAATCATTATTTGGAATCCTTGTGTTTTCAAAGGTCATGAACCAAACCCTACCACACAAAATCACGAATGCCTAGCATGCTCATTTGTTGAGTGTATGGGTAGGATGAGTCAGACCACTAATATGGCTCTGGTTTGAGTTTGAGCTTGGCGATAATGGTAACCAGAGACTGATATAGAAGATTTCTTTGTTTTTGGCATGGATGCACCAATAACTACCCCTCTCTAGTTGTTAGTTATTATTAATGTCTCGGACTGTGCCATCAAGTGACATGACCAGACTTATACATATTGTCTGGTGTTACTGTTTCCATGGATATCTAAATCTTCATTTATCCACAGGGAGTTGACACACAGAGAGAGACACACAGAGAGAGACGCACAGGCTGCTGGCTAGCTCCCCCTGGCAGCAGTTTTTTACAGTTTGTTATACATAAGAATTTCTTGCCAAATTTAAAATTTTTGCTGTTACAGGATTCAAGCCAGAAACCCTCTGGTCACCTGCTTTTATAACCTCCCCACAATTGCACTTATGTGTACTTGTGCTCCTCCCTATGTGTGAATGTGCATAATAGATTCAGAATCAGTAAATGTACATGAATTTGTCTTATTTACATTGGTTAAAAATAATTTAGGTATGTAGTGTTTGTGCAGTGACGCTGTGCACATGCACTGTATCTGCACTGTCAGTAAGTTTTAAAAGACATTCTTTTGGGGGTGGGCCCTACATATCTGCTCATTTTTACCTGTATGCTTACTGAAGGTTCCTTTTAACAGCTAGTACAATGAGGGTTGAGTCGTCTCCAGCTTTGGTCTTATTTGGTCAAAACTCCACTTGCTGTCTGTAGTCTGTATTCACAAAGCAGCATGCAAGGTTTGCTGCCATTTCAGAAGTCCCTGTATGACACACACGCACATAATCATAATTCCTGTCACCAGAAAGGCACACACACTGGAAAGCATAATTTACACACACCTACCTCAAAGTATATGTTGAGAACACACAACATTGTTCTCTCATTTACACCAAAAAGAACATTGAAATGCTTTAAACACTCTAATTAGAGGTAATTAAAATATCATTCATGAATGTGTAATTTTCTTAAATATCCTTTGGCTACAAAAAACATTACACGTAAAAAGTTAGTCAGTCTGACCTGCACCAACATGACTTTTTTTCAGGGAACAATTGCCAATGGAGTTTGATCATTCAGTTTGTTCCTGGTCCGTGTACTTTGTGGCCGGCGGATTTTTTCGTTTCGAAATGAAAAAAACATCGAAAAACAGCTCATTTCCCAATTACCATTAGTAAATAGGGTAACGGGAAACGAAAATAAAATCTCGTTATCTGAAAATCGGAAATTCAAATACGAGTATATAAATCTTATTCCTCAATTTTGCATTTTTTTTTTTTTCCATGACCCGGAAGCTATGGTAAGCAGCCAAGTAAGCGGTTGTGGGCCTACAGCACATACCCCAAAGTCAGGAGTTTGGAGTTGCAGATCTAATATTACGAAGATGGACTACAAAAAGCACATCTTTGACATGTGCATTCTTAGTGTGTTGTTTTAATTCAGGCCATCACAAGGTGGAAACACGGTGGAAAATAGCCTATTACTTAATTACAAGCGGGAAAGGGGGTGCGGAGGGTGTTGCAGCACCCCTTATTGACAGGGAGGCACACAGTGTGCAAATGACATGTAGGCTACAGACTGCATAATGGGCACTATGGTTACTAAACCACAACTTAAAATAAAGCAGGTTAGTGCTGAATGCTCTGGTTGATATTGCAGCCTACTAATTTGATGTCAGCAGCTGTTTGCACTGTTTTGTCACGATTATAGGAGCTAAATTGGTGTGATGTGCGGATCGGCTCTGACAATATCTGAATAATCATGTACACATAAATCATCCACCCGCACTCTACCCAACTAATGATTTTCTCAGATTTATCCCATCTCTACCTTATCACTTTCCAGGTGATTTCTTTATTGTGTTGATGTATTAGTGTTTTGTCTAACAGTTTACTTTCATGATTAGAGAGGCTGCTGTCAGTCATTTTAAACATTACCATGGGCACAATAATGTCACAGCAAATATCCTTTATGCAACAAAAAAAAACCTGTACTTCTAAACTTGACAGGGCAGAGGCAGAGGAAACAGATTTCTACTTCCAAAACAATTTAGAGGCACTAATGGAGCTCAGGATTGATCAGGAGGATGGCTGCTTTATTCCAAACAGTTTCTCTGTGTACCCTGGATTGTGTGTGAGACGTTTTGTATGTGGAGAAGAACACAGAACATTCATTAATGTTAGATTCTGACTGATCCTGTCGGCGGTTCGGGAGATTTAAACATTGTGTTATTCTGCTGGACCTCGTGCGTAAATGCGCACAGCATCTCTTTTAATGTGGAGACGCTTCACCCTATTTCACCCACCCCGATTGTCACAAAATGTATCGTCCAAAACTCAGCATACATAGCCTACATAATTACTGACATAATTACTCCGGACCTCAGTGACTTCATACGACCACTCTGAGTCGAAGGAAATTTGCGTGCCCACACACAGTGTCTGTGAAGATTCTCAGTCATCCAGGTCATAGTTATCCAACAAAGGTTAAAGTCAAGGTCAATTGGACTTGGTTGAAGATACTGGAAGACATTTTGTCCCTCATCCAAGGGGCTTCTTCAGTTCTGTCATGCGCGCATATAGGCTACAGCACCCCAAGCTGCTTACTGCTTACCATAGCTTCCGGGTCACCGAAAAAACTCAATGCAAAATTGAGGAAAAAGATTTATACACTCTTATTTGAATTTCCGATTTCCATCTATAAACACATCAAAGAAAATCGGATAACGAGATTGTTTTTCATTTTCCGTTTTTTAATATCAAAACGAAAAACGTTTTGTTTTTCGTTTCCCTATTTACTAATGGTAATTGGGAAACGAGCCGTTTTTCGTTGTTGTTTTTGCAGTTTTCTTTGTTTTAAAGAATTGTTCATGAGTGTGAGTATTTTGAAACAAAGCAGAACGACGCAGATCTGTGCCATCATATTCTAGAAAACAAATACAAGTCTCTCTGTATTGGAATTTGCTATAGTAATCTTGTCTCAATGATGAGTTTGAATGTTCAAATGATTTTTGTAGTTTGGCTGAAGTCAAGACTGACTGGTTTCTTTAACTTAGAACTTTTTTTCAGGGCTTTTCATTGGCTATTCTCAATCACTAATAGTCACTTCACTTTTGAATTGAGCTCAAATCCATTTCCATATGAAATTAAAATAGCTTAAAAAGATACCCTGTTCTTATGACATGTATATTAGCCATATTTTTGACTCTATTTACTGATTCAGTTGTCAGTGTTTTGCCCTCTGGCCCTTAGAAATCTCATCCTGGTGTCTACTTCCTGCTGTCAGATATTCTTGGCTTTTATTTACAGAATCTAATTGATGGGTGTTGTTGGGGCCTCAAACATTAACCCTGTAAGAGTGTTCTACATTTATTTAAACTCTTAAAAATGCACACATTCCCTGTTGTCCCTTCTTCATATGAGCTTCCTGATTACTGATAGGAGACTCATGTTGTTAAGTCCCACAGATGAATGACGCAAGACTATGTGTGTGTGGTTGACCAAGACTCGGTTATCGCGCTGAGAAAACACACATACACACTCCTATAATAACTGTTTCCCTCTAACTACCAGTGTAAACACACTGGTTGGAGAGACTCAAAGAAAAGGGGACACAGGGGACTGTTTTCCCTTCCTCTGCAGTAAAGTCAGGTTTTCTGTGACACCAGCCTAGGGGAGAGGAGAGAAAACACACACACACAGTCCTCTTTCCATTCCACACACTGTCAGGAATGCCCAGACCTGCCTGGCCTTGCAAATCCTAAAAGGCAAGTCAAACCCAAACTTTCCTAAACACTCATGACTATTCCCACTTCCCACCACCAAAGATCCACTCAGTGATGGATGTGGGAGTGTAGTTGGAATCTATAATGGGATCTGTAGGGTAGAAACACACCTGTGCATGCACACCATGCCCTCTTACAGGCTCATGGGAAGATGTTAATTTTGCTCTCTAGTAAATCTCAGTTTTTCAATCGTTTTCACTTTCTTATCTGCTAAGTAGCTTTCAGCTAAGAACTGAAATACCGCTTGATCATTGCCAAAGTGACTTGTAAAGTGGACAAAATTCCTCCAAAGGTCAAATGTTCTGGCTTATTATTTGTGCCACAGAGAAGGCTTCAGGTTCTGCATCAATACAAGCAGTCAAGAGTTAGATGTTACTTGGGTCAGTGTCCCAGTGCTCAGGTTTTGGACATCAAAAAATATTCCTTTTATTGTATAATGGTTGTATTATGTAAAAGTGTTAGCGAAATAAAATATTTAGAAGTCTAGCAATGCAAAACCTAACACCACCCTGGGTGGCCTGGTGTCCTAGGGGTTTAAGGCTCTGATTGTTCCTGACCAACGTACCTGGTTCATGTCTTGCTGGGGTCATTTGTTGCATGTTATTCCCCACGCCACTCTCCCCTCATTTTTGTTCTGTCTCTGTCTACTCTCATGTAGATGCATTAAAATTCCCTGAAAACATATTTTTAACCCCACTCATTTGGTTTTAACTTGAATGCAATATTGCATTGTTCTTCAAATATACCTCTCAGCATGTCTAAATCACTTCTCCCTAATTTTATGTTGATGTCAGTTCTCACTTCCTCCTACCCAGAAAATGTATGTTTCAGAGTTTTAGCTTTGTCAATCTGTCAGGTTGAGTTAGTGGGTGAGTGGAGGATCTGGGTCATTAGCTTTCTGACACTTTGCACAGACCTTTCTGTGTAATTCTGCCTAGACCCATGTGTGTGGGCGTGGGTATGTGGGTCCATCAGTCTAGGCTGAACTGCATGGCTGATGGGCTGACTCTGTGACACGCCTCAAAGCACAAAGTAAGCAAGCTTTTGAGACTTCAAAAGTCTTTTGAACCACAACATTAACACCACAGAAACTTTTTCACTTGTGGTGCTCTTTTAAAAGTCTTGTTACAGGTTTAAACCTCAACTGGGTATGCAATGGCATGACCAGTTACCGCAATAGCTAGCTTTAATGTCTCTGATTAAACATATCAGTTATTTGGATCGGTCAGAATACACCCTAACCCTTATGAAATCATCATTCCTCACAGCTGTTGTCCCTACTACATTCTTCAACCCTTTAAAAGACAGCAGCACAGATCGCCGCAGGCCCAAACTATGGCCTGACCTCACAGGTCAGCCAGCAAATACCGCAGGCTACTTGATCCAGCTACCTTTCTTTTCCATCTCTCTGGATTTCTGTGTCACTGTTTCGCTACCTCTGTCAAAATCTGTCCAACTGATCCTGTCCCTCTCTCCCTTGACAGAGGGGGAGAGGGAAAAAAAAGAGAAACAAGAGCAGAGACCCCACCTTCACCCGTCAACCTCTACTATAGCAAAAGGAGGGAAGAGAGGAGGGAAAAGAGGGATAGATGGGAGGCGGGAGAAAGGATAAACACACTTAACAAAAGCAGAAATGTGCTCCCAGGGGCACTATGTTGTTAAGCTCTATTTGCCCCTACTGGCAGGCAGGCTCGGCTTTGCTCAGGTTACAAATGCAGGTCAGGTGTGTGCGTCAGTGAGTGAGGGCATGAAAGCACCGTTAACGAGTGGTACAATGTACATTGTAAAGAGGTGTGTGCGTTTGTCAGTGTGTGCCAGACCAGCTGTATGGCATAGTGCCGTCTCTGGAGCAAAGCCCAGGCCTAATGTTCAAGCGTAGGCCTCTTAGGAGACCACTGGGATGTCACTCGGCTGCTTCAGTGCCCCTCATAGAAATTGTGTTTGTGTGTGGTTACTGGAAAACATACTGAATTGCCAGATTTGAGAAAGTGTACGTTATCAGTATTTCTAAAATTACTACTCGATAATGAAATTTGCGCTGTCATATTTAATATATTAAGCTTCCAGACACTTTAAACTCATGAACATAAATCATGACTGCACCATTTTGCTAAAAGGTTGGTGTCAGCAAATAATGTCATATTGGACAATCATCATTTATAACCCACAGACCCCATTATCAAAAGAGCTGTTGGGGTGATTTAATGGTTAAATTAACTTCAAGGCAAGGTATTTTTAACCTTTTTTGTATTGCTAGAGTATTAGTTTTGACTGTGTATGCATACCCCTTATTCATCTGTCTACCGGTGACCCCCAGTCTTTGAATTTGCTTAATGAGTTGGTAAATTGGTGTGTAAATTGCAGTAATAGTTCTTTTCTGTTCCGCCGCTCCATCTCTTCCTCTGTCACATGAATCGGCTGTCCATACCGGGGAAGAAGCTGTTTCTGGCAGCCACTCCCCTTGTGGTGGCTTGTTATCAGCCTTGTTGGATTGATGAAGAGCTTGTGTACTGTGCGCTGGCACAAGCACCTGCATGCACACGCGCATGCGCGCACACGAATGCATGCGCGCGCCTCTCATTGAAGTAATGCATTCTCTAGTCCCTTATCCTAAACTTAACCATCACAACTACATGTCTAATCTTAACCCTTATCCTAATCCTAACCTTAACCAATTGCAACCTGAACCCTAAAGCTAAGTCTTAACCCTCAAAAAACAGTCTCTTCCCCAGGGACCTCAATTTTTGTCCCCACCGTGATACAAGTCTATGTCAATATACAAACATCCTTTTATTGACACATTATTACATCACCTGTTTTCTTCTGTGTGAAGTTGAGGTCAGTTGTTGAGTGTAAAACGTTCATGGGAAAGAGATTGTGAGAGACTATAACGGAGTATATACTGAATATATACTTATGCGTGTACCTACCTACTGTAAATGAATGTGTGTGTGTACTTTTTATTGCGCTTTTATTTGCACTTTTATTCATATGAGAACATTCAAAGAAATGCCAATTTGGTAGTTTCTCAAAGGTCTGCTTTAGTGTTTGATAGTCAATACATTCAGCTTGGGGACTGAGGGTAATTGAGTGAGTGTCTATTTTTTTTTTTTTTTTATATATATATTTTTTTTTTTATTTTGTTAGTATGGAAATATCCTGGACAATACACTAACCTCCATTGCGCTTGAAGTAAAAAATTTTACAGTGTTTGCATTTTCAGACACCAAAAATCAAATGAACACCTGGTCACACCACCTTCGCTGTAGGCTAGAATATTATGGATTTCAGCATTTGTGTTGAGGCTATTTGAGGGCTGAGGAATTAAAGGTGTCAAAGGTGCTCTCAAGAACAGCGATAATGTGTGAAGTGTTTGCGTGTTTGCACATGCAGTCACTTTCTCCTTTTCCTTTCTCTCGTGTAGAAGCAGAATACAATAAAGCTCTGGTTGTCTGGGCTTGCTCACCGGAATGCCCTCTCAGCCTCACGCTCACTTCGCTTCCTTTCATCTCCTCCCCCTCCTCCTTCTTTGAGCAGCTTCCTCCAGAGTGATTAGTGAGGGCTCAACGAGAAGTGCTCTTCTGTAAGGGATGACGTATCATCTTAAGGTGGTGTGTGCACATGTGGCTTCTTTCAGGGCGGAGAGAAGCATAGGCTGTCAGCACAAACCTTACAGCTGCTTCACGTTTTCTGTGTGGCCTCATAAGGGCAAGTTTTCGTTCCTGGTTATTAATGCTTCTGCTGCTTTTAATGGCATTGCTTCTGGAAACTAGATTATTTTGATGTTATTGAAAAACTGATTTAACTGTAAGCTGTCTAAACACCCCTGGCAACAAATGCAATCAATCCACCCACACATTTTTAACCCAGTTGTCTGTTCTCCTGCATTAATTTACACATGTAGCAGGAAATGGGCCTGAGCATCTCAGCATCTTTTTATCTTTTGCACTTATGCACTTTTTTTGTTGTTGTGGGGTTTTTTTGAGTGAGGCCATCCCCACACTAATTTTGGAAAATTTGTTAATTGTTATCGGGTGGCAAAGGGTTATGTTCACCCTCAGGTATTTTCTAAAAGTTCACCATCCACACTAAAACAAAAACTTCTTTCAACTGACAAAGATCAAAATTGTCACCACACTTCACTAGTAAGGAGTGTACTACATGAGTCTTTTCTGGCCTACTGCATTGAGGCTGCAGCTCAAATCATTATTTTATGCTAGCGTACGAGTCAGACAGCTGTTTGGCTGTGTTTGACATACAAACATTGCTACTAGATTATTAGTGCCTAATCATGTTTATTTAATTTTTTTTTCACCATCCACACTACAACACAGTCTAGTGTCTTAAACCAGTGTTCACCGTGGACAGTGTTTTTCAAAACGTCTCTTTCAGTAGTTGAAAACGCCACCTCATCATGGCTGCAAAGCCAAAACCAAGAGAAAAAGAAATGAAAATGTATCTGTATCATTGTAGACATGGTCAGGGTCAACTGGTCTGCATTTTGGAACACAGGGGCGGTTCTGTTCAGTGAGAGAGTGGGCAGACTGTCTGCTCTTTGGCACGTTGGGGGCTATTGCCTTTACATGCACTCTCCCTTCAGTATGACCTTTTTATGAATTTAAATTATTTGCTGTTTTGTTTTTGTGTTGTTGTCACTCGCCACATCACTCCCTCCAACACACTGCCTGCCTTCTATGCCGTAAGTCCTGGGCTCCTGTCTTTTTCTTTTGCTCCTGTTTTTCCCAACTTTCTTGTTCTTTCTGTAACACTCGTTCCCACAAACTAGCGTCTATTTAATTCAGTGTCGAGAAGCTTAGTAGTGATACAATGCACGTTAACTTTTTCCCACAGTGGAGGAAACCTCAGCTGCAGAGTTACTGCCAAATGATCCATTTTCTCCCCCGCAGCATCAAGTACACAAACAGTAGATCCGCAGTTGTCATAACACTGGCACAGATGAAGCTGCCTCTCCTGTATTTTATCTAATCTTGTTCTGTTAATATTGTGTAAAAGCGACTTCCGAAGTGAACAGACTTTCTATTTTTCTATTGCAAGGCAGCGTAAAACATCTGTAAATGTCTTGAGTATTTTTTCCACCCCTTATGACAGCTCTCTTTGTACTCTGTCAAAAACAAGGATAGTACTATATGAAAGACATTTTTGTCATCATATCTGGTTTACTACAGTAGGCTGCCTTTCCATATTATAATTGATTTCCTGCTGCCCTTGTTATGATTCTACCCATATACAGTTTCAGAAATTTGATCACCCAGGTCATGTTATCTTTTTATATAGTTTTTGAAATGGTCCTCGATTAAATTTCCACCAATTAACCAACCCTGTATTGCTTTGCAGTCATACTTGCTGCTCTTTCCACTGTTTGACTGTGCCTCACTATCTCTGACCATCTCTTGTCTCTAACTTTAGCCCTCACTCCTCACAAGACAGATCATAAGAAGCATGACTGATGTTAGACATGTGGCATCCCTCTTGTTTTGTTTTAAAACGCCTCTGCATTTTGTTCCGCTTTACATAATAATAGCTCCCCTGTTTCTTACAGTTTTCTGCCTGTTATACTCAGCTATACACTGCCAATATTTGTTTAAATTGCTGTAAAACACAGTAGTCTCTCTTTCACCTCTGCTTGTCTTCTTCTTCCTCATTCACCTCACTCCATCAAGACTTCAACCAGCCACCTGCCTCCATTTACCAAAGTCATGACTATTTCCACTTTCCCATCATTCATCTCTTCCCCCTTATTCCCTTCCCGTCGCTCCATCTCGCTTCCTCCTTTCACACCAGTACATCCATCCATTCTCTCATGTCAAGAATCAGGAATGTCTTTTTAAGACATTTTGTACACAGCTATCCAGCATCCAATCTGAAAAGCTCTTAATGACATAACTGTTAATCACAGGCCTGGGTGATCAGTTGTTGAAACAGGCTTAGATGAAGCACCTAAGTATCTTTGTACAGTGGCTTCATTTGAATAAACACAGTACAATACTAAATGACACACAGTCACGGAGTGTTTGTACTCCAGGGTCCCTGCATTTAAACATCCACCAAATGGCTTGCTTGTTGAACATTTAAATTGCTCCTTCACAGTTGTTGGTGATGTTACTGTACCACCATTTACAGTCAGCTTTAGTTGGATGATAAACCATCTGCAGGTGATGTGGCCACTTCTGAATATCCTCCCTAGATACAAACTCAGGTTATAAATTCAATGGACTGAGGAAATAAGGAAAAAAGAGCTGTGTGTTATTTAGATGACAAGCAACGAGGAGGCGATAATGGAAGTAGTGATAAAGAAATCAAACTACGAAGGAGAATGTGAAACCCATCTTTCATTGTCCTCAGGGAGTGAGAAAAGCGCAAGTGTGGGAAAATCGGAAAGAGAAGGTGGTGTGTGATGGGAGGGGAACTTCAGCGGGGCTTCTGTTCACATGTTTCCAGCACAGTGTGGCCGCCAGGGACCCATTCCCACTGATCCTCCTGACACACACACACACACACACACACACACACACACACACACACACACACACACACACACACACACACACACACACACACACACACACACACACACACACAGAGACACAGACCTGACATCAGATGCTGGTTAAAATGAGGTAATAGGAAAACCATACACTCCTTCTCTGTTATAGGTGAAAACATGCAAACTTTAGGTTGGCATTTTCTCATGAACATCCCGACCTACGAGAGGACTAACCCTCTTCTTCAGATAGTGTTGTTAAGTGTTTATAGAGCAGTTCTCTGGACAAGAATATCTTGTTCAGATAGGACAAACTTTGTTTCCAAATATAAAATGTGTTTCCTGTGTTCCATTATTGAATTTTATGGAGAACCTCACTCTGGATTGCTTGCAGCAAAGTTGTGTCAGTCACAATGGGCACATATCAATCATCAGGTGCCCAAAATCTCTTTCAAAATATGGTGCCACTTAATGTAGTGTACTGTATGTGTGAGGAGGCTCATAGTTTGAGTAATAATTTTATTTAAGCTGGTGTTTTTGAGCGTCAAGAAAGAGATGAACTGGTTCTCCTCTTTGTAGTGTTTTTGAGGGCACCGTTATTACTGGAACCTGCTGGAGGCTCAAAGGAATTCCAGGTGCGTTAGCTGACTATGTGGATGTGAAGGTGTGTGGGGTCCAGAGCGGCTGGAACCTGAGGGCAGCAGTAAATGCTGGCCTGTCTTATCTCTCTCTTTCGTCTTATTTGAGCAGCAGGTTTGGGGTCAGCGCCATGTCAAGAAGAGACCGAGAGAAGGTAATTTAAAAACCAATCCTTAACGTTTATCCCAGGTATCGGCGTAGGATGCAAGCGTGTTTTAAATCCCGAATGGGTTCGTTTTGCGTGCTCACTCCGGAGTTCAGCATTAGTTAACTGGGTCCACACACCTGTGGCTGGTTCAGCAGAGGGGAGTTTTTCTCTGCGGAATTATGACAGGATCTCAGTTTAAACCAGACTTGTCAGCCTCACATCCCCTGGCCTATGTGGATACTCAAGATTGATTGCCACTTAGCCTCAGCACGGGGCTCCATTTGACTGCTAAAAGGTGAGTCTCGGAAAACTTCAGACTCCTGACTTTCTGTGACTTACACCATAAATCATGAGTAGACGTACTGTCTCAGACCTGTTCATTTTTAAGAATGGGTATGGGAAGTGATGGTGGTTGGTTACTTCTATATTTGGGTGATAAGTTCCAGATAGTCTGTTCTCTACGGTTGCATCAGAATCATTTACAATTACTGCTGGAGCTCTACCCTCAGTGAAACCCGTCAGGCCTAGAGCTAAATCCACCATCTTCCAAATGTTGTCATTGCTGCCCTCATCTTTATAACCCCCTGCAGTAAAATCTTCTCTTTAAAGGCTGAGGCAGTGCTTGTCAATAAAACCTGTACTGCACAACCCAACAACAGTCATCACCTGGCTCTTTCAAAGGATTTTCCCCATGCATTTTGCTGTTTTTGTTTAGTCTGCCCTCTGGCTGACCCCAAGCTTTGACCTGTTCAGACCGACGTATGTCTTTCCCCAGGTTGGGCTGCTCTCTCCCTGGCATCTGTTTTCTAGATAAGAGGGGGCTGATTCATTGCTCTGTCACTGACATGGCGTTTGGGCCGTCGACATCCCCGCTCTCCCTGTGTCCAGGTCTCCCATGGCCCACTTTTATAGCTTGACAATCCAGATTTAGTGACAAATCAGGCAGCATGCTGAGGGAAAAAGGTCTTTTCTGTTTGTTACATTAAGAGATTGGCTTGCAAAGAAGGAAACAGCAGAGCGTTTAAATGTTCAGTGTCCCCACCTACACTGTGACCCTGGCAGTCGTGATATATAAAAAGGTTCTTTATGAATGATGACAGGTTGGGACGGGAACCAAGCCCTTGGCTCCACTCTCTCTAGTGACCATGCTGTGAACTGTTGCTCAGTTGTCAGTAAAAAAAAATTTAAGATCAGCGTGCTAAAGTAGCCTAAACCTTGGCACCAAACTTCATCCGGTGTTGCCACTTTTTCATAACAGCCGCCACCCTTTCTTTACAGAAGAGTGTCCATCTCCCACAGTAAAGGGATTAGCTTTTTTTTCTATCTCACAGTAAGATGCAGGCCTCCCTGTCCTCTCCCTCTCATCTTTTTCTCTCCTCTGTTCTCCCTTTCCTCTGTGTTGGCTACTTGTCCAGCAGGGCCATGCAGTTTCGCAGTCTAATTACAGGTCAATTAAAGGCTTTGTGGCTCAGCCCTCCTTCTGCCAGCGCTTCGGCCGTGGCAGGCTTAGGGGACTCTACAGAGTGAGAGTGAATGAGATATCATTTCATGTGGAGATCAGCCGAGAGAAGGCATTGAAAGAGGGGATTGGGCGAAAAGGCTCCCCTCTCTCTCTCTTTCAATGGGCCAGAGTCCCTCCACCCTTGCAAACCCGCACAACACCCAGCATCTTATAGAAGGGGCCTCTGGGATAGAGGCCAGAGGATTATGGGAATATTCATGACCAGATAAAGGGGCGAGCGGTTGAATGACTGTGTTTTGGGGCTCATCTCTTAGGTAAACAGGGGCCTAAATGGAGTTTTAGTGCGCTACTCCCACTGCTCAGTGAGGAACAGGCAATAGTGACTCTGTCCACTTTTTTTCTCTTGTTGCATTTCCACAGGATGGTGAAAAGAAAGCCTTGTTGTGGCCTTTTCTTTCCCTTGCTGCTGTCTTTTGGTGGCAAACAGATGGTGCTGAGGGACATAAATATCTGTTTCTCACAGTTTTTACCCACAGAATATTGGCTTTTCTGAAAGACGCCATTCACAGCCACCGGTGGCCTCCTGTGCTCCTTAAAGCTGCTGAAGGCTCATTTTAAAGTCATTAAGCATCCCGCTGTAAGGGAATGGCTGATGTGTTTTGCTGTTCTGATCTACACAGGGTTCTCTGTTATGGTGGAACTCATATTACACAGATAGCCAGACACAGGTAAAAGTCAAACCAGAATGTATATCAGGATAGGTGGTTGGTTTCTCAACATTGTGACACAGACGGAGGATACAGGAGGGTTTGTGCTTTAGGTCCTTACGCTGACTGGAAGTTGCTGTACATGTTCTGACTCTTACTTATGTAATAATTACTTCATTTTGTTTGTCCAAAAATTATGTTTTTCTAATTTGTTACTTCAGGTACTATCTGGACAATTAAATATGATCCAGCCCAGGATGTCCAGTTTGAGTAACAGACTCCTATGTTTGGAGGCTTTTTAGACACCAAAACACTGCTCAATGGTTTATAGCATTAAGAAGAAAGATTTTTCCTGCTAAAGTTGGCCTGAATGTGGATAAAAGATAAATATTTTGTAAATATTAGCCTTCTAAGGCAAATGTGTGACTCTAATTCTGATAAAAATGTGACTAAACAAGTGATGCCCTATACAACGCCAGTTCTGGGCTGTGCTCCACTGGATCAAAGAATGGGTTTCAGCTGCCTCAGCAGCAGGTGTTGAAGAAGAAGAGTGATTTTCCCACCGTAAGCTTTCCCAGCCAATCTGGGGAATCAAACCTGTGTCTTTTGTTATCACAAGCCGCCAATCTAACCGTTAGACCACTCCTGCCCCCAGTGATTTACCAGAACTTTTTGTCTCTGCCCGACAGTTGGCGGGAGCCTTAATGTTTGACCCGCGTTAATCATCTGAAACGCTGAGGCTTCATAGAGCGCCTAATCATCAGCCACATCTAAACCCAGTTAGAAGCTTTGAAGCTTGAGCCAGGGGATTTCCCATGTTTTGATGCTCTGACAGTCTGTACGCTCCTGCCCTCACACCAACTAAAACTCCTCCCCTCGAACCTCACATCTCTTTTTCTTCAGGTTGGACAGATGTTTGTAATCCTGCTCTGATTGGCTTGGATTGAGTTATGTTATCCTGTGGTCAGGGCACGTAGCCCACACGGCTGAACTCTGTCAGTTGCCTTTGAGCCGTGCCCTGCGGTGGGCTGCGTGTTGGAATGGCGCACCGCAGGGTTATGTTTCATTCAACCCCACACCTGCTGCAGTGACTTGTCAGCGTGCCCCTCGACAGGCCCCTTTAATACCTCCATTAGGTGTTGTAATCTCCACCTAACGTCCTGAGTTGCCAGAATGTATTAACAGAGTATCAAAGGCTTAGGCTTTTTTTCTTTTGTTTTGTTTTTTTTTGTTTTTTTTGCCACCTGCCAGAGGTAAATGAGTAGGAAGGTGAAAAGAGGTGGAGGTGGCATGACTGTACAGCTCTTGCTGTGTTTCAAGACATTGGGGTGGTTGTGTCTGTGTGTGTGTGTTTCATGGCAAAGCTTTTCTGGCTGTCAGTTTATTTGTGTCAGGTGTGTGTGTGTGTTTGCTTCAGCTCTTGTGTTATCCAGTATTTCTCAGCTCTTCTTGTGTTTCAGGACGTGTGAGGGGGTGTGCCTGCATTTCTCTTAAAAAAGAAAAAAAAAGTATGCTTTTCATCTGTCAGGAAGAGGATACCTCACCAGCCGTGCTCCCATCAAAAGGGGGCTGCACACAAGCCCCTGAGTACGATATTTAGTTTCACTCCAAAGCATGCACACAGTTATCACCTTTGTGCCGACTTGAAATGGACACTTAGGACACTGTTGCTCTGAGGTCCACACCACAATGATTTATCTCCCTGAAAACGGACAAGTCTTTTTAAAACTGTGCTTTCATTGGGCCTCCTCGTAGGAAAACAATCTACAATAGGGTCGCCTATGGATCTCGTGTGGCTGATTGATCATGATAGAGCAGTGCTAGTTTGTTCTTCGGAGGCGGTGTTTGAGTTTGTGCTTGGGGGAGATCCAGACAGATTAGCGAGGGTGACAGGGAAGCCGGAGAGCCAGCCAGGCCTGGAGGGTGCAGCTGGCATTGCGAGCAACTGCTTCCTTTTCTCTGTTGGCCCACAGACTTCCTTTAGCCACTGTTTAATCAGCGATTAGGACTGCTTTAGATGGCTTGCTCGTCTCGTGTGACCGTACATGTTGGGTGGAAGGACTGCTCGTCTTATGCAGTCTCTGGACAATAGGAACGGAATCATGAAAAGAAGTGACAGACTGTTCTTCCAGTAGATTTCCCTCTTTCATGTGAAATGTTGTTCTTATGGTATCTCCTTCTGTCCATTATCCACGTGCCCGTGAGGCACATACCATGGAAAGGGGAGGGGGAGAGCTTTGATGTGGTCTGTACTAACTGGGAAAGGGTACACAAGCCTTCATCATCAGATATGTGAAGGAGGTCTGCCTTGAGGTTTGGCTGTCACTGTCAGAGGGGACCATCTGGTGTGTTGGTGAAAAATTATAGGGAATTTCCACCTGCAGAAATATATGGTACAGTAGGGAAGGGAATAATGTTGTTAATTGTTTTCCCAGTTTAAAGAGCAGATTTTTGACCCGCTACCCATCCTGACGTTGCTTTCTTTAGTACTTAGGATATTTTAGTGACTTGCTTAACTAGAAATCAACAAAAATTAAAACAACACACACTCACTCGTGATGATCCTTAAATCATGTGATCTATATTAAAGTTTGAAAATTGTTTTCAAACTTGAGCTTAATGTAATGACATCTTGTCTCGCTAGGGCAGAACAAATAATTGGTTTATTTTTAAATTATACAGATTATTTCAGGTAATCAGTTAATCGTTTAGTCTATTAAAGGTAGAGTAAGTGATTCTGCAAATGAGAAATTCAAAAACCCCGGGGTTTTCTCCAGGGTTGAAACGCTGTTGCCCTTGCCTAGTCATATAACTTCTTCTCTGTTCATACTTTTTCCTCTTTAGCCGTTTCTCGGCCATCTCTTCTTCACGCTGCCGTGAGTCCAGTATGTTCAAATGTGCCGGTGTATAGAACTCTCTCTCCCACTGCTCCTGTGCACGAGCACTAACAGCACCTGTTGCTGATTGGCTGGAACAATGTTGTGTGGCAAGGTCCACACAGCTTTTTTTATTTTGCATTTGACAGAGGGCTGTGGAGGAAAACCAGATTTTTTTTTTTTTTCCCCCAGAGCACATACAAAATGGATAGCTGGCAAACTTCCCTGAATTTAACAAAAAGTCTATTTGTTGACGTCTTCAAATATCTCATATTGTCAAAATGCAAATCCTCACATTTGAGAAGCTGGAACCAGAGAATGTTTGGCTTCTGTTTGAAAAATTACTTAATTAGCAAAAATTACTTAATTAGCAATTATTAGCAAAAAATTAGCAATTAATCGACATTGTGCCTGTATTAATAGTGTTTTTGTACTTGTTTGTGTCCATAATTTGTGTATTTGTCAGGGGACTAACAAACCCATTATGTTTGCTTTTCTGCAGAGAAAGTTCGTGAGATCCAGGAGAAACTTGAAGCCTTCATAGAAGCTCTTCACAAGGAAAAATAAGAGAACTAGGTATTTGTCTCTGTATTGTATAGTCAAACTTTACCTACCTCTACTGAAATGATCAAAATCAAAGCACTCCAATAGAATTATTATTTGATTATGAACAATCGTTGAATAATAATAAATGTTTAAATTATCGTAACAAGATCTAAATCAGTACAGGCAGTGGGAAAACGCTAAATGTGTATTGTACTTATATATGATGTTATTTCTCCCCTTTTCTTTACAGAACTGTTGAAAGTAAATGTATGGATCACAACAGAGAAAATGCACTGAACAAAGACATCTAAATCTGTATGACTGTCATCGCCCCCTGGCCCCTGCCCCACCACTCACCTGGTTTTAATACCCACCACTTGGCTGTCTGTCCCCTTTGAAGCTGATGAAAAGATGGACTTAAACAGAAGGATAAGATGGAGGAACAGTTTTTTTTTTGTTTTTTTTTTGTCTTGCGAACTGTCATGAGTAAACAGGGGACTTCTGCACAGGAGCCCAAACTCAGTCAGATCAGGAGGAGAATGGGAAGCTTGCACAGTGTTATCAGACATCTGACCACTCATTTTCAATAAATGAGGATTGTGTACATCTTTATCTCCCCAGTTTTTTTTCTCCAACTGGTTTTCTGTGTATATGTATAATGGATTGGTGAAATAGCCTTGAATTTCATACCTTTATCTTGCCTGGTGCTCCTAAAACACGCCATGACACCTACCTGGCACACGACAATTTGCCTCTATTTAACAAGTACCAGTTCATTTTGGTTGCGCTTAGGATCTAAAGCACTTACATTATCCCTCCAAGCTACAGCTGTACTCTACATTTACTTCCCCCACTTTAAATCTATAAGAATAGAAAGTAACTACCTGGTTCAATATTCAGCCTTCCTCTCATCATCTCTTCATTGTAACACCACAACTATCATTCACTAACAGAATACAAGCAGCTCTGAATATTATGTATAGATTTATATCTTATTATTTTGATCTAATGGGGTTTATCTGACAGTGCTATGTATATATGTCTGCCAAATTCACATGACCTTTTGTTTCTATGTCTGTGTGTGTGTGACATTTCATGGCTACACTGTCGCCATGTTGTAACTGACAGATAATGCAACTTTCAAAAAAAGTAGTAGGATACATAATAGATTGAGAATGTAGTTAAAGATACATCCAGGACGTTTCTAGAGCCTTTAGACACTAAGTGTCATTAAAGTATGTGTTGCAGTTTGAACTGATTATGTGATGTTAAGACATCAGTTAAAAATGTTTTTCATATCAACTGTTTAAAATTAAATTTTCAACCACTTTAGAGGTATATTTAATTTTATTTTGAAAAGCTACGGCACTGTCTGCGTCTCTACTTTGGATGTGAGCTTTAATCTTTCCCAGTCTAGTATCTGGTCCATCTTGACCAGTTGGTCCAGTTACACAGGCGGTAGGTGGGTTGTCTGGATGTGTTTCCAGTCTGCACCAGGTTTGATGTCCTCTATTTATTTGGCAAGACAGGAATTCCTATGTATACAGCACAAGATGCACTTGATGAACTACTACCACTTTTCCCTTGCTGTCTGTGATTGAATGGTCGTTAAGACCTTATGCCCCTTGCTGCTTCAAGCGTGAGATCAAACACCCAAAAACCAAGAAATATAGTATTCTCCATTTTGTAAATGACCAGGAACTGTCCTCAAAGTTAAGGAAAGTATCTAACATGCTGGTGGTTCATTTTAAACTGAAAATGTATGCTTTTGTCACTGTCAAGCCGGGTGTTTCCACACTGTTCCTAATCTTGTGATTCTTCCCACATCCACTCTTTGCAGCACCATCATTTGGACATTTCTCACTCTTTCCTTCACCCATGTACACACCCATGCCATTCATTCATTTGTATGTATATATATATATATATATGTATGTGTGTGTGTGTGTGTGTGTGTGTGTGTGTAAAACATGCTGTGCATTCTGTATAGGTAAAGTTGGTGGGAAGTATCATGCACGGCACGTGTATGCTGAGTGAGCCACTTGTGTAACAGAAAATCAGTGAGTTGGTTCAAAGAGATGTTTTATGTTGTAGAAAGTAATGTTTGCATGGTGTATTCCATCAGCTGTGCTTTATTTATTAAATTTGTGTTTAAAAGAAGAAAATTGAAAATAAAATTGACATAAATAAAAATGACCTTTTTCATGATGTGTCAGCTTGTCCAGCCAGTTAAATCGGTTCAAATTTATACATTTGAAGTTGCCTGCTGCTGAGTGCATTTTCATCCAGCTTAATATTAGCAGGGTTTTTTGAATGGTGCCTTGAACAATATCCATTTATGTAAATTTTAGCCAGTGAGAAACTCATAAAATGAAGAAAGTTGACAAAACATCTCCTCTCAGGTTCCATTCAGTAGTTCTTGTGGAGCTTCCAACCATATATGCGTTTCTTCAGCGAGCTTCGTCAAGTTTGTCCAGTCATGGAAATGTTAAGCATGTTAAGGACTAACTGGCCATGTCAGCTTAAAAGTTGAGGTTCAAACATCATTATTGGCCTTGAAAACAGCTGACCGTACTAAACAGTCTTCAAGGCTTATAAAAAGTTGATTATCTACATTTCTGTGACAACTGTGCAGATTCCATTTACCGATGAAGGTCACGTGACAAAATGTCTACTAAGGGGGTCGGTGTGGTATAATTATTTTATCAGGTTCTCTAGAACATAGACTGTCTAGAATGAACATTGAACCTCAAAATAAAACAAGTGTCTACAGCCATGCTAGCAGCTCTGTGAGGCCGTGCTTCGAGCCGAATGCTAACATGCTCACAATGACAATATTGTAATGTTTGTTTATGTTCATCAGCTTGTGTTAGCATTCTAACATTTGCTACACAATCCTACAGCTGATGTGAATTAGCTTTGAGTGTTGGACAAATAAAAAAATTTGGACCTGATGATGCTGCCAGAGGAACGGTTCAGCGATCACCACAGCATGAACAAATCATCCTCTGATGATGAATGTCTATACAACATTTCATGACGATCTGTTTAATCATTTCTGTTAAATAAAAAGCTGGCAAGTTAAAGGCAATCACCTTTGATGCCTTGTTTCATGTAGGTGTGTTTCCATCACAGTCTGCTGTAATGCTGCAGCTGGATGGATGCAGTAACCTGTGTGCTAATGTGATGTGGCCTCTTCTCCAGGTCTGGGCAAACCCTCAGAGTGAATATTTAAATCTGCAGGCTGTTATCTCAACCCAGGGCAGGCTGAAGACGTATTGCAGCCCGAGGCAGGCAAGCCGCTGAGGGCTTGACTGATTAATAAGTCAGAGTCCAGAGGTCCTCCACTCCTGGGCATCCTCTTCTTTCACAAGACCATGGTTGTTACTTCATCTCCACATTGCTCAGGCAGGAGGGGTCGGGGGGGCAGGCCTCATCCTCACTACCATCACCTGAGGCTTTACACATGGAGATAACTGCCTCATGTCAACTTTCTGTTTTCTGTGCGGCTATTAGATTCCCATTTTCTTTAAAAACAAGAGGAAAGGAGTGGAAAAAAGCCTAATGACTTTGTAGCAGCTGTGAAAAGAAAGGGGGAAAAGTCAACCTCCAGCTGAAGGCCTTTGTGCTATCAGATAGCCACGTTCTGGGAGGAGGGAGGCCGGCCAGGACACACTATACACCATTAGCATCTGCAAAGGCCGTCACGTTGACTAATAGCCAGAGCTACAACGGCACAGTGGTTCAGTTTGTGTTTTCCCTCAATTCCCTTTATGCTGGTGACACAAAAGCAGCCGGGCCAGACCTTTCAAATATGCCAGTGCAGCGGACGTGCACAATGCTTCATTTCTAGTCTTTCTTAAGAAAAAGAAAGGGCCGATCGTGTTGCTTCGTTTTTTTAATCCCCCACCCCATCACATAGACACATTCTGGGTCTTTTGGCAGGGGGTTTGGCGGGTCGGTATATGATGAAAACGTTGAATAAGTCTTAGAAAAGGGCAATAAATTGTGGGGATGGGCGTTTTTTGGCGGTAGCAGTAGTGTTAGCATTTGTTTGCCGCCTTGTTGCCGATGCTGGCTTTGTCTTCGTCTTTCTGTCCCCTCTGTTATCGAGCTGTCGGGTGAGGGGAGAGGCAGAGACTCCGGAGACAAGATTAACGTGCATGGCTGTCAACTGATGGGAGCCTGGCTCAAATTGGCTGGATGGCACTGCACAACTGCTTTAAAGCGTCCTCAGGTGGAAATTTACCAGAACTATAAGAGTTTAAGGAGTTCACTGTAGTCCACTTTAAAGGTTGTTTAAACAGCCTCTCATCAGCCTTTTATCAAAAAGCTAACAATATCACATACAAGTGCACGAAGGGTAAATATTTATTCCTATACATCAAAGGAAGTGAAAGAAAGTGGAGTGGCGTGCTATCTTTCAGAAACTGAGAATCTATTAGGCACTAAAAGTCATCCAATGTAGCGTTTGCTCTGTTTGCTTACTAATTGTCACTCTGTGTGCATTGTTAAAACACAAGGGACATTGTATAATATCTGGGGAGATACTATAACACATAAAAGACACTGATTCTATGAGAGTCACTTGTCAGCACTTCAGTCAACAAGTGCATATAAATACAGTGGATGTAAATCTAACACTTTGCGCCCTGGGAGACAAACTGCCACTGTTGAGTCACCACTGATGAATCTTATCAGAGGCTTGTTGAAGCAACAGGCTTCCTTCTCCGTTTCAGCCAACAAAACCTTCTACTGTCCCCGGGGCCCACTGCTTTCTGCCCTGCAGAGAATAGCGTCACAATTGGCTTTTGTGTTCATTATGTTAGAGGCATCTTCCCATTGCGCTGTGGGGTCCATTCCAATGCTGAATTAGGCCCATGGGGATTTTAGTCATGTCACAAAGGTCGATGACCCTTCTTGTCACACCCCCAACACACACACACACACACACACACACACATACAGAGAGCCCTGTTCTTATTCTATGTGAGCTATAAATTATGTGTTTAAATTTTAGGAACTGAAGGAGGGCTCGACCGTGTGAATCCTGTGGTGGTCCTGTATCTATATGGTGTGTGTGTGTTTCTACAGGGGTGGCCGTGCAGAGGACCACTGCATGTTCTCACCATTCACGTCTGACGTCCACCCTGAAAGAATCCATAAAATGACCTCATCGTCTCACGGCACGGGACGTCATAAATGAATTACCCCATTGTGGAGGGAAACAGCCTCCATTAATGAATCCCCGATGGTGTATCTATATTTTCCTACTAATCGTCCATGATGCAGAGTGTCCGCTCACACACGGGGATGCCTGCCACACAATGGAAAAAAACAAACACAAGAGCTGTGACTGTCATCACAACAGTGCTAAAAATATCACATTAAAAATTTAGCCTCACATCTCAGTCATTGTTTGGTGATTAGAGTCAACAGCCAAAATCTGCATAAAGGAGCTCAGGGTGGTAAAGTACATTTACTCAAGTACTGTACTTTAAATTTGAGGCACTTGTACTTTACTTGAGTATTTTCTTTTCATGACACTTTGTCCTTCTACTCTGTTACATTACAGAGGTAAATATTGTATTTTTTTCTTTACTACATTTATCTGACAGCCTTAGTTACTTTAAACATTTTGCACACAAAAGACACAAAAAGCTTCCAAAATGTGGAGTATTAATTAAACTACCCAACAGTATATACAGGTACAGCTAAAATTATTAGCTGATCAATCTATTGACTGAAAATTTATTGGCAACTATTTTGATAATCAGTCATTTTTTAACATTTCATGGTTTTAGCTTCTCAAATGTGAACATTTGCTGTTTTTCCTTTTTAACTATTTCAATTATTTTGATTCATATTTAATTCTTTTGGGGTTCGTAATATTTGTTTGACAAAGCAAAGCACTGTAAAATAATCATTAGTTGCAGTCCTATACAAAAGAGTTAAACAACTACAACAATAAAATCCTGCTTCTCCATTAATGCAGGACAATAAATTAATGATATGATGATATATAATAGTATAACAGTCACAGAGGACATATTTCTGCATTTAGTACTTTTACTATTAATACTTTAAATACATTTTCTTGATTATACTTTTACTTAAGAAACATTTTCAGTCAGTGCAGGACTTTTACTTGTCACAGAGTATTTCCAGTGTGGTATTAGTACTTTTATTTAAGTAAAGGATTGGAATAATGAAGGAGCAATTTTATTGCCTAAATTCCTACCCAGATTACTGATTTGGATCCCAATATACAGTGTGTATATTAAATTATATTATTTATTGATAAAATAAAACTATTGCCTGCTTGTCAGTAAAAATGTCCTAGTTCTAAGATTCAGACACAGACACTGTCCACGATCCTCTCGGTAATGTTTGTCCGATTAGGCGGCTTCTCCACCAAACCTGTCCTTCAAGTCTTTCATATCAAAGGGGACGAAATCTTTACTTTGAATGTTAAAATCCGAATTTATAATTAATGCCACAGTAATAACTAAATGTAAAAACTATCGCCTGCAACGGCTGTTTTTCTTCTGCCGCTAACACCAGTTTAGCTAAGCCAATCTTAGCAGACTAAACTAAGGACAAGTAAAATCAAAGCCAAATAGCTGATTTCACTATAACTTGGCTACACCTCAGTGTCGTCAAAAATACTACCAGTGAAATGTATTGGTTACATCCCAACCCACAAACATCATATATTAACAGTGTATATCTTATCATAAAGACTGTGACACAGGAATTCGCTTTAAGGCATAAAATGAGTGCTGATGAACAATAAAATGCTGAAACAGTAGGAGAAGAAATGAAAGGGTTGTGTGTGTGTCGGGTGGGAACTTTCCTCTGCAGAATGGAGTTATGCAAAGTTGCCATGGAAAAACTGATCGTCGCACAAACAGTTTCTTAATCGAGTAGAGGTCTTAGTGCAAGGGAGGGACTCGAAGCTTTTAGCACAAGAAGCAGCTCTGGGTTTGCATGGACTTAGTGGGATTATGTGAGCATTCATGGCAACCACTGAGGCCAGCAGGTGAGGTCTGGGCTCAGCTTGCTTAGCCTTTAGGTAAACACAGAGAAGGTTTGCCAGATCCTGGCTGTGTTGCCAGGCTGAAATTGTATCTGTCCACACTACTTACGTCAGTCAGGCTGGTCTGCCTCCTTCTGCAGGGTGGCGCTGACAGGGGGCTGCACTTGTTGCCGGATGGGGGACGCTGAGGACTGGCTTTCATCGTCTAAGTGCCACAGTGAGGCAAGACCAAAAACGGTCTGGTGACATTACTTGACTGGCCATCAATAGTATCTTAGCAGGCGCTAAAACCAAAAGCAAACACCCATCGAGCCTGAGTGTGAATGTTTGAGCGTTAGCAGCATCGCGTGTTAAAGCAGAGCAGAAATGACAACACACTTGGTAAAGTGATCATGTTCGTGAGCTTTTGTCTCTTTTCAGGAAATCCTGATCTGATTTTCACCAAGCTTATACTTTTAATTAGATTTGCATTTTCAAACAAGCCTGTTTTACATGTGTTTTTGGAGTTAAACAGTAAAACAGGCTTATCTAAATGAATAGTTCAGTGTTTTCCCAGAATACTCCGATTTCAACCTGCCTGACATCACATCAGATTAAGACAAAGGAATTGCCACGTTACATATTCAGTGTTGTCAGGAATTCTCGTACATTTGCTTCACACACACAAAAAAACTTTTTTTCACATGACCTTTGCACAAACAAGAGTTGAAAATAAGATAATAAGAGATTCAAGAAGACGAACAGCTCTGAGTTAAGTTCGGGAAAATGAACACAACGCAAGTTATCCAGAGAACATTTTGTCCTGATTTACTGATGTGGGACATGAAACACACATGGAGGAGTGAAAGTGAATAAATAACCAAATGAACATTGAAACTAAAATGCTGTAGTCATCAGTGTGCAGCTCTCCAACAGCTTTCAGTGTCTTCATTGTTCTACTAACACTGGTCGCACAGCTGTATTGAAAAAAAAAAGTGAGCTTGTAAGCTTTGTAGGGATGATTGCTCATCCGTACATAACGCAAAACTAAACCAAAGTGAAATCCATCTCTGTGGCATCCTATCATGTCATCGTTGTGCTCATTCTCAGCTGCAGCCTCTCTGTTTGTTCACCTGCTGGTCAATCATGTCCAGCCTGAAAGGCCATCGCTTTGCCCCGCTGACCTCCTGACCCCCTGCAGCCTCCACACGCCTCCTCTCTGGACCAGCAAATATTGAACCAGTCAGTCAAGGTTTCTCTGCGCCCCACTGAGTGTTTGACTGTTGCCAGAGAACAGCTTTACCAACACTGGACAACAGCAACAGCAGGCCAGGGCATGCCCGTGTGTATCTCTGTGTGTGTGTGTGTCTGAGACTTTAAGCACCAACTAGAATTAACTTTAAACCTGGATTATATCTTATTGCTCTATTGCACCAAACTACACTTTAAACGTAGCATTGAAGTAGTAACAAGGCTAATACAAGGCTCATCTTACACCTTTCTTTAAAGATGTAGTGCAAGACTTCTACATATGAACACCCCTTACTATTCTTTTAAATCTGGTGTCTGTGGCCACATTCCTGGTAGTGATATGTTTTAAATCAACCAGAGCTGAAGGCAACTGAAAGCAACTGGGAGTATGGCAGAAATAAAAAAAAAACCTTTGTGCTCACAAAAACAACCCCCAAAGTGATCGACAGCGAGGACAAACACAGATAACCAGTGGTGTAGCTTTTTATCATTGGAGAGCGCTGAGAGAAGAGGAAGTGCAGACATGGGTGCCGCATTACTGCTCTTGGACAGGCTGGTATTTGTAAAATATTTGGTGTAGGCTATGTAGCTGTTACATTTACTCTACCTAAATAATGGATCATTGTCTTGGAACTGAGGATTTATGTTTGTGCTTTGTCAGGTCTGTCAGTCAAGACAGCAAAACCACAACCTTTAAAATGCTTGTTTTTTGAATGGAGTTCAGATTGATCAGGCCTATGCTATGCTAACTTGTTCGAGTAAGTACAACTATAGCCGAAATCAAGTAACAGGCACAAATTTTCTGAACTTACCAGGTAGTACAACTTCCTCGCTTACTTTTCTCCAAGCAATGTCCAGTTTTGTCCAGTTTTTATATAACTAAAAAGTAGTATTACAGAACTCTGGGTGCCCACTGATGCTAACAACAACAGTGAAAATCGGAAACACACGGTGGCTTGCTGCTGAGAAGATAAATTAATTATTAATTTAATAAAAGCAATTAACTTTGAGCTCCTTTTGCTGGTAAACAGCTCAGTTGTCAGAGCTGAATCCAGTTTGAATGCGGATGTTTATTTGTCCAAAACCTCCATGCGCTGCCCCTGGCTTTCTCCTTCAGAGATCTACATATCTCCATAGCTCAGCAGTTGTCTATAGGCCAGCAGAGACTTTGCCCCTCCGCTCTGTCTGGTCCTTTCCACTCAACACTGAAGCCGTTGATGAGCATAGGAAGCAATTTATCGCTTGGCTGCGCACTTCGCGTTGCATCCATGGCGTACTGCACCCAACACTCACCTTGCGTTTGGTCTGAATGCACAGTTAAGATTAACACCAGCCTCATTGCTCCAAATTCAAAATTATAATTAAAAAAGTAATCAGTGGTTCACCCTAGTATGTTAGAGTTTTAACTTAAAGTCAAATCTGGATTTATCGTATTAGGATGTTTAACCCTTAATTTAGATGAATCCCTTTTAGTGCAACCCAGTTCAAGTGTATAGACAGTATAGAGTGTACAATAAATAATGTGTGCAAAGTCCATACTACATACACATCATTTAAGAAGTTTTAAGGTGTTTAAGCTGAACCCCCCCCCCCCACCCCCCCCAACAAAATTAAGCAAAGGTACATAAGTAAGCATGCATACTAAAACCACTTTATTGGTAAGTGCGTTGTTAATTGTCCCACATTGCATTGCACAAAGGAAATAGGGCTATTTAAAGCTGCTCAAATTTAAAAGAAATTGGGAATGGTGGTGTTTGTTTGTGAAAACAAACAAACAACAACAACAAAAAAGACATCTTTGGAATATTTGCTTGATTTTGCTTTGTTTTTGACAAGTTCATTTGGAGGCGTTCCACAGTTGCAGTTTGATTTGGCATCTGTCGGCGCATGTATCACATCATTTCCTGTCAGTACAAATTGTCCTGTTGTTTACCATCTTTGGAAAACTATGCTATTTGTCACAATTAGCATACTATTACCATGTAGTATAAAATTGGGACACAGTTAGTCTCAATTATATCTCAGTTTCTGTCATCTACATCAAGGCTGTGCGTGTGTGTGTTTGTGTGAATGACAGGGTATTTGTGTGTTAATGAGATTGCTTCCTTTAGATTAGAAGATTGTTTCTCAGAGCTATTGCCCGGCTATATATATGTGTGTGAGTGTGTGTGTGTGTCCTTCCTCTGCATTGTGTGTGTGATCCTCGGGTACTCAGGAATGTTTGCTCTGCTAACAGTCAGTGACTGTAGTCGTCGTCGTTGTCTCTCCAGCCTTGAGTGAAACAGACTCTGCAGTCTTTTATCAGCTGGACACGGCCCGTCCCTTCAAGAGGAGGAAGGTAAATAATGGCAGGACTTTAATAGGTGGACAATGTTGTCGCAGGGCACAAGACTGACTGTTCCTGAGCAAACAGGAGCAGAACAGCCTACAGACACACACTCACACACGTACAGGCCAATAGCTCTCCTAAACAGGACATGTTAAGAATGTAATGTATACGTTTAGTCTTTTATGTCAAACACACAGCAGAGTCCAGCAGCTTTAAGTGCTCTTTTATTTAGCATCTTAAACATGATTGTGTCCACAACCCCACAATTAAACACTTTTTTTCCCTCTCCAATGGAAGGATTTAAATGAATCACCTTGCACTATACTTTCATTATGATTTATTATTTTCCTTTTTGGATTTCTATTCCAAAATTAGGAAGGTTTTAACCAGGAAATTTGGTTTAACTTTCTTCCTCCTCTTTCTGTTCTTCTAATTCATGTGCTTCTTAATTTTTAGATTCTTCTTGTTTGTCTGCTTCACCTTAAAAAAATGTTTTCTTGTCAGATTTATATTAGTTTACGTTTGTCTTGAAAACTCTTGAAAACTTAAATATTAACATTTGTATAAACAATTCAAATGAAGATAAACTTTAAACATTATGTCAAAAATACAACTAACGTCTCAGAAAACAAACAAGCGTTGCATCTCAAATATATTTGTTATTTACATTTCTTTGGCGGTCATCATCCTTCTCTCTGTTGTACAATATATGTACTGCATCAGATGTTCTTGCCTTCTCTGAAAAGAAGCTCTACACATCCCTATTCACACACACACACACACACACACACACACACACACACACACACACACACCTCTTCATCTTCCTCTCATATCACATCCATAAAGATACAACAGGCTTATCTTTGCATACATATAAACACACTCACATACATTTAAACAATCCCAACACACACACAAACACGTTCCCCAAAGTCTCCAGAGGCCTATTAAGATAGTCTGCCTACCTTGGGGCATTTTCACCTCCCCACCCTCTCCTCCTACCCCCATATACCCTTTGACCCCTGACACACGACCTCTGTGCGGAATGAGTACACACAGGGGCGTCAGAGCGAGACCCCCGGCCGTTCCTGGTCCACCATGACACACACACACACACACACACTCATTTAAAGTAACATACATAACCGTAAACCCTCTGGCTGTGCACACCGAACAGTAAAAATGGAATGGACCACTGGGCATACACACAGCTGGGAGGAGAGGGGTTACTTGTGGGTCGCAGGTTAATACAGTCCAAATGGACAAGACCACTGCGGGATGCAGGGGGCACTGTAGAGCTCAGATACTTTAGTTTCTAAAAGTGTTTTAGTGGGATGCAAAGAAATGTTACAAAAAATGAGACAGTCTATGATCTTTTAAAGCACAACTCAATAATGGAGGAAATGGATGAAGGAAAAGGGAGGGAAAAAAGAGAGGGAGGAAAGAAGAAAAGAAAGAAGTCACGGTGGAAAGGAAGGATAGATGGAGTTTAACCTAACAAAATTTGGTGAATGCATCATACAAATTAAATACTTTTTTTACATTTTATAATCAACATAAATAATTAGACAGGAGACAAAAGATCAGAGAG
Source organism: Micropterus dolomieu (assembly GCF_021292245.1). Classification (NCBI taxonomy): domain Eukaryota; kingdom Metazoa; phylum Chordata; class Actinopteri; order Centrarchiformes; family Centrarchidae; genus Micropterus; species Micropterus dolomieu. The sequence continues at coordinate 14,718,951 of NC_060154.1, read as the reverse complement.
GATAAAACAAGCAAGAAAGAAAATACATCGCAGTTGAACACTGATCATCATCTTGGGACACAAAGCCATTACGCAGGATTACATAATCCTATGTATGCCAGAAAAGCCCATGAACTGATGACATGGGACATACACACACATGCCGTTTAGGTTATGTAAATTTTTTGATATACATATTTTTAGCTGACAGTAAATGTGACCTTCATAGCAAATAATAAAGAAAGAAGTTTTGAGTTTCTCCAACCAACAATGTTTTTGTCACAGTGTTTCACCTCATTTTGGAGTTCTTCATATTATTACATATAATTGCAGTTGTTTTATCCTCTGTGTTGCATAATACCTTTGCACCAAATCCAACACAATGCCTCCAGTATTTTAGAGAGGACAAAATGTGAAGTGTTGCGATGTGGTGGTCAGTGTATGAGGACATCAAAGGGATCAGCTCAGTGTTGGCAACACTGGGAGGAGGGTAAGACCAAACCCAGTCAACAAAACTAAGACCAACCTGAAAGGCAGGCAGGACCAGTAATACGGGATCATCCCTTGTGTAATTCCTCCCTCCAGGCCCCCAACAAAGAGACCTGGGACAAGAGCTGCACATCTGGGGGAGGGGGTTTCAGGGAAGGTCCGGTGGTCTGATAGTCACTGACCAGGTCACCATGCCAACAAAATACACACACACACACACACACACACACACACACACACACACACACACACACACACACACACACACACACACACACACACACACACACAAACAACTGCCTGCAACAGTTCTTAGCCCTTTTGGCCGCTTTTATTCCCTCCATATTCTAATCAGCTGCCTTGGGCCTTGCATTGTGTGTAACCGTGTCCAAACATGGCGGGAGATCAAAGGTCAGCCTGGCCGCTGACCTTGGCCCGGAGCGGCCCCTTCGGAGGCACAGTAAAGGAGGGGGTGGGGTGGGTTGTGTTGTTGGATGTGGGTGGTGTCCAAGGCTCTGTCCCTCCGTGGCAGGTCCGGTTCCTAATCGGCTCAGAGGCCAGTTGGAGGCTGGACAGCAGTCGGTATTGTCCAGCTACGTCTGAAAGGCCCGGTGCTGAAAGGCCGGGGCAGGACAGGGTCAGACTGGCCGCAGTGCTCTGTTGCCTTTCAAATGCTATCGCTACCCTCCTTCACTCTGTCCACCTTTGCATGGCGAGCACCCAGCCATGGGCAACGTCTGCCGTGATAGTCACCAGAGGATGAAATTGCTCTGGATGGGAGCATCAGCTAATCATTAAGAATGGAAAAGGTCAAAATGTACGAGACCAATTTGATATTCCAACTATATTGTTACCAATCATGTCCAGTGGATTTAAAGGTCCATTCATTTACCCTGAAAGTGCCTCCTTCTTTCCTTCCTATTCTTCCTTTCATTTGTGGTCCAAAAACTGATATAATGATGTTTGTCATAAGGCTTTTTCTTTTCTAAGAGGATTTTATATGGCAATAAAAGTAAACAGCAGTACAACTTCTGTGTTTCCTTCTCTCATTCATTTTCTTTACTTCCTTTCTTCGTTCCTGTATTTCTGTGCAGAAGATAAGTGATCATCTAGAGAAGATGAACATTAGGAAGGACAAAGGCAATACTGAGTGATTCTTTCTAGTGTGTTCTAGGTTTAAATCAAGGAAAATGTTTAGATTAGAAAGCAGCTCAGACAGCAGCCTAAAGCAGTGGACACTATTGGTGTCATTTATCTGGCAACAGAAGAAAATACATCAGACTTCTGCCTTAAAAAAGGCCTGATCTTCATCTATCTTCAAGATATCTACTCAATGGCAGAAAATGATTATACAAATTGGGTATTCCTTTGTGCAACATAATTAGTCTTTCTTAGTTCAAAAGTCCCCCTAAAATTAGATAAATTGGAGAACCAAAAATATCTTCTGAGAAACAACTTTTAAATCGATGTCCCAAAGATCTATGGGCGGAGATAAAAATGGATTTTAGGTGTATTGGAGGTATCCAATGTGCTCTCCAGGTTAGCCATAACCCATGCCACCACACACACGCACACACACTCTATACAGCCGCTTGTTGACTCAGGACTCCATTAGTAGCTGATAAAAAGACATTGCCAGACTCCTGATTCACTTCGACTTTCACAGCTGCTGACGCCTTCAGGGCTCGTTTAGAGACTGACCCACACAAGTTAATTCTATTACAACCTTGTGCCAGACTAATTTCATCAAGCGCAACTTACACGCACTAATCACATTTTCAGCCAAAGCAATACTGATCAATGAGGTGGGCTGGGAGATGAAGTGGTGTGGGAGCACGCACAGCCACTGAAATAACACAAGGCTCTCTTCAAAACACATTCCTCGGGATCAGAAAGGGAACAAGGAGTCATTTTATCGAAAGAGTGCTGAATTCTCTGTTGACAAGCTTAGTGAATTTACAATTTGTGATCAATGTTTTGGGCTCCACATGGGACATATGAGCGCTGATAGAGAGGTTTGTTGACAAGAGTTATGGACATGTGGATATGAATTTTTATTGATGAGCTTGATGATGTTGAGTTTCAATAAACTGAAATAAAGGCACATTATAATCACCATGGAATGTGTTCAAGGCTATGAAGCCATTGATTTCAGGCCATAATATAATAGTGTATGTTTAAATTGTGGGAGTTTCATATTTGCAATTAAAAGAACGTTTTTGGGTGAGAAGATTTATCCTTTACCTTGGAAGTAATAGTCTGTCAAAATAATCTTAACTCAAGGTCCATTTAGTAGCTCTCTTTAGAGCTCTCAACGATCACCAGACGGTGGAAGCTGAAAGCTCTGTATAATCCTTGAGTTAAGATTATTTTGGCAAATTTATATTCTGAGCCACCATTTCTAGCGGTTGTGATAACTTTGTACTCACCAAAGTAAACGCTGAGATCTTGTAACCAGATCTCAGCGTTTACTTTGGTGACATTGCTACAACATTTGACAGAGAATTGGAGCAGTCAGATGCTCAAACGGGTTGTGAACAAGCCAACAGTATAGCCAGATTATCTGAAATGCTTTGCTGAGACTGTCAAAAGTGAGTGCATCTGAAATGGTGCTAACAATCTCACATTGCACAGAAACTCTGTGTCCACTCAGCTATTATAAGTACGTTTGGTCAATGTTGAAATCAGTCTCTAAACTGTGTTGGATGTTTACAACAGTCAGCTTTTTTTTACTGTTCGTCTTTTTTTTCTCTTCCAATTAAGTTTGGCTAAGCTGGGGGTTTGTTTAAAACTTATCATCATTATCATCTGACTGCATGTATTTCTTGCCCTGTTGGACTTCCTTTTAGAAATGTTGACATATTCCCAGATCCTAGCAATTAACTTGTCGACTGCAGTGTTATTATTACCAATAGAAACGATTGCCAGAACTACAAAAAATGAGACCCAAGTTGTATGAAATTGGAATTTGCTTTTAATAAGTAACATCCTTTTCAGCCCCCACCCCTTTACTACTGTACCAACTCATCACAGTTTGTCAAGTCTTTGATACAAGATGGGCATCACTGCAGCGAATCTAAGGAATGTCCAACTGAACTGAAGTCGGTATGTTTTAATTAAGTGGACCTCTTCAAACTCACACTCACAGGACGTGCACCATCCTGGACTCCTCAGCTCTTGTTGCTTCACAGGCTAATGGGACCTGCCAATGGAATTGTCTCTTTTCCCACTCATAGCCAAGAGGAGGGCCAGCAATTAAATCCAATTGGAGCCTTCAGCAATGGGACCTGGGCCCCAGGAGGCCGCTGCGGTCCAGACGTTTAATCATCATGTGACCTAGTTGCTGGTTCTGATAAATGGGCCTGGGGAGGGAAAGTGTTGGCAGGTCATTAATCTACAGTCAGATGGGGACATGCACACACGGTCACCGCCAAGTTAATTGGGCACTTATTTTAGCACGAGCGGTAGGCTAAGGCGAGATGGAGATGGATGTTCCTCCATTGATCCATAATTTGGCCCTCCGGGGTACTAATGTAAGCAAAACAAACAGAATAGGAGGAGGAGGTGAAAAGGATGAGAGGAGCAGAGTGGGGGGGGGGGGGGGTCTGGGG
>NC_060154.1:14673254-14714852 GCF_021292245.1 Micropterus dolomieu | reverse complement strand
GGGATGAGAGGAGCGGGGGGGGGGGGGGGGGGGTTCTGCGGATATCTGAGGGCTTTCCACTTCTACGGGTCATCAAAATACAGTCCAGGGTGGCTTAGAAGTGGCCAGTTTAACTTGAACTCCAGAGGAGAATTGGCTGGTTAAATCTCTCTTTGGCTCTTTTACACATTTTCTTAGAGTCTTATGTAAGAAGAAAAGAACATGTAAGACTTCTAAACCCTCGCTATGTCATGAAGAAAAAATGCCTTCTTACAAGAATGTGCTCAGGCTTGTTATCTTCCTTATCTCTTCCACTCCTGTGTGTCTTCCCTGTCTGGCTGTCCAATCAGGTTGTAGCGAGGGTCAGCAGTCGTCCAGGTGGCTGCCTTCCTGATGGATGATGGGAACATGAGGGGCCGACCTAGTCGTGATAAGGACCCTATCTTGACAGGGGCTTCCTCTTCAGGCCTGAGCTCAGTCACACAGTGTCGACAGAGAGATGGATGTGCAGTTAGGTGGATGGATGGATGGATGGATGGATGGATGAGGGGGAGACAGACATGGGGGAGTCTTATGGAACAAGGCACAACCTGTCCTTGTGTGTTATCAGTTCACCCCCTGACCTCTGTTTTTTGCTTTTTTCTCTCTATTCAGCCTTAAAACCAGAGGTGCATGAGGAGGACATGGCTGGCTGGGGCCATTTGTTGTCTGTGTATTTTGTTGTGAACTCTAGGGATGGCAATGTGGGTCTGTCAGAAGGTTGATCCACCACTTTGGTCCAGACTGAAATATCTCAACAACTGCTGGCTGTATTGCAATGAAATTTTTTGCAGACTTTCTTGGTTCCCAGACTGGTGATCCCCTGACTTTTCCTCTAGCGCCACCAGCAGATTGACATTTGGGATTTTGAGTGAAATGATGTGACAACTGCTGGATGGATTGCCATGAAATTTGGAACACACATAGATGTAGTTGTTGACTCGTCAGGACAAAAAAGTAATGTGTCCAATTTTTGGACCGACAGCCTGCATAACTAATGACACTCTCATCAGTCTCAGCTGTAGTCTGTGTCTAGTGCTAATTAGCAAATGTTAGCATGCTGACACACTAAACTGAGATGATGAAAAGGTAAACATTGACTTTTTAACTAATTCAGCATGGTCAGCATGTAAGAATGGCGATGTTAGCGTTTAGTACAAAGCACCACTGTGCCTAAGCCCAAGTCTCACAGAGCTGCTAGCATGGCTACTGAATCTTACTCGTTTATTAGTTACTGCAAAATGTAGAGGAACTTAGCTACAACGGAGGCTGAGAGCAGGACACCTTCAATTTATCTAAAACAGCGAATGTTACTCAAAAGATCAAAGATTAAGGTGTTGGGATTGGGAGCTGGGATTTTCCACCAGTATTACACATCATCATACAGAGGCACAGACACCAATTTTTCCGTTGACAGAAGTGTAATGATATGAAGGGAAATGTTTTTCACTTTTTCTGAAATGGAAAACCTCTCACTCTGAGGCACAAATACCCACACAGTATGCAATATTGGCATTAGACAAACAGTGTGCTGAGAACCCAAGGACGTGAGCTGTGATTTGAGACAACAAACAGATAGAGGGGCTGACCAGTCTCATTCATCAAGCTGAGAGATCACATCAGATCAGAGGCCTGATCGTACATGCTGCCTCACTGGAGGTCCTCATGGGGATCTTTTTTGAATGTGAATATGTTGAGGATAATCACCATCTGGATTTTCTTAGTGTTAGTTCTGCATGGGTTGTGCTGCCCCTCACCTTTACGCCTTTGTGAATATGAGGAATGGTACTGAACACCAGGAGTCTGATCAATATTATAAATTGGGGCGTTTGCAACCTAATTCCAGCTAATTGGGACTTTTCACACATTTCTCCAGAGCAGAATACCTTCCCTAATGAGCGCGGCTGCTTTCACTCTCTGATCTGTGGCGAGCAGCAGGAGCCTGGCCCGGCTGACCTACTCAGTACCCGGTGGTCAGTGCTGAGCCGGACACAGCTCCTGGTCTAGCTCCAGTGAATGGCTGCTCATCCCCTGTTCTCTGCAGGAGACCTCGGTCTTCTGAGCACCAGGCCTGACCCCACGGGAGGGGAGCAGGCCAGGGTCAGGTCCCAGAGTCAACAACCCTGGACCGGCCTCCACACCAGCCCCTACTGACCTGACCCCGCTCAGGCCTAGCTGAGTCCCCTGTGGTGAGTCAGGGGGTCAGTCTCATAGAGGGTCATTGTATCGGCTGCTGACCATTGATGAAAAGGGCTCGTGATCAAGCCAAGGGGACTGCAGGAGCAGTGAAAGTGAGGGTATAGCAGCACCCCTGCCGCTGCAGTCTAATTTGGCAGGATGCTGGTGCATCAGCACCAGACGCCAGACCAACAATGGCTCAGCACTGGTAAACAATAATGTTTGTGCAAGGTCTCTTTCTTGGGGCCAATCTAGTGCTCACAAAGCCCATCTGGCATCAATAAGATGTCCTGAGATGCTGTTCAGCACATCAGTCTTCATTTTGCCCAGCTTTTCAGCAAAGGTCCTCTCTGGATGCTCAATACCCACTGTTGGCTAACACTTATAAAGTGACAGATGCTATAGATCTAAAGTTTGGAGATAAAGTGAGTAAATGTGAAATCTATCTTTTATTAGATTTAAGATGTCATGCTGCATGGAGGTGTGAAAAGTTGTGTACAAAGTTCATTAGTAACCTTTTGAATATTTTGAATACTTAAAGAAAAAACAGTAGAAAAAGTAAAACATGATAACGATGACATTTTTTTGTACAACCTTTTGTTGTACAATGTGTTGTATAATGATTAATAAACTACTTTGATATATATATTTTGCATAATATTCATACAAATGAAGACATTAATAAAAGCTCGACATGAAAGCTTGTCTTAAGTAAGTAACTGCAAGCAAGGATTACTTGCATTGGCTGATGAGTTGGCCTGTCTTTCTCATCACAAGGTGGAAGTCATTTACAAACAGAGCTTCCATTATGGTACACATTTTTTTCACCACAGGGTGAGATGATCATATTTTTTAACAGTAAAATGTTCCACTCCAAGTACATATCTTGGCCACAATTCTTATATAGAATAAATTGAAGGAATCCTTGTTAAAAAGAAATTTGACTATTGGCTGATTATATATTATATTATATTGTTATTGCATTTTTTAAAGTCTCAATATCAATATTGTTATTGGCCTCAAATACACTGTATTGGTCGGACTATAATAGGCTCTCTTCATAGTTTTCTGTGTTTTCTTCTACAGTCCAGTCAGTTCATGTTTAGTGGTGATCATAAGAAACCGTTAATGGTTAATAGCACAAGTTGCTAGGCCCAACAACAGCACAACAACTTCAGTCATTTAACATATTTCCCCTAATAAGCTGAGAAAGTCCCACATGTAAAAAAAAAACAAACAAAAAAAACCCTCTTCATTCAAACTTGATTCAGGCCCATATGACTCATGCCTTCATACAGAGGAGTGTGGGAGGAAGTTTGGAACAAGCTGGCCAGTGAGTATTTTGTTCCCAGTACTGAGGCTGGGCCGGGGTGAATAGTCAGGAGGCTAATGAATAAGAGTGAGAGACAGCGAGAGAGCGTGAGAGTGGAGGAAGTGAGCACAGCAAGTGGCAGATAGAAGCCAGGACTCTCTCTCTCTCCCTCTCTGTGTGTCTCTCTCTCTCTGTGTTTCCAACCCAAACTGGGACAGGAAGTAGGATTGTTTGTGACCAGCACGTGTGATCCATAGCCCAGCATGCTCTGCTCTCCTGAGGGAGGTCAGGCAGGAAGTGGTCAGGCGTGGGCCTTGACCTCTGGGTAATGAGCGAGGATCCTCAGGGGGGAATTGCTGCCTGCCGCCACGTTCTCTGCATGCGCACACACACACACACACGCTGGAGCACACAGACACTTCAACCATGTAGACACTGTAGACTCACAGCACTGCAGTATCAGATTCAGTTTTAATCACCAATCCCAATTTCACTACTATATTCCACAGGGTGATATTACACAGGCAAAATGAAAGGCTCCCTATCCACACTGACATACAACACAACAGCAGAATGTATTCACAGTGTAAAGTGGGACAAGGGACAACAACAACGTGAAAGGGTTTCAGCTCTGGCTGGCTGCTGTGTGAGACTGCAGTTGCATCAATGCAGAGTTGTGATGCAGCTACCTATCAAACGTTCACCACAAACCATGTGTAATGTGTTTTTGTAGAATAATATTACATAATGTTTAAGTGACTGTCCTAGCTCACAAGTCACCAGTTATGTGGTTTGTTTTTTTGTGTTTGAGTTTTAAATGAAATGCAGAGAGTTCATCCTGGGCAGAGCAAATGTGAGGTTTTCCTCATTGAACGTCTGTTTGGGTATTATTGTTTGAATTTGTTTATATTTTTATATATTTATATATAAAAAGTATATAACTCTAACTAAGTGTCATTAAAATGCATTCATAATTACTCTGCAGCAGGCTTTATGGGGCCTTCTACTACTACAAAAATTGGCAATAGATGTCCAAAGTCAGAGGTTATAACATTCAGAGCTGCAAACTGAAAGAAATGGTTCTATCCAAGTTCTGAAGAAAACATAGGGGCACACTCTTCCTTTCTGTGTGTGTGCGTGTGTGTGTGTGTGTGTGTGTGTGTGTTCCTTTCTGTTTGTGCAGTTGGAAATTGGCAAACTGCTCTCTTCACATGGCTCTTGTCCTTTCTCTGGCACACCGCTTGTTAGGCTCTGCCATTGTCCGAGCTGTGCGCTCATCTGCGTGTCTGCATTTCAGTGTGCCTGTGTGTTAACATGTCTGCTTCATATGCTATTGTGTATATGTAAAGCTTGTGCATGTCAGTGAGTGTCCAGCTTGGGTGTCAGACAGTGGGCTAATAAGAGCTAATTCAGGGGGTCCATCCTGAAGAGATGGGGATGGGGATGGGTGTGTGGTATGGGTGGGGGGTGGCAGCAAGTTGTCAGCGGGGCAGCCAGCCAGGTTCCCAGGACACCCTCTGCAGACCACTTGAGACGAAGAGAAAGAGAGGAGAGGGAGCGCGGGAGGGAGGAAGAGAGAGGGAAGAAGGGAGAAACGTTCCCAAAACAAAACACAAAAACGTGAGGCCACAAGTCAGTCAGGGAGGCATTCAGATCCCACGCAGGTAGCCCGGCCAGAGAGAAGCCAAATTGTCCTTTGTGACACAAGAGCCATTCAGCGGGAACAGGATGCTGTCTGCAGGATGTCCCAGACCCCTCGGCGCTGTATTGTGGTGTGTGTGTGTGTGTTTCTGTGCGTGTGCATGCACGTCTGGCCCAGTGTTGACTTTCTGGAAAGACTGACGAGGGAGGACTTGGCTCTCTTCTCTGTCAAACGTCTGACAGTGAATGAATGCTTCATAGACAAACTCAATTAGCCAGCATAAAGATTTGAAGAAGGTGTCTTGTGCGACAAAAGGACTCCTATTTTGACATATGGCCATGGTGAATGTATAGCAAACATATCTCTTTGTTGGCTTTGAGACAGGTTAGAGGCGGTCTGAGACTGAGAGAAAGAGGGATGGAGAGAAATCCACGAGGAGGCAGAGTGGGAAAGAAAGTGATAATAAGAATGACAGCCAAATGTATACAACAGTAACAACAGTCGTAAACTGGGACAAGGTTCTCTGTTTATCATCCAACATTAAAGGCTCTGTTCCCCCAAATTACAATATAATTATATATTTCCCACTTGCTCCTATACAGGTACCTACCAATAACAATGGTTTTAGATTTCTGCTATTGAGACTTTTAAAATCCCCCCAGGACAATGGAGGTGAGCAGAATTTAACATGTGGTGCTCAAATCAGTAAAAAAAAAAGAAAGAAAGAAAACTCAACAGCAATATGTCTTTCCAAAACCAATGTTTTGGCTCCTCGCGATAATCCACAGACTAGATGCCAAAGTGTGTCTTTCGCCTGCATATTGAAATGCCGATGGGTTTGACAAAGCATCTGTATAGGGCAACCTGGGAAAGAGAATGGATTAAAATGTGGCATGTTTTCACTCTTTTTAGTAGAGAAATGTGAAAACTGTGTTTTGTATTGAAGTGAGAATATAATTCCTATTATAGTGGGATAGTAGTACCTCAGTGCTGTTAAAGTACATGCACTTGACTTTAGAATTTCTCCTAGTTTAAAACTATTTATTAGAATATAAATATAATTTTAATGAGACTACGCTGCATTATTCTACTTCATAACTATTCAGAGGACATTTTGTACTTTTTACTCTATTACCTTTTACAGCTGTAGTTACCAGTTACACTGCTGGTTAAGACTTATCTTATGATGTATAGTTATGGACTTATAGCCAGCAACATGTATTTCAAAAGAGCCTAATCTCAACCAGCTGCCAACATTAAAATGCTGCTTACACATTAATGCATCAGCAATAATATTCTAACAATGTAATATGTGTATTATGTAACACTTGGAAAGGACCACTTTTGCGCTTTTAAATTAAAATGTCAGTCTCGAAGATTTTCATGTAAATAAATGTCTGTTATGTATCTCGAATGAGGTACCACAATGGTGACTGAGCCTATAATATATTTGCAGTAGTAAAAACAGGGTGTCTGTGGCGACATTCCTGAGAAAAATGCTGTGTTAAGTCACTGCTAATGCAAAACCGAACATTTCCTACTGCTGCATCTTGACATTTAAAGCATCAAACAACACGAGTTGTCTTTGATTTATGAAGAATTCACAGGAAATGCAATCTGTTTGTCGGTGAGCTTAGCACTGACCACTATAGCTATAGCGTCTACAAAAATTGTTGGTACTTTCTGACAGCGGATCAGTTTGAAATATTGCAGGCAATAATGGAACAGTCAGGAGCAGCCACAGTGAGCTGTAAGATGAAGAGCTGCACACGACGGGCTGTACACCTCCAACTTCTAAGCGTCGTAACCAAGTGCTTTCACTGTGCCCAGCTGTTGTCAGATTCATGCCGTGTGCAGCATAAAATCAGATCATGGTTGCTCATGGTTGATGGAAAAAAAAGCCAATCACTGAATGCCTGCTTTATCAAGACGACAATAGTCTGTCTTATCTGCTTCCAGTGTTGGCAACGCAACCACCTGATATCTTAAGGGTCGAAATTTTTGAGTATGATTTTAAATGCAGGACTTTAACTTGAAAATGTTTACATTCTGGTGTCGCGACTTTCACTCAAGTAAGGTATCCTAGTTCTTCTTCTCCCACTCTATGACACTAAATCACTTTAAAGTTGGTAAGTAAGTAAGACAAAGTAAGTAAATGTGAGTATGTAACTATATATACACATATTGTACATGTACACAAGTGTATGTCTCTGTCTGTGTTAAGTGAATGCTTGAACATGTTGCTCCATGTCCATATGTTCCCATGTACAGTTCATAGATAGTATACAGTATGTATATGTGTGGTTGCAGCTGCTGATTTCCCGAGGTCATGTTTAACCCTGCGCTGCAGTCTGCTCTGTTTCTCATCTGTTCTCTGTGACTCCCTTGAAAGCCCTGATGAATAGCGCTGGCAGTTTGCGGTGGCATAGCTTGAGTTATACATAAGACCTTCCTCTCATCCCCGGACCATACCTTCATAAAGCATATTTCACCCCGCACCACCCTCATATTACAGAAACACAGAGTTTCCTGGTTCATATTTTAAAGTTCAGGTGCTGAAAGCAGCTACATGGTGGGAGACTAGCCAGCGTGTCCCACACAAAAGGATGAATTTATGTCAGCTAAAATCAGTACAAGGGGAGGCTGATGAAGGGGGAGGCGGTTGTGTGCTCTTGTGTGTGTGTTCATCCCCATGACAACAAAGATGAAAACACGCACTTCCTCGCACAGTGAACCCATATAAGGGGGCCGCTGGGCCGAGGCCTGCTCAACAATACCTTTAATGTCATAGCTCAGTGACTGCTCTTTGTGAGCGGGGCGGCGTGCTGCGACCCACACAAAAACTCAAAGGCAAAATGGATTAGAATATGAGAGAAAAGATGACTGAATCAAACCCAGTGGATTGGAGGAGATTATCTGAAGGGATTATGGGACAACTAACACACTTATTACTTTCTGTTGGGGTAGGGGATGAGTTTGAGTCATGCGCTCAGTGGACATTTTGTGTATGACTTCTGATACAGTTTCTTGTCTTTATTTAAAGTTCAGTGTACTGTAGTAAATATTGTACAGAAACACGTTTCAAATGCATTTCATCATATAATTTTAAATTGGCAACCTGCCAAACAAACTATTACAGAATGTGGAAGATGTAAGAAATGGTTTGTGGTAAAACGATTAGTTGAATAAAAGATTAGGCTAGTCAGTTGCCAGAAAATGTATCTGCAACTATTTTAATATTTAGATTTTTCAAATTTTGATTATTTTTCATGCAATAATGCCAAACATCACATAGATCCAGCTTTTAATTTGTGAGGATTTGCTGCTTTTCTTAGTTTTATATCCCTATGAGATAAATATCTTTTGATTTTAAACAGGAAACTAACAGGGATCTCTCAATATATTCTGACATTTAGACACAAAACGATTAATCGATTCATTGAGAAGATAATTCTGTTAATAATCGATCATGACAATAATCCTTAGTTGCAGCCCTAGAAAAAATATCTGCTGTTTAAAAACATTCAAAAACATTTTGTGTAATTTGTTTAATCTCACTGAGAGTGAACACTTCAGTATTGAGTTTTAGGCAAGATACTTGCTGGCAAAAAAACGTTTTTATAAATGACAATGGCTTCATTTTAAGTAATCCTTATACACAGTGTTTTGGAATGAAAACTTTGCATTTGCATTTCCATCTTTGTTTAACCATTTAAAATCCAGAAGCCATTTAAAACCAAGTCAAACATTGCAAAGCTTTGGAAGTGCAGCTGATACTAATTCCTGCTCTGTATCTTCTGGAGCACTCCAGTCCTTCCTGTTGTATTTGTGAGGAATCCAAAGTTAAGTCAAAGAGAAACAACAGCAAGCCACTCAGACCAGCAATGTGACTTTGTGACTTCCACTCCTGTTGACCAAATGCTTCTCTCTTGCTGTTAATTATTTGACCAAACTGGAGTCGAGGAGCTTAGAGAACTTCTTGTCTGGAGTTTGCTCTGCTCTCCAGGTCTCCAATTAGCCTAAAAAGACCCTAGGAAGGACAGCAGAGACAAAGAAGGGAGAAAAAGGAGCGGGAGGCCAAAAGAAAAACAAAACACAACAATCAACAAGACCTCCTGGCGTCCTAGTGAGGGGAGGACACACACACACACACACACACACCTCCTCCCATCCCCTTACAAATGCTGTGGTGTTTTCGGAGCTCAGGCGGTCACTGTGGAAACCTGGTGCTTCTTTCGTTCATTTCAAATCGTTCACTTCCCTTCCTCCCTCCTTACATTTTTCACTCATTGCACACACACACGCACGCACACACTGACATCCCCCTCAGTCCCCACCTCCTCCCGCCCCTCCATTCACGCCCTCCCTTCTTCCAGGGCTAAAACAAAGCACAGGGCTGAAAAGGCTCTGAGGTAGGTAAATGTATTCAGTGACACCGGCCGGATGATTCCCTTCTGCGCCAGCCCTGTAACATTTGTTTCAGGCCTTGTCTGAGGGCAGGAACGGCATGTTGGGCCTTTTGTCCCACGTGCCCTCTGCACAGCCCTGCAGTTAATGGTGGCCTTGTCCCAGGCTGCTAGACCAGAAACCTGCAGCCCCACGGGACGGGCAGACATGGTGACACGGGAAGTGGGAGAAACATGGGAAGCTGAAGAGTGTTAGGGAGTCGTTGGGGTGTAGGAGCTGCCCATCTGGTAAGCCCACCTCAGACGTTTCCACGAGTTCTGAGTCCCAAAATGCTCTACAAGGCAGAGCGGAAGGCTTTGCTGGAGGCGCAACAGGATGAAACACCCATACACGTGAATGTTACATTTACAATGCACACAATTGTCCAGCTCCCACCTCATCTACATAAATACAGAGTTTCTCATCCTTTCCTTTAATTTCCTCTCTTCTTACTTGCTTTCCTCTCTTCTTCTCTCCACCCCACTCTACTACTTTCCTCTCCTCTCCACTCCAATCATTTACTTTCCTCTCTTCTTCTCTCCTTTCATTTCCTTTCCTTCCCTTTCCTTTCCTTTCCTTTCCACTCCTCTCCACTCCTCTCCACTCCTCTCCACTCCTTACTTTTCCTCTCCACTCCACTCTTCTTCTCTCCTCTTCACTCCACCTCTGTTGGCAGACACAATACCACCCCACTTTTCCAGCCCCTTCTTTCACCCGCTGTGAGTGACAGGCCATCAAGCCGAGGGGCCAGGTGCTCGTGGAGAGGGTGAACTTGATCACCGGGGGGGTTGGAGGCAAGACGCCCTGCTGCTATCTGTCTGAAGAGGGCCCCAAGCATTTAGCAGTGAGGGTCCCCACGCTTTCACGACCGGCTGCTTGAGAGAACATCTTCACCCTTGTTTTTTGCGTCTCTCTCTCTGGGAGAGAAGTGGGCATTGGGGCTGAGAACTATACCACACTTGACTCTGGTAATCTGTTGAACAGCAAAAGAGCCGGAGCCTCTGCTGATCTAAAAGGAGAGCATAACTGTGGTGCTTTTTATTGAGCAATTGTTGTTTTTGACACAGTATCATTTGCCTAAAAACATTTCATTACTGTCAAGGAAGAGTAAAGGCAATTTGTGCTGAGTTTGATACATCTTTAAGTCGGAAGTCTGTAGCATCTGTTGCTGCCTTTTCTGAAAACATGGTATATTCTCCCCAAAAATGTCAACTTTGTAGCTTCACTAATTGACATATACTAGTCTAGATGTACTGAGATCTTTTACATAGAAAAACACAGTATGAAGAAACTCCATTTTCAACAAAAGTGATCCAAAATTGAGTAAAGAACATAAGTGAAGTAAACATATTAAACGTATCAAAGGTAAAAGGAATCCTTGTGCAAAATGGTAAGTAAGGGTTTTTCATATATATGTATTAATGTATTATTACTGATACATTAACATGTAAGCAGAATTTTAAGGTAGAGGATAAGTTTCACAATTTTATAGAACGCTATCAGATTTTATTAGATGATCATTTGTTTTACGTGTACAGTTTTAATCTGCAAAGTCACTAGTAACTATAGCTTTTAGATCAATGTAGTGTGGAGTAAAAAAAGTATCCTAATTGTAAATGAGTACAGATGTTGAGGTAATGTACTCAGCACAGTTACACTCAGTTACACTCCAGCATTGCCCATAGAAGAAGATGTAATAAGTAGCGTACTGTAAATTGACATAAAATGTTATAGTTGCAGGATTAGACGTCTAAGTCAGCAGTTGAATAATCTCATTTATGCTAATCTTGTTCTTTTACTTTGTGCAATTGAATGAAATTGCACCAACTTTCTGGCTGTTGCTGAAAAACTTACTTATACTTCCCTATAAGTTTATGTAATTGGATTTTGAATTACGCGACCACTGACTTATCATTTGACTATACTGGATAATTATTGTTTTGATTAAAAATAAAATAAATCTACATGCTACAACAGACCAGAGTCGACTGTTGAACTGAGCTTTGATGAAACTAGTTACTTGTTTGAAAATGTCTCCTGTCATTGTTGTTAAGTTTTCATGTCTATCAATTCACTCCTGGTATTATGCCAGGATTCCCAGAATTCCCACCAGAGTATTTGTGTCTTTGTGTGCATGTGTGTGTAAGTGGGTGTGTGTGTATTCATAAGACCCAAAACTCAAATCCACCCCGCACTCTGCAACAAAATCAGCTCTTGTACTGGGGGCCACCACTACAAACTGTGTATGAGGGGATTAGGGGCTCCTTGACCGCTCCTTCAAACATACACCCAGCATGGCCGCCTCGATTATGACCATTAGATACCCTGAAAATGAGACTGAGATGAAAGGAGGGAATACTGAGGGCTTTTCCCATGGACGAATTTGACCACACGTCCGGCAAAAATTTAATCTATAATCCAAAACCCCACAAAGGCCAGAGTGGAAGCTGTCCTAGAGTGTTGTGCTAGCTTGCTGAGAGAGGCTTTATGTTTCTATTGCCTTCATTGAGCCTGGGAGTGCCATAATAATGATTAGACACTTTAAAGGCTAGATTAAAGTGAGGACAAGGGCAGCTTAGTCTGTGAAGTAATTTTAGGGCTGTTGAGCACGTTTCTTAATGGGAAAATTCCTCTGAATAACACGGGACATCATCCAACGGAGGACAGGGTTACCCTCAGCTCAAGCGGGCACTTTGAACAAGAAAATGAAGATATAGCCATGAAATGTACTCATACATGCCCTACCAGATGCGCTCAGACACAAACACACACACACACACACACACACACACACACACTCTCTCTGTTGTCAGGGAGCAGCTCATCTGTGGGTGGTGTGTTCAGTGGAGCTGCAGGCGGTGCAAGGTGATCCTGTATTATCCAGGCTGCCTTTACTCGGCAGGTGAAAGTGCTGTGGGGCAGAGGGGCTTAATGTAGCTGCAGTCTTTTCAGCAGCTGAGGAGGCGCAGGGCGCAGGTAGCAATGAGAGGCAGAGAGGCCTGCTGCATCATAAATGACCAACGCTGCAGAGGCAGCACACACAGGCCAAGGTGTGTCAACGCTGCAGGCCTCCAGCTCCCTGAAGGGTACGGTGACTGAATTGCAAGGGCTTTGGAGGAGAAAACTGCTGTCATTGAAAGTTTTGTTACTCTGGTTCTATCTTTGTACAATATGTCAAGCTTACATTTACCCCAATTATTTTGCAACACAGTTAAGTATGGCAAGATTTTGTGCCTGTTCACTTAATGAAATATGTCCTTTTTATTAATCAACTTAATGTCACCTAATTATTCTCTTTTACTTGAGGCAGTGTTAATACTGACTTCATACGTACGGTACCAGATTTATGACGTCAGCTTGAGTTGTTTATGACTGTATCAGTATTATTATTGAACCTATTATCAACTCTTCAAATGTTCATGGTCCTCTTTGCATTGCCAGATTCTAAGTTTTACAATTTATTAAGGATGTTAATTAACATGAAAATTTTTTTTTAATGTCTTGGACATGTGGAGTGAACCACGTCTCTGCAATCATTTGATGACCACAGCCACAGCCATGGAGAGAGTTGAGATAAACTCTCAACTTTTGTTTTACTCCTTGTTCCAACCCTTTTGGATGATCACAAGCTTTGGGTAGTGATAAAAAGAAAGATTTTGGATGAAACCCAGGTTTCTCAGAATCACTTCATTGATCTGCTGCTCTTAGACACTACAAGGATCTAGTTAAGGTGATTTGAGAAACCTATTACAGATGCCTCCTTTCTACCTCGCCCTTAGAGATGTTACAGGCAGACTGACTCGGGGGAGACCCAGAGGTCAAGGATACATTTAAAGGAACTACATCTCCCATCTGTCTATAGTCAATGTTTTTGTATAATGGTTCTCTAACTTGGAACAAATTAAAAAACTTTATATATTTCTTTGCCAACAATTAATAAAGTATCTTATTAAAATGCATTAAACTAACAGTGGGATCACTTACCCCATTGATGTGATATGTACTATGAGCTCTTACTAGTATGTATTGTCAGTTGTAGATCTGTATTTGATGCTTGTATGTTGTTCCTCAAATATAAGTCGCTTTGGATAAAAGCGTCTGCCAAATGAGTAAATGTAAATGTAAATGTAAATAGACTTAAATTGCACTAAAAATAGCACATATAGTTAGGTAGTTAATAAGAGTACTTCTAACAAGTTACAATAGTGTCAAAAGTCTACATTTATTCAACATCAGACATAGAGGTTGGACTTGAGACAACGCAGATACATCTTTTTCTTCACCTGATAGTTACATCAGTATCAGCACTGAACAATAAAAAACTCTTATTCAAACTGAAATTCCATTGGAACAAAAAGCACACTTCACAATAAAATAAATGAAAATCCCGTCGTAAACCATAAAACCATAACAACCCTGTACACTGAACACAAATCAAATGCACATTTTACTCATACATTGTACAGCCAAATCTGTACCGCTACACCCGCAGCCCAGGATTCTCCTTAAACATCCCTAATTCCCAAGTGGAGCTGATAACAAAGCCGTACGGGATGCCAACAAAGCCTCAAGAGATCCTGAAATATCCCACTACCACCTCCCTCTACCCTTCAGGCAAAATAACTCCCTTTCCTGCCAGAGTTCCTTGTCTGTTCATCTCAGGCCAGACAATATATGTTGCAGAGAATGTGAAACTATGCAGATGGGCCCTCAGGGACATGTGCTCATCACATAGGTTATGGACAAAGGGAGACCCGCAGGGAGAAGGGAAGTAACTTGAGTGTGGAAAGGAGAGAAGGGACGAGCCATGCAGGGAGTCAGTGTTAGGGAAAATAAGACGTGAGTTCAGTTCCCTCTGCACGTGGCTCCCACACCTCCAGGCTCAGGTGTGCTTTTCTCTCCACTGGGAATGTTTACTTATTGCATCAGCACAGCTTTCACCATGATCTGGGGCCAATTTGCTGCCAATTCAGTCAATTCTATAAGTGGATTTTGGTGATAGTAAAATGTTCTAATTTTAAAATCTGTGTTAAATCCTCTGATCTCCTATTTATTAGCATTAGCATTTATTTGTCATTTTCAAAGCCAACTTAATAACCAGTCAATCACCTCAGCACCCTCTGCATGTGGGGGTTTCTCTCAACTTGAATCTAAATACTTTTGAGAAGGTCTAATAAAACTGCACAATTACTAGTCCTAATGTCTCTTGACACTTAATACTGGTTTCTGTAATGGTTCATTGTGGTTTAGGTTTATAGCAACAGCAATATTTGTTTAAACTACAACACTACGAGTATTTTTGTGTGAACTGCTGTTTCTGTTTACAACTTTAATTAAAGTGAAGTGATTTTCACCTTTACACCTCAAGTTATTATACAGTATTTATTGGTTATTGTTACTTGTAATAGTAACCAACTTGTTGAATCTGGTTCAAACTCGAACCAGATTCAACAAGTGGTGATGATTTTATTACAGAAGCAGATTTTGGTGTACATCACATAGTAGCATAAACACAGAAATAAAACAACACAAACACAAGTTGGTGGTCAACTGTGAAATGCTAAATGTTGACAGGGTCAGTTCAAACGTTGTCAATGCAAACTGAGTCTTAAGATGTGCAAATTCAAATTGTGTTCTAAGGTGTAGGGCTGTAATATACAGTGATACAAAACTGACCCTGCCACTGGACAGTGTAGCAGAAGCTGTTCATACCGCCAACACTAGAGGGGGGTGTTGGCTCTGAATGGTCACTGAAGAGAGGGGAAGCAGGAGACCACGGATCAATGGAAGTTTCATCCCAATCAGAGCTGTGTGGAGTAATGGGCAATCGGCAGGTAATGGGATGTGTGCGTGAATGTAAAGAATAAAACATTCCTAAAAACGTTTGATAGAAACATTAACTCAACAGCAAACTACTCAAATCGCTCCCGCCTGCTGAGCCAGAAAGTCGAAGAATTCATTATCTTTGTTGACGTTTCAGCTCAAAATAAAAGCTGTTATCATTTGTTGTGCTCTTGTTGTATGAGGGACAGGAGAAAAAACCGTCAAACTAACTTATAGTCTTTTGTTTTTCTAGCAAACATTAGCCAAACTCTGCTCCCACCCTTTTTATTTGCAAAATCCTGTTTAAAAGCAGTAAACGCTTTTAGCTATTTGCTAAAGCTGTTGCTGACACACCACTTTTACTTTAACTTCCCTTTTACTCACGTGTTTTTACCCTCCAACTATCATTAGCTATGCATGCTGTTTAAGTGTGTATGCAGTGCAACATGACGGCTATGCACCTTTTGCTGTCAATTCACAGATGTGGACTGTCATCAAAGTGTGCTTCTCCCCCTGAGGGAAGCATCCACAGTAGACCACACCCTTCAGAAGTCAGCAGGCCTGTGTTTGCTCCAGGGATTACATTAACACACCAGAGGCCTTCCAGGCAGACAGACTGCTGCACCACCCAAGGTAAAGCCTCCGCTGCTGGACGGTTCAGGAAAGGTCCAGGGACTTCATGGTGTGCCCCTCTTTTCTGTTGCGCTTGTACTTCTGGGGAGTGTGTTGACTCAGATGGGACAAATAAACAGAACCGGGGTGAAGCCATGTGGGCGCTCCATTCTCATGGATCCCCGGCCCAGTGGATTAGGGTAATGCTGACCCATAAGGGGGGGGGGGGGGGGGGGGGGGGGGGGGGGCTGTTGCGGTGTGGCCTTCCCTGACAGGAGGTGATGGATTAGGGCTTTGTCATGGCCCATGTAGGCCTGAGGGACCCAGCGATGAAGGAAGGAGGGAGACAGAGGGGAGATCGGAGCTTGGGGGCAGCCC
The DNA here is from genome assembly GCF_021292245.1 of Micropterus dolomieu. Taxonomy (NCBI): domain Eukaryota; kingdom Metazoa; phylum Chordata; class Actinopteri; order Centrarchiformes; family Centrarchidae; genus Micropterus; species Micropterus dolomieu. The sequence goes on along the minus strand of NC_060154.1, from coordinate 14,698,443 downwards.
AATCCCAGGATCAGCAACATGTTGACAAGGGATTATCCCGTTTGGTGTGTTACTTCAGGAGTTGAGGTCTCATAGATGGCCATTGAGATACATAATAAGTGTACAAGCACTGGACAAATCTGATGTGTCCAGAGACCTTAAACTGATGGCACATGAGGGGAAGTGACTGGTAATCTTATGGCATAAACGTTTTTTGTTAGAGGAGAAATAATACTTGGACATGATGTGATATGTGTTCTGAAAAAGATCTGTGCCTGATTCTTAAATTCTCAAATATGTGCCATCTAGACAAATGCAGGTTTCCATGTCAACCAATCATCGCTCCCTTTTCTCCCCTTTCTCCCTTTTGAGATATGAAAAGCTGTCAAATCAACTGCTATAGTGACTGGTAGGAATAAACCTTCATCATTTTGGATTTCACTGGCACAGGATTGGGAACTGCTGATTTAACAACAGCCATAAATCCTCACACGCATGAGCACAGATTGAGTTACACTAAGCGCTGGCGATGGCACCCCTCGCTGGAAACGGTGGTGGCATGATATCTCGGCCACGTTTGCCTCCGTTGTCGAAATGTAAAAACCAGATTGTGTCTTTTTATGGGTTCCTTTTGAAATCCGGCACACTTGACCCTCCCACAGCTGGGATTTTACTGCATGCTCTGGTTTATTTCTGGAAACCTCCTACACTCCTCAGCTTGTTTAAGACGCCTGCCCAAGTGTGCCTTTTGTTTACTTTGCCAGTTGGGACAAACTGTAAAAGCAAGGTGATTAAACATTTGCATGAGGTCTTGTATGACCCAAAGAGAAACCACAAGGAACATTTGGAGGGAGGCTTGTCAATCCACAGTTGTTGGTACTAATGTGTAGAGGGGTCTCGGGGAGAGTAAATTACCAACACTTGGCAATATCAACCACTGGCACTGTCTCCACATCTGGACTGTGTCTGAAGTTATTAAATGTGAGGAATGAGTTCTGCTCTGAGATGTTACGGTAAACGATACGGACTGAAATTATTTGACACCAGAGCTTTTGATCATCTAGATTAGAAACATAAAATTGTACTCTGAGGAGGTCAGATATTTGTCATTTAACTCAATTTATGGCCACCAATACATTACTCAGAAGATGGATTTGTACTGAGGTTAGACTGTGTTCATCTGAAACACAAATGATTCGTTTTACATAGTCAGATGATGAAGAAGGAAGGGAGGCGAGGGGAGGAAAATGGGGAGAGTGAGACGTGATTGTGAAAGATAGTGACTGACATGTGGCAAGGAGGCTGTGATCCGTCTCTTGACGAACTTGTCGCCTCACCACGCTCCGTGTGTCAGGACCTGGCACTCTCCCCGTGTCAGGCGTGGGTGGCCTCCTGACAAGCGTTTGAATGTGTTTGTCACGTCCGTCTGGGCTGAAACCGCTCCTGAACACACACCCACGTAATGACACTGACACGGTGCCATCAGGCCCGCCACCAAGCCCAGACACAGTCCCTGGCAAACACAACCTTTATCTCTTCGCTCCTCCTCTACGGATTTCTCCCAACCTCTCAGTCCTCCTGTTGCTTGCTCTTCGTCTCACAGTCTATCACTCATTGGTTGAGTACAACCACAGCCATTAACTAGCAATTTGGACCTGGATGATTATATTTAATGTAATTATGACCAAGAGAAACAGAAAGCAGGCCCAGTTCTTGGACTTGGTTCATCTGAAAATGAACCCTGTGCTGTAAATTGTAAGTACCTTTGCAAATGTCAGTGAGGAGAGTGCCAGCCAGTCCTACACAGGCGTCACTCATAGACCCCACTCTGTAATTGCCTGCTAGCTGGAGCTGCTGTGTAATTTTTGACGTGGCTCTCTGGCGGTGGCTGCGCTGACAGAATAAGGGACTGGAGATTTAATGCCCAGTCTCAACTTTCTCCCAAGCTTCTGACTGTCTTTCTGCTTCATTGGTGAACCTTTTTATTTCTGGCTTCAATTATTTTCTGGGATTCTCCGGGAGTTAAACTGAGGCTGCCCAGTTTGCTGGAAGAAGGGCGCAGTCTGGCCTGAATTAAAACCAACTCGTGTCATTTGTAGAGCTGGATCTGGGCCTGGCAGGTACTCAACACACAAATCGTTGTATTTGCTGCAAAAAGCACTATCAAGATCTCATTAACTCGGTGGAAAATTTAGAGCTATGTCATTTGTATTCACTGTGAAGGGCTGTGTGTGTCCACATAACAGATGTTGGTCCATTTGCTGATACACTGCATATTCATTCCTGTGCATTCCTGCAGGTGTGTTTGTGGGCGGCTGTCTCCCTGTATGCACCCACTCAGCATAAAGAGGAGGAGGAGGAGGAGGAGGAGGGAGGAGGGAGGCTGAGTCTTTAGTGACAATAGCCCCCCTCTAGATGCTCTCCGTGGGTGTGGGCGGGGGGCATTTAAATGCCATTCAGCCCCTGGCAAGACCCCACAAAGACGCCCCCACATTCTGGGGATGACTACCTGCCCAGGAGCTCTCACTCTGCCCATCTGTCCCCTCAAGAGGCCACAGTGTTCCTGGTGAGGCTGCAGCCCCCTCCCTCCCTATACACATACAAACCAATGGGTGATTGCTGACTCAGCTCTGCATCAGGCTGGGGGTAAAGAGCTCATGTGTCTGTGTGTAGGAGGGTGTAGGCTGCTGTTGTATTTGTTGGAGAATCAGTCGGTGTGTGTGTGTCTGTGTGCGTGGGAGTTACTAGGTGGGTGATTGAGCATTCATTAGTGTTGATGGATGTGTGTGTGTGTGGGTGTTTGTGTGAGTGGATGGATACATATGTAGGAGGTGGAGGGTGTGTGTGGGTTTGTATGTAGGAGGAATTCGGGGGGGGCTGTGTGGGTGGATGGTATATACATATACAGTGGGTGTATATATATAAATATAATGATATAAACTGTATCTTATGCTCCTAATGAGCAGATTGAGTTTGCTCGCTTGCTCTTGAGCTTTTGACTTCTAATATAATATAATATAATATAATATACACCTGTCTTTGGCAAAAATGTTCTTGTATGCAAAACCTGCAAGACAAGGTCTTTTTAATACTTAATAGCTAAATTTCTGTATTTTGTGTTAATGCCAATCTAAGTGCAATAAATATTTAGCTCTGGGATATTTTTGCCCAAGATGATGCTTTCATGAAACTTTTACGCCTCAACAAAATGCCCCTTTATTGCAGCAAGGCAGCAATTTGTAGCCTTATTCCCATAAGCGGGGCTGTAGGAATGGGCAAAATGTGACCTTCATCACAGCAATGCTCAGCCCATTAGTCCAATTTACTCAGCTGTCAAGTTCTGAATTCACACTCTCATCCTTTCTGAGAGCAGGAGGTTAAAAGAAGAAAGGCGTTCTGCATTCCATTCACCCTCTTGGTTTTAAACCTCACAGTCTTTGCACAGAAACTTGCTGAATAACCCTTCCTCTCTGTCCAGCAGTGAGAAACCAAACCTCACCCTTCCCTCCCTCGGTGGGAGGATGACTGTAGATGTGTTAGCTAAACACTTTCTGGCAAGCAGGCACGCCGCCGGCTGCACACATGAGGCCTGCAGGCGTGGGAAAGACCTGACTCTGATAATAAGCAGCATTTGGCCCTCCTAACCTCTGCAGGCTTTGGCTCGGGCTAGTTGTCTCTTTTTCCCTCACTTGTTTTCTCTCTCTTTCTCTCTGTGAGTGGAGGAGTTACAGGAGAGGGGGTCAGCCAGGGAGAGGCCCACAGCTGCGGCTGCGAGGTCCTGGTGTGTTTATTTGGGCAAGCCCAACCAAAATAAGCTCCAGCCAGGCATTGCTCCTGAGGACTGGGGCCACCACCGCTGCGGCGCTTTTCATCCTAACAATGGGGAAAGTGCTCTGACCAAGGAGGGAGCCTGCTCTGTGGGGGAGGAAGTGTGTTGCAGATGTGGACAGAATAGATGGTTCATGTTCCCACACCTACTCCTGTTGTACAGTTGTTCACCGATGCTCAGCGGTTACTGAATGAGTTCCTTTATCATGAGAAAGTCTGCCTGCCTAGTAGAAACATCACAGGGTGGCAATCTAGAATGAGTAGTGTTTGATATTTATAAAAAAAAAGGTTAAATAGGCTATATAACATTAATACATAGAGCTGTGTGCTGTATTAAAAAAATCCAAATATCATCTTATATCAGTTTGAAGACAGCTACATGTGCTTCATGGGCCTCTTTGTTGGAATGTTGTTAATATTGGACTGTGCATTGATAATGAAAAAGGTAAAATAAACAAACAACCCAGTTGCCCTGTGACCTTTGTATCTGATAAGAGAATAAAAGGCTCTAAGTTAAACAAAGTAACAGTGTGCTTCCGCTGAGAGTAATTATAGGTGTTACTCCTCAGTGTGTCAATAAATAATATAAGCCATATTTGGACAGGTCATAAAACGCCACAGGTCACAGCGGTGCCTTTGATTTGCTGACCCACTCTGCTATCACTCAGGTGATCTGTATTGTGGGTCAGTCCTTTTATATGCAGAATCACAACATCCCGCCTTGCTTTACTCATCACACTGTCCTGCACTGACCCCTCCATTAAAAGGGTCATCCAGCGCGATGCAAAGGTGCACAGGTGTGCCCGAGGCCTCACTAGGCCACATGACTGACAGATGCCTGCCCACAGCCCCCTCTAGCTGCCAATCAGTCCTTTCTTCCCTGGCCGCCTCCTCTCTGCTACAGCTCTGTTCATCTGTTATGGGCCGTAAAGTCGACAGATGATTAGCTGTCCTGCTTATCTTGTTTGCCCCACCCATTCCACCCACTCTGTCCACACTGTAGAAGTCACCACATACCCGTGCCCAAGGCCTTACCTTACCTTAACATACTTCGTCCTTTTGACCGCCCCACAAACTGTATAGGACTTTTCAACATTTCAAACTCCATCCTTCCTTCATCAAAAACCCCCTCCCACCCCTCCTTTCATAGCCCTTGTCGGTCAGTCAGCCCTGGATGTGTTTGCCTGGTGTGGTCCAACGCGGCGCTAACAGTGGGGGGAATTGCTTGGAGCCTCAAAGAGGGACATGTGTCAGCAGAACCGACAGACAAAGCAGGTGCTCTAGCCGGGGATTGAGGAGGGGAAGCTCTCCATCAGGACTGCAGCACCCAAACAAGTACTATGCATCTCACATATGGCCACAAGATCAGGGCCTGACTGATTGACAGCCAGGCTGGTGGTGGTTGGAGTCAACACTACTGACCTTAAACTGAACTTCTCTGACAGAATTGGAAAGTGATCATTCTGGTGTTTTATTCGCAGTCCTATCAATTTAAGGGGAAGTAAGTTTTCCATCATCTTATAGCACAAATTGACCTAAATATCTGTTGGAGATTGATTATTTCCCAGTATCACTGACTTCCTCTAGTACTTTGTTTTACACTCATAGGAATTTATAAAAAACTATTTTGTCTACATTTCTTAAGTGCCATTTGGGGCTGTAACAAGCAACAGATGCCAACATACAGTATCTGCCAGCTCTCATCTGCCACCAGTTTGTGCTACCTCCAGGATGCTACTGGCCACCTCCAGAGGGTCCCGATTCTTAACCATTACCCCCCACCTCCTCTGAAATTAAAATGCAAAAATGCAGACAGCCCTATGAGATTCTTCCATATAATTTGCTGTCCTCCCCCTCCCCTAAACCCAGCTCCCCTAAAGCATCACTCTGAGGTCTGACAGCAAGTGGGTGACTTCTGACAGGTCGCATTGATCTCCTGGCTGGGAAAGAAGTCGGCTTGACAATGGAGAACATGTGTCCGTTTTAGGACAAGCCTTAACTTGTCTGACCCCCTCATTTGCAATGCACTCACAGAAAAGCCATCCCTTGGTTAAAGAAAACAAATTCATCTGCTCAGACAGGAATTTGGTCTCTGGTAAATTTTCTTGGTCTGACATGTTTGAAGTAAAGTAGACTTGCTTGTATTTTGTTTTTCTTCTAAGTAATGAATAGAAACATTCGTCTTTGATTCAGCAATCTGCAATGTTACACCCTCTCTGCTTGGTTAGATTCAGGGCTTTTTTGGGGTTCCTTTAAAGCGGGAGTAGAGCGAAATGTGTTATTGTCTGTGTGTGATTAGATAGTTCATGTTCCATGTGAACATTAAATAAGAGCCAGCCTACTTCTGAAATGTCTTTGATAGATGATATGAATAGCTAAATTCATTTATACAGCTTTGAAATGGCTCATTCTGGTTACATTAATAACCGGGATCATAAGCAGGCAAGCAGGAAAATTGTTTGTTGTATTACACATTACATTGCCTGCTTGGAAAGCACACAGTTTTACACGGTGATGTGCACTCAAAGCGAAGCTGTGCGTGCCTGAGACACAACTGGCTTCAGCACAGGGTGGAATTGGCCCTGTCTGTCCCAGGCCTGCATGTGGATGTCTGTGTGTGTGAGGAAAAAAGGAACAACTTTACAGAACCCTTGAATGCAACAGACAGTGTGCTCTAATGGGGACAGTTTAAAGAATGATCTAAATTCACATAATGTAAATCAATACCAAAAATCAACAGGCAACAGTCTGATACTAAACATGCAGTCTGGTAAAACATTCACATTGCTACTGACGCCGAATCCGTAAAAATAACTACTCCAGATGACATGGTCAGCTTGTCTAAGATCTGCAGAGTGGTTCTGTTCTTGCTATGAATAAATGCCAAACCCTCATGTCATCACCGCCATGGAAAGGTAAAGCAGAATATATATGTTTTATCTTGGCTTGAATATTCAGGTTAAACAGCGGTCTACATGTGCTGCGCTGTTTCAGTTTCTGAATGGAAGATTTTGCCATTGATTGGTACCTCCAGTCTTGACGTGACGCTTGCACGTGCTCATGACAACAGGGTTAAATGGGTTACACCTACTCATCAGTGTTGACGTCTGTGAAGTACTTGCTAAAATACTCACTCATTGCTGCAAGATGAAAGGTGATGAAGTCATCCATGACACTCACTGCCAGACACTTAGAGTCCGGAGACTCTGTTAATAGCGTGAACGTGACCTATTCAGAAAAACAGCCTTGTTCTCCAATTTATGGTTTCCCAAATCTAATGTTTGGATGAATTATTATTGATATATCACAGTATATGTTGTGTGCATGTTTCGTACAACTTATGATGGGACAGGGGAAAGTGAAAACACAAGATAAACCAGCAAGTACTGGTTAAAAGAAGTACACGTCTCAAAGGTCTTGTTTATCATGAAATCTTTACTGATTTCTTTCTACTGTTTTATTTTATATACTATATACTACATATATACAAGGGTGGACTGGGACAAAAATTCAACCTTGGCACTGTAGCCACACCAGCCCACATTACAATGCCCAAGCACCCCACCCATGAACACACATATTCACTACTTACATTTGTGTACAGATGGTGAAATAATATAAGCAGTACCATATGTAACAGATATTTAAACATTTAAAGTCTGTAATTGGCGTTTATAACAAATTTACACATACAGTAAAAACAACTACTGTAGAGTCAATAACAAACCCAAAGTACATTTTTGTGTCACTGTTTTCTTTCTCTACCACACTCCTCCCTGTCCCCTCACTGCACTGGTACTAGAAGACCAGAGGTCTCTGGCTGTACTGATTCCAGCAACCTCCTAGTTAATGAGCACACTTTAGGATGTAAATATTGCAGCATTGTTATACACATGAATACAAACAAGTAATAACAAGCCAATAGATTATATGCCTAGCCAAATAATATAAATATATATATATATATATATATATATATATATATATATATATTATAGATTGATCACTTAGCCTAAGTCTAGAGTCATAAAGTTGATTTCAGGGTGACTTAAATGTCCTGCACTGAATCTAACAGGATCTACAAAAGGAAATGTTCCTTTCCAACCCTCTCAAACAGTGAGTGAATGACAGAGTGAGGCAAGGACAGAAGCAGACAGAGGAGGGCATGTGGTCAGTAATCTGTGTTGTAGCTGTTAATGCATTGACTTTCTATCAGGGTAATAAACCTTTGAGGTATAAATGATTAGCAGATAATTCTGTCATGGCCCTTTTAACGTAATAAATTCCCTATCAGTGTAATAAACGTAACATGCAGTGATTGTAGCATATTTTTTTCCTCTTTTGTCATAAGAATTATTAGGATATTTGGGTTTACTGCATTAGTAAGCCAATTTATTTGCAGTCCAGACTCTTTCATATACTGCATCATCTGTGCCTTCCAGTCGGAGTACAGATTTAATTTTTGAATGAGTCTGTGTTGTGATACGTATTTGAAAAGAATGTACATTAATCAGGTAATCTGTTAAATCCTGAATATGTCATATGCATATTCATGCTTTTGCAGATCTGTTAACATTTGTTAACTTGTAAATATAAATAGCACACGTAGCATAAATTCTTTTAAATCAACAGCAGATGTTCAGTTCCTGTTCTGTTGTAACTGCAGTCATTTAGTAATTCCCATGGTGATAACGGGAATAAAGACTCATCTTATCTTAGAAATATTAGAGCCTTTACAATTCAATTTTAATTGGCAGTCTTAAGTTTTGTTGTGAACTTCTCTACTCTGTGGATCTCAGATGTGACACTGCTCTTTTTGTGGAAATATGCAAGAAAACAATATTTTGAGTCATCTCATCTTTTAAGAGACCTCATTTAATTGACGACATCCCTCCTTGCGTCACTCATGATACCACAAACTGAAGTGTGGTGAGTGTGATTGTGTGTGAAAACGACAGCAAGTGTTGGAGTGAGGAGTAGGAGGGTGGCGAGAGTGCCTTTCATACTAATGTGAAATAAATTTGTTTTCTGATTAATGCATCACAGCTCTGCCGAGATGCCAAGCAGCATGTGTTGAGGGCTCCAATCTGTAGACAAATGGCTACAGTTGTACTTGATTTCTGTTTTTTTCATTTCCATGGTTGCTTTAGTCTCAAATAGTATGCCTTTTTCAGTTTTGATGTAATTCTCCAGTTTTGCTCTTGCTAACGTTTACAGATAAAGATAGATATTTTTATTTTTTGGTATTACACTAAGCATTATCTGTCCAAATTATCTGTTTTATGGTACTAACGCACACCAAAGTTGTATTCGATAGTTTAAAGACAAAACTAACAAAACTATACATTTTGCAGGACTGTTTCCAGCATGTGTTTTAAAGTGGTGAAACAGGTGTCTTGCACAAATTCATCTTTATTTTCAAGTGAATCTTGAATTATCTTTCTTGACCTCTTCAGGGCATCAGGGGCCCTCACTTACCCACAGCTGTTTTCCCCCTCTGTTACATCTGTGACCTCTGATAACAAGAACGCAGTAACCAGTCATTGTCTGATGTTTAGTTCCCTTCAGAGTCATAGTCAAAAATCAATACCTTGTTTTTTGGCTCAGTGAGCCAGCCACTATCTCCACAAGCAGACGCTTCTAATTAGTCTGGGACAGGGTGGATCATCCAGTGCTGTTGTTTTCCAGCATCTTCTTGAAAAGAAGGGATGGTTCTGAGGAGTGGGAAACATGTTTAGAGATGTTTTATGGCCCAGATAAGAATTCCTGAATCCCTTTGTATTGGTTTTTAATGAATTACTCGTTTGTGCCCTCTGTCCTTACTTTGTTGGATACTCGGAGACCCTGCCTGTTGTCTGACAAATGTCCAACACAGAAGTCTAGTATTTCAAGCTCACCTGTGAGATATCATTTTGGCATTTGAGGCGCTCATATTTACAAAAGCTTTCTCTTGGAAAAATCATCTCAAGCATATTATAGGTCAGTCCTGCTTCCCATGATCCCCCTAGATGTGGACAGATGGCAAGCATCATGCTGCTACTTCCTGCAGTTGCTCAGGGGTGACGAACTGGCACTCAGCGACATTCTCCAGCTCCTCTGTACCATGGATAAACACGGAGCTGCTCGCTTTCCTTACACTGGAACGTTCACCTGAACTCTCCTACTCCGGTTTGTCGGCCGTCAGGGCTTTGATGCGGGCCATGTTGGGTCAGCCCCTCCACATCTCAAGCGTAACCCGGAGGGGCACGCTGAATGGCTTCCCCTGTCTGTGATTCCTCTGTGGGGAAAAAAAACACACATACTCATTACAACAGGCTCTCTTGTTGTTGCTCTCTGTGAAGGCATTCCCACCTGTGACTGGGGCTGTAAGACGGGCAGAGGGATGTGTGAAATATCAGTCTGAGAGGGCTAGAGGCTGGGCAGCAGCACAGAGAGACAGAGGGAGTGGGCCAGCTGTAGATCTAATATCACCTATGGGCCTGCCGGGTGGGAAGGCCTGCTAATATGATACACATGTGCTACATCCTGTCTGAGCCGCTGCCTGGCTTTGTGGTGCTGGAGGAAGGGAGAGGAGTGTGTGTGTGTGTTTTTGTCCATTATGTGCATGTGTGAGGACAGCTGGAGAGCTCTCTTGCCGTGTAATGGTCTTCCAGTCCTGAGAGTTTATGGTGCTAGCTGGAAGTCATATTGTTAGCTTTCACTGATTACCATAATAGTTATGAGGAAAGCTTAGTTGTTGTTGTATGAAGACAAAAGCGTCACTTTGTGTAGCTTTTTTCTGTAATTTTGGGATGTAGGGAAACAAAGAATGAGTAGATTTGCTTTAATGACTGCTTTAGCTTTAAACCCAGGAGTTTTTGTGGCAAGTCTGAGAAGTTGGGTATTTTGCAAGTGGCAAACAACCCGTCAGCAAACAGGCTTTGTGTACAAGTCGGGTGTGTTGGAATGTGTGAGCAAAGCGAGGCCTAGCCATTAAAATACACTTTATCTCTAATTAACTCTCCAGTGGTTACTGATTGACCCTGTTACACCTGCGCGGATATGCCAGAGCTTTTAGCAGCCTTGCCAAGGGAGAATAGCTCTTTTGATTTAAATCCACCATCAGTCTCAAACTTAACCACCGGGTAAAAAGAGTTTATAATGTAACCTTGGCTGACACTGGTGAGCTGAGATTATTCCGGAAGTGGTGGGGTGTTGAGAGCGCGTTAGTGTACCTTAGAGTCTTACTTGATAATACCAGTCTGACTACCTGGGATTTAATCCATATCCCTCCCCCAGCGACCAAAATAGCTGTGCTTTGATGGCTTAAAATTAATTACCAATTTACAGAGTCCATAACTTTATCCTCAACTCCTGCTTAAGCTGTATGCTGATATCTGGTGCCAATTTAGGGCAATCATCAACCAATTTTAGAGTTAATTGGGAAATGGTGCCAGGCCAATTAGGAAAATAAGGTGCATGAAAGAGAGGCCAGCATGGATGATAAATCCTGAAATGAAATCCACATAATAAGGAACTTTCACATTCAGCACTCTTAATTAGTGAGTTCTCTTTTGTCTGAAGTCTCCTAGTCTTATACTGTGTCTATACTTAAATTATTAAAAGGATCGTGATTCTTTGCTTGGTTAGTGAACTGCATCATTGTGCCTGGGAGACTGATTACCAGAGGCTCAGAAAGGGCTTTTGGGAGCTACATGCCTGGCTTGTGCAGAACGCTGGTCTCCTGAGGAGAGGTTAAGGAGAGGAGCCAGCACCTCCCTGGGAGTTGCACACTTGCTTGCTGCCACCATGTCATCCATCCTGGAGCCTAATCGAGTTATCATATCAACAAATCTCCCATCAGGGGCCTCATAGCTGACACTCTCAGAAAGACACCCACAGAGGGACAACAAATTTTGAGCAGCAGGGCGTTGCTAAGAGAAGGGCTGAGGCACCTGTAAAGGTCTCTTCTACTGCCCACGGAGAGGTCTCTCCCGCTGGGCATCACACTGCTCTCTGGCCCCTGGTCAGTCATGGAGCACAAGAGCACGGAAGCAGGAGCCATAGTTAATGCTGTTCACAATAGGCTGAGGACACAATAGAAGCACTATATCACCAGACTGTCAATAAATTTAAAAGCAACCCACAAACAATTAGCTGAAAGGGCAGCAAGGTTTCATGGCCATAGGCCTCAGATCTGCAGGCCAGTGGAGACAAACTGTCCACCCACGTGCAAATGGCAGCTGGTGATTCTGCCCAAAGAATACGTACGACTTCTGTGGATTACTGACCTTTAAGTGTGTCCCCCAAAAATAAACCACATGCTGGGCCATTGCTGCAGTCACGGGATGGTTTATGGCTCCTTGAATGTGGGAAATTTCACCAATAGTTTGTCTTTGTGGCCATATAGAATTACGTAGTTTGTTCATTCCATGGTTTACATTTTTGGCAATATGAACCAGCCAGCTTTTTCCCTTGATGTTTTATGATGTTGATGTCAAATGTTTACTTTGTGTGATGATACAAAGCAAGTCTAGCTGCTTGTGCTGATAATTTCTAACGTTTGAATATTGGTTTTCCTAACAAACTCCTCCATTGTGCTCTCTTGGTTTAGCTAAATGAGTCATCAGCAAATCCTGGAGAGCATAATGTCTCTCTTGATTAGATTTTTGTGAGATCATTTAAAAAAGGCTCTGTTTGTGTCGTTTATGTAGCCCTAAAATCATCCAACATGAAAAACAAATGCCATCTTTGATTTGGGCAAGCGGGTATGAAGTCCATCTGTTCACAATACCCTAACAAGAACAAAACGCCCTTCAGGGCAATCGGAGCTCGCCTGCCTTCCATGACCAGAAAACTTGTGTGGCTCTAAACTTACTTCTGAAGTGTCCCAGTTTGATGGAATCACTTAAATAGGTTGGCAAGTGATAAACAATTTGCAACAGAATGACAGATCAAGCTCGTCTTTTACTTTTGGCGACAGAGAGTTTTGAAACCACACAGCTGAAGATGTGAGCTACCCCAGGTTTTGTTCATTAGCAGAAGGTTTCAGGGGAAACATATGCAAGGGAAAAATAATGGCATCCAATTTGTGAAATTAAATGTATAAAGAAGTCTGCTGGCTGCTCAAGTGAACTTGAAAAAATTCAAGTCAAGTGCTTGTGGTGGGGGATAAGCAAAGCATGAACATACTGCGCCTTTAAAGAAACTTTAAGAAAAACCCTGGCCAGATTTAAGTGCAGCCTCTTAGCATTCTCTCTATCCAGTACATCTATAAATCATTCGTCTGACTACCGCTGTTCCCCACCACTGACCAGCTCGACCCATTGGCCAGAAGCCAAGCCTATGTCCGGAAAAGGCCCTGACCCGTTAACCTTGGCCAGAGCCCCTGGGCCAATGGGGCGAGGTTGTCAGAGCTGCGACCCCGGCAGCCAGGGCTACCTGCTGCTCTGGCATAATGCAATTTGACACAGCCATCAGAATGATGGAGCACTGGGAATTCTCCACGCTGACCACTCCAATGGCTGCTGACCATGCCGGCCAACAGAATCTAAGGAAATGGCCCTTTTGATATTATGTCACAGATGCCTTTTTTGTGTTTTTTGCCTCACATCCATATTGTGTTCTAGATGGTGCAATTTGGGCCCTTTTCAAAAGGGAGGGTTTTGTTTTAAAAGGGCTTTGTTTTCAAGCCAGCTTTGTGTTTGTCAAGGTAGTGAGCAAAGTCTTAATTGAAAATCCACTCTTCGACGTTTTACTGAAGTTCAAGTAATATCTGAAAACAAATTCAAGATTCACAATATGAGCCTTTGTTTTAATACATGAGCCATCCATTACTTCATTTACATATAATGTAAGCCTTTCGTGTTGGCCCCAGGTCTTACAAATTCATTCACATTGTCATGTCATTTACTAGGTTGGCCCAAGCTCAGGCTCCTGCCGACATTTCCTCCCTCTGTCTCCACCTCTGTTTTGTTAATGCCATGAGGTTCACACTGGTGGTATAATTACTAACATTAGACCAAATAAAGAAAGACTCTGCAGGATGCTAACCCCATGAAGCCAAAACTGCTGTTTGCCTATGAAGAGAAAAGGTGTGCCAGTGATTCCCTGCCTGGCTCTGTGTAAACTGAAGGCATGGCAGTGTATTCATACAGGTGCCCCCCCTCCACCAACAAAAACACACACCTGAGGGACCCACTCCAAGTCAACACAATTAGCATCCTCCATGCCCCACAGAGTTAAACTCTCAGTGCAAACAAATTCACCCGACTGACAGGCAGCTTATGCAAATCAACTTGTGTGGGGAGTGGGCTGAGTCTCTTTGGGCTTACAGAGTGAATTTCAGCTGGGAGTGTTTGCATTACAGAACACCGTGAGAAAGAGAAGCACCTGAATACGTCTCACCTGAACTGACAAAGGATATCTTGTTGAGAGTGGGATTTAGAATTTCCTACATCATAGGTTTATACACCCCATTTGGGATGTTAGAAGATGTATGGAGAGAGGTATAATGTGATGAAAATTTAATACAACAGGATAGAAATGTCACCAGTTTCAGGGGAGCTGAAAGCAGCTGCAATGGATTCAGGTGTGTTTATGATGTGATGTGGTTGTATCGTAAAGGGTTGGATTTGCAATAATTGCTATGAATAAAATTTTAAGTGGCTGCCATCCGTCAGATGCATTATTAGCGGGCCATCTGCCATAATTGTCATCCAATTTTTCGAAAGATCATTCCATGCTTACATCATTGTCATACACTTCAGACCACTTACTAATCTAAACTCATCATGATGCCGTAATTAGTCCTGAGTCACATATTAATATTTATGACATTATTTGTTTCAAGCGTTTTCTAAAACTCACATTCAGTAAGTGGACTTAAGCACATAGCGAAATATTGGGCACCAAACATTACACATACAAAAGTACTGAAAGTTCATGTTGGTATATTGCTGAGATTCAAAACCTGGTGTGTAGTAAATCTCAACTGCTGAGTATGTAACCAGGTCAAAACATAGTTTTTGCAAAGGTCCAGTTCAGATCTAACAGAAATTTGCAGGTCATCCCGTCCTGAATCACGTCAGAACAATGCACAACATTTGGGATTATGTTGGCGACTCTAAGATTATGAACACATTTTTTTATGCTTGTAGGAGGATGATGTCTTTTACATTAGATATCCAAATTAAATTTCAGACTTTAATGCCTTTTCACCTTTTTCTTGCTAATTTTATAAGGCAACGGCAGTGTGAAGCCCTCCACCCTAAAATCTGCTTTAAGATACAAAGAGTCAAAAACATTAGTGCCTAGCCCTTCAGTTTATTTTCCTGTGTAAATGTGCTTATTTTATTGCTTCAGGTTTCACTTTTTCTTTTGTTATGTGCTGTTTTGTAAATGAATGAATTTAAATTAATAAATCAATGAGATTCTTCAGGCAGAAAAAAGTGGTATCCAATAAAGTCCAAAGTTTGACCTCACTATGAAATTAGCCATTGTGTTATCTTTCAAAACCCCAGGGTTGTCTTCAAAGCATATTCAATATGGCCCAGTAGATCCCATTACTCATCTCTGGAAAAGTTTAGTTTAGGGTCCTGACACTTTAAAGGGGTCGTAGGCTCAGTACAATGTCCTCTATGTCTTTTGCGATGGCCCAGGGTCTCCAAGCTGCACAGAGAGAGGATGAGAGAGAGAAGTGGGCGTGGTATTATGTCCTAATAGGCCAAGCTGGACCGACAAACTGATAGCATCTGCCTGCTTTGTCAACAGAGGAGAATTTAATGGAAGAACTGAGCGCCAAACATTCAGCAGGACCAGATGAGGACAGAGATGGATGATTGAGAGGTCACAGGCTTCTTCTGGCCAACAGGTCCAGCTTCTTATCTCTGACCCTCACTAGCCAATCGATTGGTTGTGGGGCATTAGTCATCGACCAGACCCAGGTCACAGCTTTCTTCTCCAGCCCAGGCACACGGGCAAAGCATTATCAGCCTTCATGGATGTGCCACTGTATGGAGATGGATGGACGTCCAAGCAAATATGTTGCCAATGGCAGAGCTTCATCGATGTTCAATCTGTAAATGCTCAGCCAATTTGTGCACGTTTGAAAAAGAACCAGTGCCGCTCTGACCTAAAAAACATATACTTTTGCAGTAGTCAGTAAAGCAGATGCAGATGTTTTTGCATACTTTATGCAGTAGCAAGCAGATCAATCAGACAAGGATTGACACATTAAATGGTCTTTGGTCCCATAGATTGTTATAAAACAGCTGATTTGACTTTAAAGAAAGACTTTTGCAACCATTGTAAAAGTCCCATTTTCTCCCTACTTTCTGAGGACAAAAGAATAGGGCAGCTTAGCAGCACATTGCACTGAACAAGCTCTCTCTGTATGCATTATATGAAACTTTCTGTATTGCCTTCTTTCACAAGCTGATTGGATACCTAATATTTTAAAAATAATTGTGGCTATATAATATTCCTATTCACACAGAACTATGCTGTAACAGAAATCTGTATGTAAAAGCCAGAAAGCCATTTTAACAAGAAGATCCAATATATGAAACAGCTCTCTCAGTGGGTTAAAGCTTGTTGGAGATACTGCAACTAAGAAACAATATTTAACAATAGGAAATGAATCCTTACACTTGTGCGATATTCAGGTAGTTGAACCTTGAAGATTCTATGTCATAAGGGAGCTATGGTATTTTAGATGTCTGATGGGGGTTGGGGGAGTAACCTGGCTTTACATGGCTCGAGGGGCTGCAGACAGAAATGATGGTGCCCTGTAGGGTAGCCATTAGGGCACAAGATGAGGGGAGTCAAGAGGATGTCTGCACTACAGGGATCTAATCCGGTACCATGGGCTCTGCTTTGGGAAAAGACTAGTTCTGCAGTTCCTGAGCTCCCTCTGGTTCTGGCAGGTGCTTTAGTCCACCAACAATTAGCCATCCCCACGGTTTGGCTACTTTTGTGGCTGAATGAAGACCATAGGAGCATTAACTCTGGTCACATTAGCTCAAATGGAAAAGTCAGCAGGGGCACCTTTTTCAGCTTGGTTAACTTTATTGTTTAGTTTTTTGTTGGGATGTTAATAACATTCAAATCCTGACTTAGTCCAAAGAGTCTTTTCATACAATGTCAACAAAAAAAAGAAGATTGAAAAACTCTGCATGTGCTAACAAATTGTTTAGACAGTCAGTCCCTTGTGAGCTAGTAGCAAATGTTGGCTATAGTTCATACTATAGTGAAGTGAAACGCCACTGTGTTTCACTCCATCCTTCCATACAGTTTATTTCTCATCATTGGCCTTATCTGTTCTCTGTTCTTTGGTCTATGAGCATCTGCTTCTTGAGCTCTTCTTAGTGAAGTATTTACCGCCTCACCTTTTAATCTTAGTTTTGGAAACAGCCCTCTTTTTATCGTGAAGCTTTGAGCTGCCGCATGAGAGTAAAATTAATTGTGTGGTAAGCAGAGTGGAATTAATGGCTTGCACTGAAATCTGTGGCCACGGCTGACTTAGCTCTTCGCCGATCCCCCTGATCCTGCTTGTTACAGGAGCTTGGCCATTGTAGATGGTGAGATGATTGTGTGGTTTCAGCCTCTTGTCTCTGTCTCCTTTGTCTTTCGGGGGAGTGCGGGGATCTCTCCTTTTGTCTGCCTCCATGTTCCTTTCAGGAGGGATCACAGCTGGCCCCTTTAATTCACTCAGGACATCGGGTGACCCTACCCCCCAGGAGGCTACTGTAAACACACCCACCACACACACCTAAAATAGTTGCTTTCTACATTTTAAACATTATGACTTTCAGAAAAGGAGATCCACAACTACTTGTATCTTTAGTAGGGCTTGTGTCATGATCACATGCACAGTTAAACATTTTAAATGCTTAGCATATCTCTACAAAGTGGGCAAGTACTTGGGCAAGTACTGAACATGTTGGCATTCGAGTTTATTTGCATTCATTTTCCTTGCACAGAGATTATCTGTTTAGCAACCAAAGTTTCAACAAAAATGTGTGAGTCAGGTTATCAAATGCATCAGTTTGTCCTTGGGAATCCCCAGCATGTGTTGTCTAGCCATCTGCCCGCTCTAAAGATGTCGACTCATTGAGCTCCACAAATAGAACTACTATACAGTCAAACAATTACCCTAAACAGCTTGGTAATGGGTTTATGGTGTCTAGAGTGATGGCTCGCAAAATAAAGCTACAGGATCCCCACAAAAACCTTACATGGCTGTAAATATGTATTAACCAGAAAATGGGCCTTGTGTGGGATCATTTAGAAAAGACAAAGACTGGCCCTCGGACAAAGAGGCAAGATGTAGTAAGAAAGAGGGGATTCTACATAGCTAATGAGTTGCTCCATAGAAATGTAAAGAGGTGGGTCTTTAGGAAGAGTGGTTGTCCCGCTGGTAGGGCCTGATGGACTGTAAAGTGTGTAGGTCCGGTCACTGTGCCCACTGTCCATTGTTACCATGCTAATTCACCTGGGCCCCCAGTTATGTTACGGAGGGCTTTTTATTGTGGATTGAGGTGGAGGGGGACCATGTCATTATTAGGAGTAAACTCTCGGATAAAACAGAGAAGAGAAAGAGGCTTTGTTAAGTGTTTCATACTTTAGGAATCTCAAAGAGAAGCACCCTCCTCCAGCTACAAATAAAAATAAAACTTGTAACATGAGTAATGGAGGACCAGCCAATTTACCTTAGGGTCCTTCAGCGTCAAGGGTCATGTGAGACAGTGCCTACTCTACCTCATGAGAAGTGGTCAGCCGTTAAGAGGAAATGACAGAGAAACCCTTGTGTCAAATGAACATCATATAAGGAGACTGACATGAAAACCCACAGACGAGCCTTGTTCTTTTGTAAGTTTCACAAGGAGTTTGAGTATAGACAAAGGACTGTGATGCAATTTCTCCAGTAGGTAATGCAATGAAAACGCAAGACTAGAGCAACAACTAAAACACCAGAAAAATCCTTAAACCATCAGTATCTTAAGATGTACATTTATATCTAAAACACCATGTAAAGCATTGTCAGAAATACTGGAGGTGCTCGTGCTGTATAGCAAACGTTA
The DNA here is from genome assembly GCF_021292245.1 of Micropterus dolomieu. Classification (NCBI taxonomy): domain Eukaryota; kingdom Metazoa; phylum Chordata; class Actinopteri; order Centrarchiformes; family Centrarchidae; genus Micropterus; species Micropterus dolomieu. Next base: position 14,679,574 of record NC_060154.1, on the reverse strand, counting down.
GGCCGATCCCTTCATTATCACATCTAAATGGCTGAATTCGGGGATATCAGTGTTTTTGTGTTGGGGAAGATGGGGACTTTCAGATTATACCGCCGATTGAAATGTAAAACAGCTATTGCGATTGCCAATAACCTGAGAGCGAACCTTGCCTGAAACAATGCAACTAGTTTTCAAAGGCTGAGAGGCAGGCGCATCCCTGAGAGGCACAGCTAGATAACAAGGAGGCATCATTAAAGGTAAAGGAAGGGAAAGGGAGATTTTTTATCTTTCTTCACAGTGATATGGTCAACAGAGGAGCCCCCTCAGCCAAACACCTTTTTGAATCTTTTTGAGTTGGTAGTGAAATCATTTAAGATAGAATGTGAGGTTAGGTCAATTTTGTTTCCACGTTTCTGTTTTTATTCATTTCAATATCAACCACTGGGATTTGAGGCTTCAAATTGTTAAATATGAAAGAATTTTAATACAAAGTTTAAGAATTATCAGGCAAATGACGTGAGGAAAATGAATCAAAGTTACAGCTATTCTTCTTGTAGACCTGTCCAATTGGCGGAGGTATCTGGTTCTGCTTTGGGCTGTTTCAAACCCTTTGTTGATGGATTGGTGGTAACAGTTGTGTGTGGATTACTCCTCCCTGACCTGCCATGATCAGCCATTTCAGAGAGCTGTGAAAGGTCTGTTTAGCCTTGGACAGAGTGGGATTTAGCAGATATTTGCATGTTAATGTCCCCAATACAATCCAGTACAGAGAGCAGATATGGGATCAGAGCAACTGCTACCTTTTAAAAGGGCTCTGTGTCCCTTTTTTTCATGGGAGGTCTTTTGACTGTTGGAATTAACAAAGTGCACTGTTTCAGTATGTGTGTCAGAGTTGTGGGGGCTGAAACACACTACCACACACACAATTACGACGCATCTAATCTCACCCTCCTTGATTGCCCCAGATGGATAGGTTTCTCTGTCTGTTTTGATGTTAGATGCTGTCCCCCTAATTCCAGCATTTAATCACTGTATGTGTCGGCACAGAGACCTCAGCTTGCCCTCAGCCCACTTGAAAACGACCTCCATCCCTCTTTAAATCTGCTATGCCGGCAGCCTCAGAATGAAGGGCAGATGTTCGACATGAGCCAATCTGCTCCCCGAGGTGTTTGCCATCTCCATCCTCTCTGTAAACACTCTGCTTTCTCTGCCACTCACAATAAGAGGCAGAGCTCTTTGGTCTAAGATGAGTTCAGATGAAGAAGGCAAACTCTATCCAACACGTATAGAGGTTGATGGATGTCAAAGGGGATTGTTTGATCGGCTGTTGGCGTTTGTGATTTAAAGGACTGACTGTAGAGGCCTTGAGTCGATGTGTCCTAACAAGTATTCTTTACATTGGTGTTTGCATGGATTTGCATACTGGCCTGGGGATGAGCGTTGATGAAGAAGTGGATTTTGGTGGATTTACGTTTTGGAATGAATTGTTCAACAGGTTGATCAATAGATGACGAATGTGAGCAGCTTATAGATAGGAGAGGTTGTAGCTTCAGAAATTAGTGCCCAGGTCTTTCTTTCACATGATATACAGTTTTATTGTAAAATTCAGTTGCTTAAAAGCCACTTCTGCTGCTCTAAGGGCTGGGTTATGCTCAATGAAAACTCGTGCGTAAAAAGTGTATTTATAGTCAAAGGCGGTGTGAACAGCAGGTTGGTGCAAGGTAGAGATGAGATATTGTTTAAAAATGGGGTTAAGGGTGCATATTTTCAGACACTCTCCTGGAAGGGAGTCAAAGTGTTCACTTGGCCGTTCACATGAAAAGATAAAATAGTTGTGTCAAGAATGATAAAAGGGAACTAGAGAAACAAGTTCAAAACCTGGCTCCTCTTTCACCTCTGCACAAACCAATCACAGCGTAAGGTAATTATGAATGTCAGATTGTCCATTTCGGAAAGTAACAGAAAAGTTTGGGCACAGCTTTGCCTATCCCGAGATAGGAAAGGTATGGGATGAGGGGGTGTCCGAAACTATTGGACCAGGTATCTTTATGTGTGGCTTTCAAAAGATGAGTAAATGAAGGTTACTGTGAATTTCCCAGTTGTGGGATTTTTGAACTGAAATGCACTGAATATCTATTAATGGTGAAATTGCTTTATGGAGCTCAGTCCAGGTTGTATTTAGCTCTGGTTAGATTTTCTCATAATCATCTTTGTACATTTGAAACACAGTAATAAGTTATCACTTTGTAAATAAGACCTAAATTAAGGTAAAAGAACAACATGCTCAGAATTTTAGAAGTAGTTAGTCATGCTGGTTCCGTTGGTCATGTGGCAGTCCCTCCACAGTCTCTCCGTTTGATCCACTGCATCTCAGGCCCCATCTACACTACTGTGTTTTCGTTTTAAAACGGGGACCTCTTGCTGCGTTTGCACCTCCCGTACAGACTAAAATGGCAAAATCGAAGACCTTAAAATGAGAAGTTTGAAAACCCCGTTTTTTGTTTTGAAACTCCGGAGAACGTTTTAATGAAGACGGGCAAAAACGGAGGACTTTAGAAACAATGACGCAGATGCTCACTTTTGGCTCTCTGATTGGGTCTCATAAGTCATGCAAAGTAGAAACACGATGCTGCTGACAGAGTTTTTGACAGGGTATTTTAATTAAAATGTTGTACTGTGCAAATAACACTTAAAGCCTACACTTGTACCTACTGTGTATGTTGCCGTATTTACTTTGCGATGACGTCTGTTTTCGGCCGCCACAACCGCTTTTAACTCATGGGACATTAGTCCCAGATCGTTATTGGTCCATGCAAAATAAAATATGGTATGGTTCTTTGTCTGTAGTAACTTTATTCTTTAGCCAAATCTTCTGTAACTAATAGACCATCTGCTTCATGTTTACACCAGCATGCGCATGTCCAGTGTATCTGAACGGCCACTAGATGTGCGTTTTCAGTCATTTTTGTATGGACGGAGATCAACTCTGATGCACAGCTAAAACGCTGGTGTGGACGAAGATCGTATTCGTTTTAATTATCCGTTTTAAACTAAAACAGAGTAGTGTAGATGGGGCCTCAGCTGACTTTGCATTTATGTGTAAATTGTCACCTGACCTATCGGAAGAAGAAGATTGATTGAAGTGTTGTTTCGACATCATTTTCCTAACTCATTTTCAGCATGATATGACGACTGTAAATTTGGATGAGGACAGTGATTCAAACAGCCACCTATCTTCCCTTGCTGGGGAGCACTAGGGCTTTATTGATGTGAACAATGCCACAACAGAGAAGATAGGCGTCACTGTTTGGAAAAGGAAGCTGTGACTCAAAACAATTGAAATGAATAGGCCTACTATTGTGTAAAATATATCGAAATATTACCTCTGAGTAGTATAGGCTTAAAAGTCTTTCTAAGTAATCATACACTCGTTTCATTGATTTTCCCTGAAGTGCGCAATAAAAAAACATAATTTAAGATAATTGTGCGGCACACAAAAAGAACCATGACTGAGGATAATAAACACAAACGGAGATATCTGTTTCTACAAAAGAACACCTCAAACATTGGATAGTTTAATCAGGAATCATATTACAAGTGTTGCTTGAAAGTGCATTACCCACCAAACAACATGCTTCAGCTTCACCAAAAGGAACATCAGTGTCACACTGAGTTAAATCTCGTTTTGTAGCTTTTCTTGCAGAATTTGCCTCCTTTTGTGTGCATACGCACGGTTTTATAAGTCTGAATATTTTTTGGCGTACGCCATTTTTGGCTTTTGGTCGCATGTACACTTTTAGTGAGGTTTCTACGCACAGTTTTATAAATGAGGCCCCTGGTCATGTGCCTGGGTGCTGGGTGGTAGGCGGGTGGGTGGACGGATGACTGTGAAGACATAATATCACTACAGGGCCTTTTAAAACAAGAAAGCTTGGAAAATTGCTGAATGAAATACCAATTGAGTGTTAACCCAGTAAGAGATCCATTTTTCAAGCTGCTTTACCATTTCCTCATCTTTGATTATAGCGTTTGGCATGTATGCTCCAGTGGCAGGCAGAGGTGTGCTACGTGTTAGTGAGAGAGTTGAGGGTAAATCAAGGCAATGTGGTGCACCTGCACCAATTAAACCTCACCTAAATAGAGCTTTGCCCCCCACACACACACACACAATTATATATGCTGCAATTAAGAAATGTTGGAATTCCTTCCAAGATTTCAACCGAGATGCTGTTTTCTTACAAACACAGCTACATACATTGTAACACTTAGATGCATACTCACAAAAGAATGAACATTTCAACATTGCACGGAGGTGTTGTAGATCAGTATATAAAGAAATATGTGTAAAGTTGCACATATGTATGTTTGCTCGTATTTGATTAGTAGCTAGCTCACAATGCTAAATATAATTGACACAAGGTTAACCATATCACTAAACCTTACTGTAGATATCTTGACCATCTGAGATGGACAATTGAAAGGTTCAGGGGCTTTAATTATTACCTACCACCAGAGAGTGAGTAAGGAATAAGTAATTAGTCAAAGGTTTTCTCCTTACCAAACTGAAGAGGCACACAGCCATAATTGATGCCAGAGATGTTTAATGTGATAATGCTCTGTCGATAATGCCTGTCAGCTCAGCAATGGTTATCTAACCATAAAATGTATAATAATGTCACAAAGCACATGTACTTTCAGCCTTTTTTGTGTGTAGCCTATCTTTGTGTGGATTTAGTTTTTGTGTAAAATTCCCACCGATCGAACTGAGTGCACTTTTTTTGTATCATTTCTGTGCCTGCTTCTTTACCAGCAGCGGAGAAATCTGAATTTTGTAAAGCTATTTATCGTGGTTATGGTTGTACATAAAGCAGATGATGTACACCTTTAAAGTATGGCCCATCCATACTATTGATGTAATGGTTGTTTAATGTCTGTGTCCACTCCTGGTTTAGTGTGTAAGTGGCTGCTGATTGCCAAACGGGCAAGGTCTCCTCCCCATGGATGTGTCTAGAGGCTGGCGTAACACAAGGCCATGACCTGGCTGCTTATATACCACCCATACCTTCCTTGTCGCCCCTGTTCCTCCCTCCCTGTCTCCCCTCATCCATGTCTTTGTTCTGTCATTATTTTATGAAGTAGTGGGATGATGGTCATTTTGGATGAGAGGTGGCCGGATCCGAAGGCGAGCGGAGTGTGCCGTCCATCAGACGGCTCTGCCCTCACTGTCTCCTAATGATGATATCACTGGAGCCAGACAGGCAGCACACACACATTTACATTCACACACACACACACACATCTTGTGTCGCCTCGCCTCAGGCTTGCTTGTCTACCAGGGTACACAGGTGACTCACAGTGCCCCTGATGTGTGTCACAGTGGAGTCTGGTGTCTGCATGAGTCTGGGTGCATGTGGCGTCAGAATGTGTGTGTGTGTGTGTGTGTGTGTGTGTGTGTGTGTGTGTGTTTGTGTGCGTAAGTACTGCCGACTGCATTGGCGAAACTGAGCGTGATTTACCCAGTGACCCCCTGGAGTGCGCCTCTCTATGAACTCATCTGTGACTCAACTAATAGATAAACCTGCCACTGATTTAGCTGTGGCCTCATCACCCCTCGACCCCACTGCAGGTTTATTGAGGCACGACAGAGTCTGCATCACTCAACTGGCATCTGGAGAGCAGTGGGTACTGGGTAGTAGGATATGTGTACACCCTCATGAACTCAGTTTTTGTTGCCTTTGGGAGGCCTCACTCAGTGAAATCATGCAGTGGGAGCATCCTTTGATGGCAGTTAAAGCCAGTAGGCATGCAGGATTGCTAATAGTCTGGAGCCCTCTGCACAGGACATTACTAATGAGTGATCAGTCTGTTTTACAGCCATCTGGTGACAAGGCATTCATGTGACTGGAACTCACAGTGAGTGATATGTTTTAGTGTTTAAAGCGATGGAATGGCAGTGACGTTAGATTTAATTGTGACACACAGAAGCATATTTTACTTTAAGACTTTATATTATTGCGGTGTGTGTATGTGTGTGTGTGTGTGTGTGTGAATTAAATGGTCGGTTAGACTTGTAAGCGGTCAAAGTTCTGTCTTATCGTTGAGTGTGGAACCTGCCCGCCTGCTGTTGGCTGATGTTTATAGTCCTTATCAGGCTCCACAGCAGCCAAGCGCGCACACACACGCACACACACACACAAACACACACACATACAGACACACACACACACACACACACACACAAACACACACACAGACAGACAGACAGACACACACACACACACACACACACACACACACACACACACACACACACACAGACTCTGTAAACATACAAGCCTCTG